>NC_137800.1:30950409-31536391 GCF_963383645.1 Muscardinus avellanarius
AGATTACAGGCATATATCATCACACACAGTGAAATTTATATTTCTAAGGTTAATAGACATTGAGGAATAAAATACTAGAAGCAAGTGAATGAGTAAAGACTATTATAATGGGTCATATTTTTGTTAATGAAGACCTGGTAGCAAAATATGTAAAACAATAGTTTAAAAGGTGAAATTCAAAAGGACTGTCAGAGAGTAGACTTAGACCCATAGAAAGAAGAAATAACCTCCCTCGGGAATTAATATTTAATACTTTAGGCAACAAACACCATAATCTGAATTTATGACCTAATAAATTGCATATGTTAGGCTATTTTGCTGAAGAACTAAGACTCTACCCCTCAGAGCTCTACATTTTAATAAAGTAGATAATATATATTATCTATAACAAAATATATGAGGTACAATTAAATCTCAGAGAAATTTGTATGCTTCATTCCTATGGATGCTTAAGGAATTTTTCTGAAAAAAATTAGACTTGAATCTTCGATTAGCAAAAGTTTCATTAATCCTAAGATTTATTTTGCTGAACTATTTTGAACCCTTTTTAGCTGAGATCTGCACTATTCTTCACCCCACATAAAGAAACTTAGATGTTATCTCCATCGATGGTAGACTGTAGAATATTTTAGGTAAGTGCATTAATCTCCCCTTTGCTCCCTAAAAGGCTCACACAGCGATACCACTTTTGCCCCACCTACCACAACCTGGATAAGAACAGCAGAAAATTAATTAATTACTTGCCTATCCTATGTTCATAAAAATCTAGCCCATCCCCATCCAACCATCCTGAGCCACTTATTTTCTCCGAACTTGCTATTCTCAGCCCACAATTTCAAGAATGTTATCTCAACAGTGAAAAATACAGTACAGGAGGCAAGGAGAAAACAGTCCTGTCACATGATACATGTGTCTCAATCTTCTGGTTACTCACCTTCTATAAGGTTTTATAGTGAAAACCAACAACAAAACAAGGCATGACCTTCCCATGAAAGAGTCTCCCCACACCTTAAACAAAATGAAAATTCCCTCTTTAGAGGTGCTGTAGGAATGCTGTCTGAGAGTATTTTACAAATTATCTCATCCAGGTACCTAGTTTACCAATTAGAATAGGAGGTGGCATTATTTAGTCTTTTTTCAGAAATGCTATGTCAGAGACCAAGGGAAATGGCATTTATTCTGTTAAATGTTTTCTATCCCCTCCTAAATTCTATCAAAGAGAACCACCAAATAACAGTAAATAGGCAAATAAACTTTCTCAGTTTCTTTGTACTAACATTTCTGTCAATTACTGTGTCATTCTTCCAAACAAAAGTCTTTCAAAATTTTTTTCTTACTTTATTGTGTAATTTTCATATCCTTATGATACTTTTATCATAATGTATCTTTGTTTTGCTATAATCCCTCTAGTTTTTCATATTTCTATGGGATCTCATTTTATCCACTTATGTTTAAAGTACATCTCAATCAGTCTCTCTTCAACCCAACCAACAAAATGCCACTAAACCAATTCAGAGCAAATATAACTTGAATGTTGCCATATCTATGAGTTGAAATGTTCAGAACAGTTTTTATAGCACCATCAATATGGGTTTGGTTCCCATAGTTTTTACTTTTTCTAATACTTTCATCAACATCATCATTATTTGTGTTAATGGAAATTGAACCTAGGGGTATTCTACTTCCAAACTACACTTCCAGCTCAATATTATCTTTATATTTTGAAATAGGGTCCTGCTGAGTTGCTGAATCTGGTCTCAAACCTATGATTCTCCTGTCTCAGCCTCTCAAGTACCAGGATTACATGCCCCACTATTCCTGGCTCCTGTTTTGTTTTCGCTATTATCTTTGTTATGCATAATTACTAAATGAACTCAAATTAATGCCTTATATTCAATATTTCACAAACTAAATGGAAAACACTATGTTTATTAAAATACTTTATAACTACTTATATAAATAAAGTATATTTCCAGTTACCACATTGTTAGGCTTTCTCATTTACTTCTATTTTTCACCTTATTCCTTTCAAATTGTCCAGGAATTTTAGAATTCTAAAATATTAATAAATGAAGCTTTAAATTATCAAGTGGTATACCTAAGTCTATTAGGATATTTATAATTTTAAAGCTGCACAAAACTTGCTAGAAATGACCTACATACCACGACTCAAAATAGAAGCATAAACTTAGCAATCAAAATTGTAAATATGTTCATGTGAATGCCACTATAAATTTTTTCTTATATACAATCAAAAGATAGTAGAGAAGCCTGGCATGGTGGCACACACTTGTAAACCCAGCATTCATTCAGGAGGCTGAGACAGGAGGAGTTGTGGTTCATGGACAGCCTCAGCTACTTAGTGAGGCTCTTTGCAACTCGGTGAGACCCTGTTTCAAAATAAAAAAATAAAAAATAGGATAAAGGGTGTAGCTCAGAGGTCGAATGCCCCTGGGTTCCATCCCCAGACCCACACACACACAAAAAAAAAAGATAGTAGAAAAAAACATCTTAGAATGAAATCCTAAGTTTTAGCTGGTTGTACGTGGCTCACAAAATGGATCTTAGAGACCCAAACTAGGTTGTTTTAAGATCTACAGATGACTTCCGGGAAGATAGCGACAGAGCAAAACGGGCTTACGAGCCCCGCTAACAACCAATCTCTATTACCACAAAATCAGCGCCTTTCATAGCCAGAAAACACCATCAGCAGAGAAACAAAAAATGTAATTTTAAAGGACAGAGAAAAAGAGGGCTGCAAAAATGAGACACCAGAAACCAGACCGCAGTGCTGCAGCCAGAGCCGTGGCATGAAGCGGCGGGTGCCATTTTGCCTTGCAGCACCAGGCTCCAGAGAGGAAGGGAACTCATAACGGAGTTCAGAAACCAGAGAGCAGATACGCCGGCCTCACGCCCGAGAACGTGGCAGCAGCGATTACTGCTGGCGGCAGCGGCGAGTTCACCAGACGGCACCAGACCAACACACTCAACAGCCCACCAAGCTCCAGAGAGGAGCGGCGGACAGCGAGCCGAGGTGAGCCGCTGCGGGACAGCCTGGCAGGATTCAGCAGATCTCTCGGCGCAGGGAGCATCTAAAGCTCCCAGGGGCTGGGCTCGGCGCACCCTGCAGGGACTCAGAGTAGAGTTCAAAAACAGAAAAGAAATATGCCAGCCTCACAGCCAGGGCACGGCAGCAGCGCCATATTGCTACAGGCAGCAGCAGCAGCGAATTCACCGAGTCCATGACAGCTCCATCTGCGCACTCAACAGTGAGTCAAATTGGGGCCCCTAGAGGAGAAATGCCAGTACTGTACTCCCAGGGACTTGACCCAGTGGGGGAGTGGTGGTGGCAGAGATATCACACCATAGGAGAACGCCCAACCTGGCACTCCCCATGGTCTAAAGCAGCCTCGATTGACTCCCAGAGTCTGAGACTTTGCGATACAACCCAGTAAAGGAGTAGTGGGAACTGAGGTACCATAGACTCGAGATCCAGAGTACCTTAAGTGAAGTCGTTGTGACCCAGGGAAGAATCCAGAGAAGGCACAAACTTCAGAAATCATGGGAAAGACGAATAACAATGGAGCAATGATTGCCCACAACCCCACAACATCAGAACCTGATAAAACAGAAATTCAGAGATTTATAGAAGATCAGATCAGGAAAATAACCGTAGAAATAATAGAGGTGTTTTGAAAAGAATTCAGAGAGAGCCAAAAAGAGATAAAGGATGCAATTAATGAAGGAAAGGCTTCAATTCAAAGTACAAACAACCGATTAGACCACATAGAGAATAGAATCTTGCTCCTAGAAGATGATCATTCAAAAAATGAACGCATAGTTTCTAATCTAGAAAAAAATATCCGACAGCAGGAATCTGACATTGAAGAAATATGGGCCCATTTTAAGAGAGCTAACCTAAGAATAATTGGAATAAAGGAGGGAAAAGAAGGTGAAACCAAAGGGATTAACAATCTTTTCAAGGAAATAATAGCAGGAAATTTTCCAAACATAGAGGAAGAGGTCAATACACAGGTCCAGGAAACTTATAGAACTCCCATTAGAGAGGATCAGAGAAGAGGATCCCCATGCCACATAATTGTCAAAATGACCACTGTGGAAGCCAAGCAGAGAATCTTAAAGGCAACAAAAACAAAGGGCCAAGTGACATTCAGAGGCAAACCAAGTAAAATCACTCCAGACTTCCCAAACCAAGTCATGAGAGCCAGAAGGGCTTGGAGTAACATATTCCAAACTCTGAAAGAAAACAACTTCCAGCCAAAAATTTCCTACCCAGCAAAACTTTCTATCAAATTAGATGGGGAAATAAGAAGCTACCACGGCAAACAGAAACTGAAGGAATTTATATCTTCAAAACCAGCGCTAGAGAAAATACTCAAAGAGATTAACTACAAAGAAGAAATAGGTAACACACACCAGAACCAGAGAAACAAGATTTTCCATCCAACAGACAACTAAGATTGGTTATCTGTGGAGATTCATTATTTATGTTAGTCTTTTACCTATCTCTAAATTATATTGTTTGCTTTCGTTGTTGCTAATTTTTAGGATTTCTAGTTGGAATATTAATATACCTTCAGATATAGCATTTGGAAATATTTTATCCCATTCTATCAGTAACTTTTAACTCTATTTACATTGTCTTTGGATATACAATATTTTTTTATTTTTTAGGGAGTTTATTTACCCTTTTGTTACCTGCGCCATTGAAATCATATCCAAGAAATCACTGCCAATTTCAATGTTGTGAGGTTTTATGACCCAGATTTTCTTCTAAAAGTTTATAGTATTAAGATTTATACTTAGGTCTTTTATTTATTTTGAGTTAATATTTGTAAATATGTTAGGTAAGGGTCCAATTTTATTATTTTTCATGTAATTATTATTTTTCAACAATATTTAGTTAAAAGATTATTATTTCCTCCACCAAATGTTCGTGGATACCTTGTCAAAAATAACTTACAATATATGGAAGAATTTATCTCTAGGCGTTTATTTAACTCCACTGGTTTATATATCTGCCTTTAGAACAGTACTACACTGTTTCAATTATTGTAGCTTTATATGGTTTGAAATCAGAAAATATACATCTTCTAGCTTTGTTCTTCTTTGAGATTGTTTTGGGTATCTAGAGTCCATATTCCATATCAGGATAGATTTTTTTCTGAAAAATAAATAAATAAATGTATGATAGCTTCACCTAAAAAAAAAAAAAAGAAAAGAAAAAAAATATTCTCTGGTAAGGAAGAAAGCAAAAAGAAATATTGAACTGTTATCTTTTAGTCATCAAAAGCTTGGTATCAGACAAATGAAACTGTTATGTGAGATTATCATTTTTAATTTTGGATAAATTGCTATAAAACTAGATGTCAACCACTAAGCCAAGCATGGGAAGGAGGGATGGGGAGGGAATGGGGTGGGGATCGGGTAGGGGCTAACTGGGCAATGTGTGCATGTATGTGTACAAAATATTTTCTTTATACCATTATGATGTATGAATACATTGCACCAATAAAAAAATAAAAAAAGAATAAAATCCTATTTTAAAATTTTAATATTTTTCAAGATATGCCAAAAGAAATTAGCACAAATGTGGTGATCTAAAACAACAAAAATTCTTTCATATTTTCTAGAGGCATGAAATTTGAAATAAAGATGTTCACATGGCCCTGCTTCTTTCAGCAGCTCTAGGGGAGCATTTTGGCCTCTCCCAGCTCAACATTTTTTGGTTTATGGGAGAATAACTCTAATCTTTGCCTATATCTTAACATGGCCTTGTGGATAACTTGTGTGATCTCTAGAAACATCTATAACCATGCTTGGAGCTATATCTCCAGAAATCATACTCCAGAAAATGCTGCAGTATCTTTTCTATATAGATCCAATCTCTCCTTTCACTTAAAAATACACCAAGCTTTGAAATTATATTTGACACTAGAAGGATGATCTCATTCTGAAATCTTTAATTACACATGCAAAAAACTATTTTCACACAAGCTCATACATGAAGGTATGCAAAGTTGGACTTAGACATGTATTTCTGGAGTAGACGATAAGTGAGCTAATATTTTACTTAATTCTTCACTCTTTGGTGAAATTTTCCACAAGCAGTATCTTGTACCATTTTTAATTCTCTATCACTGTTATATGGTACTAATTATGACATAGTTCTAAAAGCCTATTAGCTGCACTTAGTCTTCTAAACACATCCTGATTTATAATTATTTTATGATTTCTTGCATGAATACAGTATATAAATTAATATATGTGTTTACATAAACTATGTGAGCTTACATGCTAAGAACAGGTAATTTTATTTCTTGATTAAAATTTTTAGTGAACATGTATTCAAATAAATTTGTGATTTCAGCACATTTTTTAATTCCTTTTACTAACATCCTACTTTATAAACTTTTCTTCTGCTTAGGACAATTCTCCATATTATTCATCTTTATAGACAGGAGATTTCCGATACCCACTTTCCAGCCTCCCTTTCAGCTATAATAGGACAAGTGAATGACTTTATACTTACTTCATTATAAAATGCACCTAACCCAGTTTACCATCCAAAGATGTTTAGAAGCTCAACTCTAGGTAAGGAGTGGGGGTATGGAGGTTTCAGAAGCAACAGGAGTCAGTAGTTCCCTTAATGGAATTTCGTGTAAAAAACAGCAATAATAACATGCAAGCTATAATGTATTAATTGCACTGTGGTGACAGCAAATGGTGTGTAAAGCCCTGCAGCATTTTCTGAAGTCTGATTTCTATAGCTGCAAGAATGGCTGTAGAATTTCTAGAGATTAAACAAGTCATCCATTATTACTTATCAGACTACAATTCTGTGATTCTGGCAACAAAGAACAATGTTGATGTATCAATTCACCAGATTCGGTTCACTGGCAAAACCAAATAATCTCACATGTCATTATGAATTCAAAGCTGAGCAGGATAAACAGAATAGAGAGGAATCAGAGGGTAATGGCTTTTTACAATACGAAGAAATTGAATGAAATTCCTGATTTTTAATCAAAGCCTCATTTATATAAAATTTATGTGTTCTATTTTTCCATTTAAAATTTGTTCATATATAGATGAAATATTTCTATAATCTATATAAAAATAAAGTATATCTCCGTGAAGATGATATTAAGTTCATGTTATATATTATTAAGGCTATATATGTGCATATACATAAAATTAGGCATAAGAACTAAGAATAAATTGCAACTACTTTTATCAAAACCTATAAAACTTTTCAAGGGTCTATCTAATCCTGCATAAAATATTCTATCAAGTGTTTTCAAAATAATATGCAAAGTTAACATATATATTTTATTCACATTGAAATACATATTATGGATATGGACATATAGAGATATATGGTGAGTATCTATATGCAGATGCATGTATATATTTGTATATATACATTTATATTTATGTGTACATATATATGTAAATAGATATAGATGTTCTTTTACCTTGCTATCAATTTAATTTATGTATTTTTTGGAAATGGGGATTGAACCCAGAGTCATTCTACATCCAAGTGTCACCCTCAGCCAAATTTTCTCTCTTATTGGTAAATAGGGTCTCACTAAGTTGCAGAAGGCTCCACCAAGTTGTCAAAGCTGGCTTCCAACCCCTCATCCTCCTGTCTCAGCCTCCCAAGTACTTGGATTACAAGAATGTGCCACCATAGTGGCTTTAATTTTATTTTTTAAATAGTCATTTTCAGAATCTAAAATCATATGGCAAATATTAAACAGAGGTGAAACTAGCCCAAGGAGCTAACCATAATTCTAAACAATGTGTTCTAGTCAAGTAAAAGTTCTGGGCTCCAAAAAAGCAAATCATATGTGAAAATTTATAACAAATACTTCAAATTAATGTCATTACTTAAGTACCTGTAAGTAAATTAGTATATTATTGGATATCAAGGTTGAAGGTGAGGAATATATTTTACGTAGCTTTTAAAGAAGAATGCTTAATAAAAGTCTTACAATTTTTTAAAAAATCCTTAAATTTTGTAATTTTTGAGACATACAGACTTGAAAATATACAATTGCATAAGAATCATGAGCATAAAATTAAAAAGTCAATTATATTAGTTTCATTAAATGCCAGAAAATAAACTTGTGTTTACTTAAAACAAACTTTAAGAAAGTAATTTATGTGATAAAATCAGCAAAGGAAAAAAGTTACTTTGATTCTATCCTTAAACCTATACTGAAACTATAAACAAATCAACTCTGTGTGAATCAATGGCTCGTTAAGAATCTTTTAAGAAGAAATCAATAAATTTTAACCCCTGCCTGCCACCATCTACATGGAAAATTCTTATAACTACTTAGAGTATTTTTCCTCCAAAAACACTTTTATTTGCAAATTTCTTTAGCATTTTGTTACTTTACTTGTTATTTCAATATTTTTCTGTCTACCATTTCTCACTGTTAAAGAGAAAAAATTCAAGAATATTCCTTTTGGATTTAGTTTTCTTGCTTTTATAATTTATTTCATGAACATTGACTTTTGAAAAGGGCGACATTATAAAAGCATTGTCTTTATAATCAAGATCAAACCATATATTCTGCAACCAAATATTTTCAAACAAAACCTTTCCTTTTAAATAGACATAGAAGGAAAAATTAATGCAGCTATAAAAGAGATATTAAGAATTTTATTCATAATTTAAAGTGTTAAAGGATTCAAAAACTTAAAATTACTTTATGAAAAATAATTCTGAATGATACTTTTCAATAATCTATAAAAATAAATTTGTAAAGCCCAAGTTAGATTAATGCAAACAGTCTTTATTAATTCATGGGCATATTTAAGAACATGTAATGCACTAAAACTTACTATAGAGATATGCCTTAATTCTGTATTCTAAAATAATTTACTCAAGTTAAAAGGATGTAGAAGTTAAAACGAAATACTAAATATTTGGTAAATGAGTATACAAAAGATTATGAACTAGATTCTCCAAATGTTAATAAAGAATTGTGAGATCTGGCTTTGCCAAGTAAAAAAGAAATCACAATTCCAAATAAAATAGGCGGTTCTATTAAAATATATATAACACTGAGGCATAACCTAGAAGAAAATGATCAGTAATAACTACACTTCAGCGAAGATGATTTTAAATAGTCTTGAAGAAAAAATAGTAACTTAGTCATCAAACAAAATTTAAGAAAACTAAACTATAAGCATTCAAAATATGCAAAGGCAGAGAGGCAGGAAGGAGTATTTTGGAACTATTACTAGTTTTGTCTATAGAGACCAATATGCTATCTTGCTTCTAAATTTTTAGATAAAATTCACATAACACCAATTTTACCACTTTATTGACTTTAAAGTATACAGTTAAATGGGCTGTATTACAGTCACCACAATGTGCACTTATCACTATTTAATACTAGAATATTTCATTAGTCCTCCCCAAAACCTATTAACTATTATCAAGTCAATCCCATGAAGCCTTTTCCCAATCTCTTCCTCCTTCCAGGGATTGGAGACAACTTCTGGGAAGTTACTTATCTACTCCCTGCTGTATGGTTTTGCTAACTTGGGGTACTTGGCATAAGTAGAACTATACAGTATGTTTCCTTTACTTATGTCTCCATTCACCTATCATATGCATTAAAGGTTCACTCCTGTTAGAGCACACATCAGTACTCAAGCCTTTGTTTTGCCACTAATATTCCACTACCTTTGTTTCTCTATTCATCACTCATGGGCATTTCGGTTATTTTTACTTTGGGGAAATTATGAATAATACTGCTATATATGTTTCTGTAGAAATATTGGTGTGAATATATATGTAATGGTTTGAATAAGATGTGTTCCCCCTCACACCAGACTTATTTCTTGAAGGCTTGGTCCCCAGTGCAGCAATGTTCACAGATGAGCTTTGGGGAAGTGATTGAATCCTGAGGACTCTGACTCACCAGTAGATTTACCCATTAATGGCCGAATGCACTGGGAGGTGGCGGAAGCGTAGGCAGGTTGGGCATGGAGGAAATGGGTCACAGAGTGTATGCTCTTGGGGATTATATCTTGTACCTAGCCCCTTTCTTTCTCTTCTTATTGGCTGCCAGGAGATGAACAGTGTCCTCTGCCATGCCCTGCAACACACTGGGCTGGCTCACCTTTGCCCAGCCAATGGGACAGTGATCATGGAATAAAACGTCTGAAATCAGGACCCAAATAAATATTTTCTCCTCTAAATTGTTCTTGTTTAGTATTTAGGTCATAGCAATGAAAAGCTGACAAATACAGAAGCTTTCAGAGGTGACTCAGGAAATAGTTAAAAAAAGATGGTTAAAGACCTCATGTTGTCTCTGGTGTTCTTGAATACTACACACTTATCCAAGGATATGCTCTCTGAAAATTCTGTTTCTTGTCTTTGGCTCATTGGAGGACACATTTCTAAACTTCTGAACAAATGCAATTTCCATGTCAAACATAAATCTGACCGTAATTGCTGAATATAGGCCAGTGGCAGTTTTTGAGCTGACACCAAAGATAAAGGAAGGAAGTATGTTTGGAACTAGAGATATATTACTAGTTTTTAGAGATTTATTACTAGTGAAAAAATCAGATGGGCATCTAAGTTTCTACTGAGACAAAAAATGATCTAACATACATATTACTGGAATTTGAGTAGTATTTTATACTTTATTGCAGAATAATTTTAATTGTAGAGATTCCATTTTAATTATTTCCATAATCTTTCTCCCTTTTAATGTTTTTTCTTATATTTCTTTATGGCTATTTATAATTTTCTGAAATCATAAAACTATTGTTATATATAATATATAATTTCATGAACCCAGAGACATTATATCCTCAAGCTACACCCAAAAATTAAACCCAGGGACATTATATCTTCAAGCTACACCTCAGAACTTTTAAAAAAAATTTGAAACAGGGTCTTGCTAAATTTCTGGGGCTAGCCTTGAACCTGCAACCTTCCTATCTTAGCCTTCTAAGTATTGGGTTTACAGGCATGTATCACCACACAGCCCATTACTTAATATGCAATTCCAGCATATAATCGATGAATCTAACCTACCACTTGTTTATTTTTTTTGTGGTTTCTCACTCAAGTTCCTTTATTTCATTGTGTGTGTTTTTGTAATTAAAGATTGAGTAGTATATTCTATAATATTCTATAGAGCCGAACTATCCTTGAATACCTCGAATAAAATGTTTTTCATTCTTTAATAGGCTTCTGTAGTGGTATTCTAAAACTTATTTGGAATGTCACTAATGAGACTGATATATAATAGTGCCCTATAGCAATTTTGTAACTATCATTTGCTTTGTTTAGCTTCCTGTTTTGTTCTATGTTTTAGAATAGCTGAACTGCATAAGATTTATCTGTTCTATGAAAGGTGTTAATAAGAAACCAATAACAAAACCTCTGGGTCTGCTACTTTTAGGTACAGGTGTTTAATCACTCCTGGAATATCTTTTCTAGTTGTAGTTATTGAACTATTCAGTGTTTCTACTTTTCCCTTAGTCCCTTATGTTAATTTGTATCTCAAAGAAAATCTCTTTTAACCTAATTTTTAATATGTTATTTTATAATTGTAAGTAAAAGAATCATAGCTCTTAAAATCATTCCCTATTCATAGCTTCTTTCTCTTTCACTAAATGACTTGAACTACTTATTAATTTTTAATTAAAAATTTAAATCAGACTCAGCAAGGAATTCTTTTTGGTCATACTTTGATACATCAGATTTTGTGTTAATTTTCTTTTTTAATTGTAATAAATGATTTTATTTTTTAATAAAACAACTAAGTTTATACTTTCTCAGAAATGAACAAAAATATCAACATGCTTCAACTTTAAGAAACTGAGGTATTATATTCTGCTAGTCAAACATTTTTATGTGAATCATGTTAATTTTCTAAAATCAATTATATTTGTTTTCTTTTTTATTAATCATTGAGGGATTAGCTTAACTAATTTTGGGGAATTTTGCTTTCCTTTACTAAGTTCATTAGTCAAGGTATTAATGTCATTCATAGCTTAATCTTTAAAACAAAACTATATATGTGACTAATAAAGTATCTATTTAACTTAAATACTAAATGCACACATATAAAGCATTAACTTAGACTTTTATATGTAGTTGAAATATTTTTGATAGATACATATTATTGACAATAAAATAACAAGTATAATACCTACAAACTTGAGTATGTTAGGTCCTTCACTTCAGTTGCTTACAATCTTAAAGGTGCTTCAGTTAAGCACCTGAGTCCACTAACAGAATTGGGAGTTCTGTTAGTTTGTTTTGTAGTGCTGGTAATTGAACCCAGGGACATTCTACCTTCGAGATACACCCTCAGCCCGATTTTTTATTCTTCATTTTGAAAGAGGGTCTCAGTAAGTTTCAGAGTACTTCACTAAGTAGCCGGGGCTGGCCTTGAACTCGGATCCTCCTGTCAGAATTGTGAGATTTTACAAGAGGTTTGGTTTATGGGATCAGAAGAAAATTTATCTAAAATTTGGTATACTTCTAATGTAATTTTAAATATAACTTTTAAACATAATATGGGATGAAACAAGCTTCCTGTAGGTTAGATAGACAAAATCATGTCCAACTGGTCAGAAATGAGTTTGTAAGAAAAAAATTGGTGTGCCAAAAAGGCTGAATTACAGAGCTGTTAGCATTATTAAAATGAAGTATTGCCGGGCGTGGTGGCACACATTTGTAATCCCCCTGCTTGGGAGGCTGAGACAGGAGGATCGCACAGGTTTGAAGCCAGCCTCAGCTACTTAGTGAGGCTCTCAGCAACTTAGTGAGACCCTGTTTCCAAATAAAATATAAAATAGGTCTGGGAGTATAGCCCGGAGGTAGAAAGCCCCTGGGTTCCACTCCCAGTACCACCAAAAAAAAAAAAAAAAAAGTATCTTCTAATTCATTGCTGAATTTAATATTCCTCCTACATTAAATTGTAATAGAGTAATAGAGATGTTGAGATCTAGGAAGAAATTCTGGAAACGTCTGTGCAAAATATTTATATTTGTATTTACCTTCTTTGAAAATAATTTTATATTCTTTACAGAAAAATTATTAAATACTTATGAAAGGATTTTATGTTCAGTTTCCACTGGTTCACCTTGTCTTCAGATTTGTTCTGAAAATAACAATGTACAAATACACAAGACAATTTGCAGAAGTAGTATACAAACTTATAGAAAAAAGGTAAAAAATAAGTTTCAAAAGTAATGTGCTTCTTACAGGTGTTACTTTTATTTGTACACAAGAAAATATTTTTGAGCATCTGTTCTTGAATATAATTTATAATGAAGTATTTCTCATGTGTTTTAGGTATAGAGCATAATTGCAGTTAATTTTCTTAAATAACAGTTAACATTTAAATAGTGGTTTACATTCTATAAAATATTTTCTCATGCAATGCTACACTAACATACTGCTAATTCAAGGAAAAAGGTAAACCAGGTGTTATCACTAATATATACAGGAGAAAGTTAAGATTGAAAAGGATGAATACAATGCAGATTCTGGTTTGTATTTTGTCTCCCACTGTATTGTAGTAAAAGGAAGAGTAACGGAAGTTATTAGTGTGAAAGAAGAGAGGTATGTTTGAAATAAAACTGCAGTGATCTCATTTAAATGGAAATTTTTACATTAACTGAAATATAAAACATTAAAATGTCATAAGACTAAAACATATTTGGCTCCATTTTGATTTTTTATTTATTTCAAATATCAATTGTAAAATCTCTTTTCTGAATTTAATTATACATAAGATATAAATTATTTATTATTTATTTATTTATTTATGGTGGTACTGGGGTTTCTGGAAACCCTTCTACTTCTGGGCTACAATCTCAGACCTATTTTATATTTTTATTTGGAAACAGGGTCTCTTAAACTAGCGAGGTTGGCTTCAAACCAGCGCGATCCTCCTGTTTCTGCCTCCCAAACCCAGGGATTACAAGCATGCGCCACCACGTCCGGCTATATTCTTAAAATACACTTAATAATAGGATATTATCAGTAACTAAAACGTAAGTACTTAATTGCTGCTCTTTTCCACTCAAGAAAAATCATGAAATATTCCAGTTATATGGCTTAGAATTTGCATTGCATTCTAAGGATATTATTAAATTGTATTGAATTATGTTATTGATGAGATTTTACAAGTATGACTAAACATTCTTATGTGTAAAATTACATAGATTGAAATGGAAAAATAAAAATGGCCTAAAAGTGATTTCAGCATTCCATTAAAGTCTTTTCCTGATAAACTTATATACTATCACAAAATTTACATAATGCATTAGTATAAAATAATCTCCATAAAAATCTACACAAATGTAATTAAATTGGAAAAAATTGTCAGGACACAACTCTTGGATGATATTTGCTATCACACTACCCAAAATGTATACATCTTGGAAGTGTTTAATATAATTAAGCTCTTTATATTTGTGGTCTAGAAAACACTATTTAGGAATGAAAACATGAATATATGTGATATATCAAAGAAAGAATCAGGTTGCTGAGACAAATTCATTAATTTTAGGATATGATTATCTCTACTATTTTTAAATACAGAATAAAGAAAAAAAGTTGCTGCGAAAAATACCATTCGCAAAGAATAGTAACATTTTTTAGAAGACGAGGAACACATTTTCTTGGTTTACTAGCCACCACATTCTCCGGTGTGTCCTATTAGTATAACTGGCTTGTTATAAACATAATGAGGTTAACTACTTCAGAAAAACAAAACGTTATACAATGTGTTAGAGTGGTAACTAGTACTTTTGACAAACACTTTCATTCTTTTTTTTTTTCTGCCCTGGGGATGGAACCCAGGGGCATTCTACCTCCCAGCTACAACTCCAACCCCATTCTTTTATCCCTTACTTTGAAACAGGGTCTCACTGAGTTGCAAAGGGCCTCACTAAGTAACTGAGGCTGTCCATGAACCACGATCCTCCTGTCTCTGCCTCCTGAATGCTAGGATTACAAGCTTACTTGCCATCATGCCCAGCTCAGTCTTTTCCCTTCTAAATACATGAGAAGATTGTGTTTCCAGCTCCCTGAGGCGAAATAGGAACGCACAACTTATCTGACCACTGCAGTGAACATAATAAAAGTGTTTCTCTTCCATTTTGCAGCCTGGAATTGATGGTACCAAACCCTCCTGAACCCTCTCTTTAGCAGAGCTGCTGTATTGGGGTTCTCCAGAGGAACAAAACCAACAGAATATACATATAAGACTTTATAAAATTGGCTTACATGAACAGAGGCTGGGTAGTTCCACAGTGGCAGTCCGTAGGCTGGAAAGCTGGAGAAATGAGTAGATGCTCTATCCAAGCAGCTGGGAGCCCAGAACAAGAGAGGCGATGATGCTGCCCAGCCCCGAGTCTGAGGGCCTGAAAGCCTTCTGCACAACTGTTGGTTGTGCAAGTCTGGGTTCAAAGGCTGAAGAGCCTGCAGTCTTTTGTCCCAGCAGTGTGTACCAGCAAAAGCACAACCTCTCAAGAAGAGTCCTGCAAACACCCAGAAGCGTCCCACCTCTTCTGCTTTTTATTACTCCTCCTCCCCATCATCTCCTCTTTATTACATCCAGCTGAAGCTTGTTGGAAAGAGCCACCCACATTTAGGCTGGGTTTTCCCCGATCAGTGAGATGACTTGCCCTTATGCCAGTCATCTCTGGAAACACTCTCAAAGACATGTGCTCCGCCAATTTTCTTAGCATCTTTCAATACAGTCCAGTTGACAACCAAGATTAATCAACACGGCTGTCAAAAATTGATATTTACCATAAGTTCCTAAATTATCAGCACTCCTTTGCTAACCAGGGGCAGGTGGTTCTTTAACAAGATTAGTTTGATAATTGATTTTAAAATTCTCACCATACTCAAATATGTGTACTGTACTCGTGCTCATATTACTTTTGTTTAAATGGTAATGACACTTAAGAAAAGTAAGCAAATAATACAATTCACAGTAATGGTACAATAATACATTTGGCTCACCTTGATACAAAGAATAAAAGTTACTGATTTTATATAGAAATATGAGAAGGAATACCTTTTGGAGTAAAACTTTCATGTTTCTTAAATACCACTTTAGCCTTATTTCTTGCATATGATTTTTCTAACAACAAATCATATTTACTCATTCAACTGATTTTGAGAAGTACAGATTAACACCTTACTTTTCTTATATTTGTCTCTAAAAAGGAACTTATTTACCTATAAGCCCAGTATTTGAGAAATTTGTCATTTTTTAAACTTTCTAGTGATTAATATTATTGGAATGGGAATCATGTCGAGACAAGTAAAATAAATGTTTATATATATATATATATATACATTTAATATTTTATGATTTTATGTAAATACATACACATACATATATACACACTTCTATATACACACTTTTGCTAATCAAATAAAAATAAGTTTTTGTCAAAGAAACCTCAAAATCACTGCTTTTGCCTTCTTGCATTTAGATTCATTACAATCAAACTACATGCTGTATCTGCTATGTGAAGGCTGTGAGATACACGTCATCACTGGCATCTACATTGTTCCATGTAAAAATTTTGTATTGGTATAAAGAAAACTCAATTTTAGAAAGGTATGAACTGGTCATATATTGTTTTCAAATGGTTAAAAATCAAAGCATAATAAAGTCATAATTATAAACTTTTTTGTGACTAGAAGGTTGGCTCAGTTTTTGAGATAGGGAGAAAAAAGAAAGAAAAAGAAAGGGAGGGTCAGAGGAAGGAAGGAAGGAAGGTAAAACATATGAATCTATGTATATCTACCGCCCAAGTGAGCAAATGTGAGAACTGAATTAGTCTCTGTGGCCAGCTCAGAGCTCTGCCCCACTGCCTCTGTCTATCACTGTAGTCAGGCCTTTAATTACTACTATTTTTCTATTTTAAATCTTGTCCACAGTGATTTTTTTAAATCATCAGATGAATTTTATTATTTTTTATTATTTAAACTATCACTCTGGTCTTTGGAATTTAGGTAGGTAAAATAAGAAAGGACAAACTTAACTGAAAAATTCTGCTGATTGATTCTATTTTCCTATATTAAAATAATTTGTATTTGAAATATTTATCCATTTCATTCAATGTAACAATTAAAATAAAAAGCCATATTCTAATCATCAGTGTACAAAAGTACCTGTTTCTTGAATTATCAATAATATTAAGTTTATCAAGTTTTAAAATGTGATAGAAATGACAAATGATTCTGATCATTAGTGAGATTAATCAAATTTGATGAATTTATTGTTCATTTGTATTCCTAATTTGTTTTTACTTGAATTGTATTATGATAATGGTTTCTTCTCATTGGTGTTTAAACATTCATCATGAATTATGGTTATTAATGTGTATTCTATTGCATAAATTGTAGGTGTCATTTACCAACATGTTAGTTAAGCATCAATTATGAATATGCTATTTACTTACAGAAGTTTGTGTGTTCAGATCTATTATTTAATTATTAACCTGTAGGGTCCCTCAATATGTAAAACTCTTAAGTGTAATGCCTAGTATACAGTATTTAATATATATAAAATAGCATATGTGATCATAAACATATATAATCATAAGCATTTATTATTCTTTCTCTTTCAATGAAGTTATCCTGAATTATAGTTAAAGAGCTCCATTTTGATAACAAGTCTTCTCAAAATAGGTTTTCTATAAACACAAAGTAAGAGAAACTTTCTAAACACATTCATTATGTAATTAATAAAAATTTTGTAACAATTGACAATTAGCTTACCATAATAATTTCTACTCTATGCCCTAAAAGGGGAGCTTTAATTTTGTAAGTTTTATGTAGGAAATTCTCCATAAAATTTTCTCTGTTGAATTTCAATTAAAATTTTATCTTGTTTTCAGTTCTTGGTGAGGTTCTTTAGCAAATTATGGATTTGTTAAGTTTTCTATTTCTTATTGTAGCATCTCAAAGATATTTAGTGAAAAAAATTTGTTTGGTACTAGGGATAGAACCCATGGACTTTCTACCTCCAGGCCACACTCTCAGACCTATTTTATATTTTATTTGAAAACAGGGTCTCACTAAGTTGCTGAGAGCCTCACTAAGTAGCTGAGACTGGCTTGGAATCTATGCAGTCCTCCTGTTTCAGCCTCCCAAGTACTAGGATTACAAATGTGTGCCACCATGCCCAATTTGGTAAACAATTTTGGTAGGCATACTCTATCTTCAAACCTCAGATTAAGTTTTCAAAAAATTATGAGACAATGGAAAAGGCCCAACTGTGTATTGATGATGGGAAACACATTTCAAAATATATGACTCATACACAAAATAAGGAATAGGAGGATTACAGGAATAACAAAATATACAAATATAAAAATATGTT
Source organism: Muscardinus avellanarius (assembly GCF_963383645.1). NCBI lineage: Eukaryota > Metazoa > Chordata > Mammalia > Rodentia > Gliridae > Muscardinus > Muscardinus avellanarius. The sequence goes on from NC_137800.1 coordinate 30,968,841, forward strand.
TTTAAATAAATATAAGTAATAAATAAAACACAAAGCCATAAATTGAGGTATATACATTATTGAAGATATACAATATTCACAAAAGCAGATGATTAAGTTTTATAATAAACAAAATAATAAACAAAAACTCTAATAAAGTTTCACAAAAATTGTAAAGGTGGGAAAAATTTATGAAAGATAAAGGTGAAGTGTAGGACATTTGAATAACATAGTAATGTATCATACTCCCTTTTTAAGAATAAATATTGTTTTCAAACATTTTATTGATAATTGGTATCAGTAAGACTATGAAATACAATTAATATAATTTTTATGAGAACTCATGCAGACTTATTCACTATCCATACAATAAAAACAAAACAAAATCTAGAAAGTAAGGAAAAAATAGCACTACTGAAACCCACAATAAAAATGAACAATTATGCTACAAAATAAATACTTTTACACTAGAAGATATTAAAAAATGAAAACTTTCAATCATCTTCAACCAAAATGACATATTTAAATGCAGAAATTAGAGGATAAAGAATGTTAGTGATTTTAAAAGTAGGTAATTTTAGCATACTATTTATAAAAATATGTGCTAGTCTTGCACTGTGAGAGAGAATGAATAACAATAAAAAAAATCCACCCAGGTACAATGTTTATGGTAGGCCACACCTTTAATTCTAGTACTTAGGAAACTAAGACAGGAGGATCGATCACAGCTTCAAGGTCAGTGCATGCAACTTAGGAAGACTCTGATTCAAAATAAAAAATAAAGAAAACTAAGCGTATAGCTCAGTGGTGAGTCCCCTGGGTTCAATCTCCAATAATCCCCACAAAAAAACAGAATCTGACTCAAAATTGTAAAACTAGAATTATAGAATATCTCAATCAATATTCAATACTATATATAAATAAAAAATTATAGATGAATGCAATATAACATAGAAAATAATTAGAAGCACTGATAATATAATTTTTTAACTTTTATTTTTTGTTTGTGCATTGTACTCCACATCTTAGTGGAGTAGAAAATGATAGAGGCATGCATGCACACATCACTCATTTAGCCCTTCCTCATTTCCCACCCCATTTCCTCCCCTGTCTGTGCTTCTCAAGTTTGATTTAGTGATTGATTTTAATATGTTTGTGAATGTACATCCTATGCGTTAAGAAATTTTCCTCTTTTCCCTTACCACCCCTGTCAGTTAGGTCGCCTTATTTGCTCATCTATGGATTTTCCTTCTTCATCTTAGGTTTCTCCTGTGATCTGCTTTCTAGCTTCTGTCTATTAGGGAGAGCATCCGATTTCTTATTTTTTGAGACTGATTAATCTCATTTAGTATATTGTTCTCCAGCTTCTGATTCTAAAAAGAAGACTAAAAATCTATAGTCAAAAGTCAGTGTGTAATAATAAAAAATACACAAATACAAATAAATACAATTAGGTGTTATAATGTTGATACAATTATATGTAAATAAGATATTTTAAAGGATGATCATATCCTCCCATTGCTTCAAATTATTTTATAATTCTTATGTAATAATTATACATTGTAGGAAAATAGTAATTACCTATCTGAAATAAAAGAATCAAAGAAGAAATTAAAAATAACAGATTATCAAAGGCATACTCATCTGAATGGTTTCCTCCATTTAAGAAATATAGAACAATTTAAGATACATAGTGACAGATTATATTAACAAAGAGAAGTTTCTAAATTTATTCAGGTTTCAACAATAAAAACTCAAAAAGAATTAAAACTTTATGTGCATATTTTAGCTATAGAAATAAAATTTAAGAGGAAAATAGAAAATTATACAAAAAGCCTGATAAATATATTTTCTGACTAGATATTTATATTGACAAAAAGCACACTAATAAGAGAATAATAATACTATAATAAACAATATCACTCTCAAATATCCTTTCAAAAGTCACTGCAAAATACTTGTCAATCTCATTAAAGAAAATGATAAATTGAGAGTCTCTTCTATCTTCTGCTAGAGAAGTAGGTACTAATATTTATAGCCCAAAAGGTAGGATATTATGATCATTCACCATAATGAAAGCACATGCAATGAGTAAGACAAATTCCCCCTAAAAAGGGGAATTTCTCTTAGCAAAATAAAGGGAAGGGAGCTTAAACAAAAATTACATGTCTTCTCATCTTTCTTTCTAGTGTTTACAATTTTCTTCTCATAAATGCAATTTTAACTAGCAATTATATCATAGTCATACTTTATATAAAAACTTATAATGGTGATGCATTGTATAATAACATGTGTGTGTTACTAGGGAATGAACTTCTAAGGGCATTCTACCTCTGAGCTATACTCCTAGACCATTTTTATTTTTTGTTTGTAAACAAAGTCTCCCTAGGTTGGTGAGAATATCTGTACATTGCTGAGGCTATCCTCAAACCTGCAATCCTCCTGTTTGAGTCTCCCAAGTCCTGGATTACAGGTGTTCAAATTTTAGTCAACAATGGACCACACATATGATGGCCTCATGAGATTATATTATTTAGTGACATCATAGCCATCCTCATTTATACAAGTGTTTTTATGTAAATTGGCATCCTGTTCTGACAGTGTGTTAGCACCTTGTTCTTCAGACTGAAGCTCACCTTTAGACAAGTGTTTTCCTTGGACATACCTGATAAGGTACTTTGTAGGTTTTTTTGGCATTGACAGATGGTTCTAAAAAATCTGTTATGACTTGAGCATTACAGTTCTTTAACACACTCAGAGAGTTAGAGTCCAAGACTAAGATTGTTCTCCATAGGGAAAATTCTCTTAAACATATATTTTTCTACTAGTTGATCCTCTTGGGAATTTTACAATCTAGTAATCAATATTTTGTTAATAGAAAGACTCTCTTCACAACTTATTTTTCTTTGTACATGACCTAGAGGCTGACAAAATCATCACCTCCTGCTTGCCTAAATTTCAAAACATCTGCTTCTCTACTATTCTCTGCTTTGGGAAAATATAGAACAATAAACTAAAAAAGACAAAGCTAATCTTCTCTCATCTCCAGGATCCATCTCACAGGCAACTTCTTTTCTCTTGGTAGAAATGTGTTAGCAGAATGTGGGGAGGGGAGGGGAGCAGGAGATGTGTGAGATGTCAGGCTTCCCAAAGGGCAAAGGCCCCTCCTGAGACTTAATGCTGTCTCTTGGGGTTGCTTATCACTTCCCAATGGTTAAGGAATTTGAATTTTGCCACCAAGATGGATGTTTATTTTCTAATATTATTCTTGCTGGTGCAATATTATAAGTTAAGGAATTTTCATGTCTGCTTCATCCTTTCTGTCTTTAGTGAGGATGACCAAAGCTTACAGTGATTGAAAAATAATAACAAACTATAAAATCTTGACTGTGTTTCTGCACTATTTTCCCACGAGCATGTTTTTTTGGTAAGCATTTGCTCTGATTCCCAGAGAAGTCAACAAGTCACATTTTCCCAGGTGCTTTTCCTTCTGCGTGAAACTGTCAACTTCCCAGCCAGGAACAGAAAGATCTTTACAATCAATAATATTGCTTCAGTTTTCTCAAATCCATATTTTAGATCCTGTCCTTTTAAACATAAGCTTTGGACTTTCTTTTTTCTTCCCTCCTTCTTTCCTTTCTTCTTTCTGTCTTTCTTCCTTCTTTTCTTTCTTCCTTTTCTTTCTTTCCAAAGCATGAGCAAAGGAAACCCAACTCAAATCACTTTAATCACAAAAGAAATTATATTGGCTAACATAAATTGTAAGGTCACAGCAAAACTACACTCAGAGCCAATAGAAAGCAAAATCCTGATATTCTATTTCTACCTTTTTACTTACTCCCCTTCTTCACTTTCTCTTTTTTTGTTCTTCTATTAAAATATTCTTTTTTTTCCTTTTTTTTATTGGTGCACTATATTCATACATCATAGTGGGATACAAACTTTTGGAGACATACATGTACACATCGCCCAGTCAGCCCCCACCCAATCCCCACCACATTCTCTCCCCATCCCTCCCTCCCATGCTTGGCTTAGTGGCTGACATCTAGTATTATAGCAATTTATCCAAAATTAAAAATGATAATCTCACATAACAGTTTCATTTGTCTGATACCAAGCTTTTGATGACTTAAAGATAACATTTCAATATTTCTTTTTACTTTCTTTCTTACCAGAGAATTTTTTTTCTATTTTTAGGTGAAACTATCATATATTTATGTATTTATTTTTCAGAAAAAAAATCTATCCTAATATGGAATATGGACTCTAGATACCCAAAACGATCTTGAAAAAGAACAAAGCTAGAAGATATATATTTTCTGATTTCAAACCATATAAAGCTACAATAATTGAAACAGTGTAATACTATTCTAAAGGCAGATATATAAACCATTGGAGTTAAATAAAAGCCTAGAGCTAAATTCTTCCCTATATTGTCAAGTTATTTTTGACAAGGTTTCCACGAACATTTGGTGGTGGAAATAATAATCTTTTAACTAAATATTGTTGAAACATAATAATTACATGGAAAAGAATAAAGTTGGACCCTTACCTAATCCCATATACAAATATTAACTCAAAATAGATAAAAGACCTAAATATAAATCTTAAGACTATAAACTTTTAGGAGAAAATCTGGGTCATAAAATCTCACAACATTGAAATTGGCAGTGATTTCTTGGATATGATTTCAATGGCACAGGCAACAGAAGAGTATACAAACTCCCGAAAAAATATTGTATATCCAAAGACAATGTAAACAGAGTTAACAGTTACTAATAGAATGGGATAAAATATTTCCAAATGCTATATCTGAAGGTATATTAATATTACAACTAGAAATCCTAAAAATTAACAACAATAAAGGCAAACAATACCCTTTAGAGATAGGTAAAAGACTAATATAAATAATGAATCTCACAGATAACCAATCTTAGTTGTCTGTTGGATGGAAACTCTTGTTTCTCTAGTTCTGGTGTGTGTTACCTATTTCTTCTTTGTAGTTAATCTCTTTGAGTATTTTCTCTTGTGCTGGTTTTGAAGACATAAATTCCTTCAGTTTCTGTTTGTCATGGAAGCTTCTTATTTCTCCATCTAATTTGACAGAAAGTTTTGCTGGGTAGGAAATTTTTGGCTGGAAGTTGTTTTCTTTCAGAATTGGGAATATGTTACTCCAAGCTCTTCTGGCTCTCATAACTTGGTTTGGGAAGTCTGGAGTGATTCTAATTGGTTTGCCTCTGAATGTCACTTGGCCCTTTGTTTCTATTGCCTTTAAGATTCTCTGCTTGGCTTCCACATTGGTCATTTTGACAATTATGTGGCGTGGGGATCCTCTTCTCCGATCCTGTCTAAAGGGAGTTCTATAAGTTTCCTGGACCTGTGTATTGACCTCTTCCTCTATGTTTGGAAAATTTTCTGCTATTATTTCCTTGAAAAGATTGTTGATCCCTTTGGTTTCACTTTCTTTTCCCTCCTCTATTCCAATTATTCTTAGGTTAGCTCTCTTAAAATGGGTCCATATTTCTTCAATATCAGATTCCTGCTGTCGGATATTTTTTTCTAGATTAGAAACTATGCGTTCATTTTTTGAATGATCATCTTCTAAGAGCGAGATTCTGTTCTCCATGTGTTCTAATCGGTTGTTTGTGCTTTGAATTGAGGACTTTCCTTCATTAATTGAATCCTTTATCTCTTTTTGGCTCTCTCTGAGTTCTTTTCGAAGCACCTCTATTATTTCTACAGTTATTTTCCTGATTTGATCTTCTAGAAATCTCTGATTTTCAGTTTTATCGGGTTCTGATGTTGTGGGGTTGTGGGCATTTATTGCTCTAGTATTATTCCTCTTTCCCATGATTTCGGAAGTTTGTGCCTTCTCTGGATTCTTCCCTTAGGTCACTATGACTTCACTTAAGGTGTTCTGGATCTCGAGTCTGTAGTATCTCAGACCCCACTACTCCTTTACTGGGTTGTATCACAGAGTCTCCGACCCAGAGAATCGATAGAGGCTGCTTTAGACTGTGGGGGGTGCCAGGTTGCACGTTCTCCTATGGTGTGATATCTCTGCCACCGCCCCTCCTCCACTGGGTCAAGTCCCAGGGAGTACAATACTGGGATTTCTCCTCTGTGGCCCGCAATTTGACTCACTGTTCTTGAGTATGCAGATGTAGCTGTACTGGGTTCGCTGAATTCTCTGCTGCTGCCACCGGTGGCAATATGGCACCGCTGCTACACCCTCGGCCATGGGGCTGGTGTTTTTCTTCTTGGTTTTGATTTCCACTCTGAATCCCTGCAGCGTGTGCTGAGCTCAGCCACTGGGAGCTTTAGATGCTCTCTGCGCCGAGAAATCCCGCCTGGCTGTTCCGCAGTGGCTCACCTCGGCTTGCTGTAGCCGTCCGGTGAACTCGCCGCTGCCGCCGGCAGTAAAGCACTGCTGCCACGTCTGTGGCTCTGTTCTCAGTCCGCTTTCTCTCTGGAGCCTGGTGATTTTTTTGTTTCTCTGGTGATGGTGTTTTCTCGCTATGAAAGGCACTGATTTTGTGGTAATGGAGATTGATTGTTAGCGGAGCTCTTAAGCCCCGCTTTTCTCAGTCGCCATCTTCCTAAAATATTCAATACTTACCTTTCAGCTCCTTGTCTTTCTGTGTGTTGAGCTCTCTCACTCTGAGAACATTTAGGTTTCCTTCATGTTGGACAGGGCTTTGGAGATACTTATATGCAGCTTCACATGACAGTGATAACAAAAGGAAATGTCAAAGTTTCACCACAACTATCCTCACATAAAAACACAAAGAATAATTTGGACCTCTCTGGACTAATCATTCACTATTGCCTGGATGATGGGTCATGAGCCCAAGACTGTTTCTAAGATATGGGAGATTGGTGATATACAGTACTAATAGATCACTAAAGAAAAACAGTCTATTTAGAAGAAGAAATGGAATAAAGGAATGATAAGTCAACAGTTACTCTCTCCAGATAAGAAAACAGGAAAATTACCCACAAGCAAAAGAAACAAACATTTAAAAATTGTGATGTTTCAGTAGACTGTCAATTAACAAATTTATGCCTTTTAACTATTAATTGCAAAATATAATATAAATTGTCCCAACTACATCACAACTGTGATTACACTGAAGTAAATTTGCAAGGAAATATTGAAGAAAGATGTGATGAATATTGTTCACTTTAATAAAAATGTAAGAGATATGAGAACAGATAAGTCAAGAAGGATATGATTAGGCAAATAGCACTCATTATATATTTTTTTAAAGTGCAGGTTAGTTTTCTTGTATCTGTTCCTTTAAAGTCACTGTCCTCTTACCGGGGCATGGTGGTCCACGCTTGTAATCCCAGCATTCGGGAGGCTGAGACCGGAGTATGGCAGTTCGCAGACAGCCTCAGCTACTTAGTTAGGCCCTCTGCAACTCAGTGACACCCGATTTCAAAATAAAGAATAAAAAATAGGGCAGGGGATGTAGCTCAGAGGTAGAATGCCTCTGGGTTCCATCCCCAGACCCGCAAAAAAAAAAAAAAAAAAAAAAAAGAAAGTCACTGTCCTCTTACCTCTTGCCTTGCCCTCTGTCCTTATCCTTGAAAGTTGACTATGGACTGCATTCATAGGGTCCCCCTAACTAATGACTCTCAGTCCAGTGAAAGTTCTGGGAAAGAGTGGTAAGAATGAGGTCATATGTTTTATTGCCTTGGCTTCTCCCAGTTTAACTCAAGTTGGCTGTGAACTCTAACTGATGTATCTAGGGTCAAAGTGGTGAATCAATATGCAACTCTTAGCTGGGGTGGTGGCTTATGCCTTTAATCCAAGTACATGGTAGGCTGAGACAGGAGTATCTCTCAAGTTTCAAGCCAGCCTGAGTAACTTAGCAAGATTTTGTTTCCAAATAAATAAAAAATAAAAGATATGGGCTGAGGGTATAGCTCAGAGGTAGAAGATCCCTGGTTAAATTCCCAGCACCACAAACAAAATAAAACAAAAAGCAAACAATATCAAAAAGTGCAACTTTTAACTCTCTGGCCTATTTACTCCTTTCCTGAGACCAAAGGGTGGCAAAGCCTTACTACAGAATTGTATTCAACTCACTAGCTCTTGAGGTTTTCCAGTACCCAATCCTTCATAAATAATTATTTATTATTTATTAGAAGAGTAAAAACTCTTCTAATCATCCTATTTAAAATAAACCACCTATTTTCTGTTGCAACCCAGATTAATCCAAAGTCAATTCTCTGAAAAAAGTATAATCGTATCAAATTATTACCTTTTAAAATATTAAATATAATACCAGCATTTGGGAGGCAGAGAGGGGAGAATTGCAGTTCGCGGACAGCCTCAGCTATTTAGCAAGACCCTGTTTCAAAGTAAAGAATAAAAATTAGGACATGTATGTGGCTCAGAGTTGGAATGCCCCTAGCTTCCATCCCCAGACCTCCCCCCATCAAAAAAAATTAAACATATATCAAGGTAATTCTATAAACATACTTTTGTATTATACATTATGATTTTATAAAATAATGATTGAAACAACATATTAATAATTTCAAAATTAAAATGGTAAGAAGTGTAGAATAGCACACACAAAAATAAGCAGACATGTGTGTACATGTATATGGACATATACACAGGGAATTCTGAATAAGAGGGATTGTAGTATCATGACATAAAATTACTTATGGGCTTTTTTTTATAACCAATATTCCAAGAAAAACCTGGTTAAATTATGTAATATGTACATATGAATGATTAAATGTGCACCAATGAAAATGCCTTCAATTTGAATGGCTCCCATCCAGGTAGAGGTGGCATAAAACTAAGAAAGAATTGAATTGAGTCATATTGCTGGACATGACTCTATTTTAAGTCACAGGAAATCCAAACACTGAGACTTGAGCATTCAAACCTTAAAGGAGGGCTAGATAAAAAGAAATCCACACAGTTTGGGGAGGCAAAAATACAGGGTATTTTTATTGTAAATAAAAAATCCAAAATGATAATTGTATACATAGTTTTTGATTAAATCAATTAAGATATCTTAGCTGATAAATATTACTTAGGAAATATTAATAGAAAATATCAGTAACATATTTTGTAAATAAAGCATATGATATAATAGTACATTAATTTTGCCCTCATTTTATCAATCTCTGTTTACATATTTATAAGTAAGTACATATATGCTATCATATGTAAATATTGTATTGTAAATGGATATAATAGTAAATAACATTTATATTAATACTTTTCTGTATTTTAAGTTTTTATGATATTTATCACTAGGTATGTATTGATACCAGAACATATAAGTAAAAATTATAAAATATAATAAACATAGAAAACAGAATTTAAAATGAGATACAAGTTGAACAATAATCAATCCATTTCTCTTAAGAAAAAGCTGCCTAGAATTATCTAGTCCAGAGCCTGAGGCCAGAATTCTAGAATAACAATCATAGTTACGATATTATTGCTTATTTTAAGTGATTTTAATTTGTATTATCTTTGTAAATAGAATAGTTATCTGAAAAGAAGATTTCACTCTTAGAACCTACCTGATTATAAACTAACCCTTATAGAGAAGTATATAACATAAAAACATATATTTAAGATCTCAATTACATTATTATTCTCTCTCTCCTGTTCTAACTTCCTAATGGGATAAAAATATTCATGTTTTTTGTGTCACCTTCATTTCCCTCCTCATCTCAGTTTCTTATAACGGCAGCATGTTAATTTGCAGGGCTCTGTAGTATTCCATTCTATGAATACACCAGTCTCACTTCTTCCCTTTTTATGGTTAGACATTCGGTTGTTGCCAGTGTCTGGCTTTTATGAATCATGCTACAAATGAACTTCTTGCACATTCTTTTGCTAAATGTTTGCACACATTTGTGCATATATATATAATTATATATATTATCACAAATATATACATATATATACATATGTATGTATATATACATATATAATTTAGAGAGAGAGAGATAGAGGGAGAATTGGAATGGTTGGGCCATAGGACATATGTATTTTCAGTGTTAATAGATTAAAAAAGTTTTTTTACAACACTTCTACAGAATTGTGTGGTCATCAGCATTATATCAGAGGGGTTCAGTTACTTCCTATTCTTGTCACCATATGATTTTGTCTCCTAGTTTGCCTTTCTAAGTGGGCATAGTATGGTGTTACTTTTTTACATTTGTATTTATTGGCTAATGAAAGCAGGTAAGAAAATTTTCGTATCTATTTATAGTCATTTTTCACAAAGTTCCTTAGTCTCTGGGCCATTTAGCCACGAGAAATTTTGGTTTTGTTTTGTTTACTTATTGATTCAAAGAGCTTGATGTGAGTTCCTTGTGAGATATAAACATTTTCCCCTACTAGGTAGCTTCTTTGTTTGCTCTCACTATATAATGAGGGACATGAGTTATTTATTTTAATAAAATTCAATTGATCTTTTATTTGTATAGCCCCTTAGGTGATTTAATAATTCTTTTCCTACCCCCCAAAACAAACAAATATTCTTCTAGAGGTTTTATTGTTTAACATTTAACAATACAATCTTAAATATATGGCTTATAGCTGTAATCCACTAGGCATCAACTTTTGTTTATGATCAAGTTCGTCAGGTAGGGAGAGATCACATCCACTTTTTCTACATGAATATTCAATTAATTCAATTATTTCACTTTTTATTGACATAAAATGAACATAGTATAAAATTTACCATCTAAACCATTTTAGCATGCAATTAAGTGGTATCACATATGTTCATAATGAGCAACCATCACCAACACCTATATCCTTAACCCTTTTTATCTTGTAAAATTGAAATCCCAGTCCCTCTTTCTCCAGTTACTGGCAACCATCCCCCAGTCATATATTTTTGAAGTTATCAGTTAACCTTTTATATACAATATACAGTTGTATATATCTATAGATCTCTTGATATCTCTATATATGAATAAGTGTGAGGTATGTATACGTATGTGTTCATTTGTACGTTTTATATATACAGCCATGTGTGTGTGTATATATATATATATATATATATATATATATATATATATTAGCATGTATAGTACATAGCTTACTACTTATTTATTATAATTAAGATTTTATTTTCTCCTTATCATTATATAATGCACATACTTAAGGTATAACAAGCATTACTGATGCTTGTTATTTCAAGAGTAAATTTAGTAACATGATAGAATAAACATACCTTTGTTAATTTTTTCAATTTTTTAAATGTTTCAAGCATTTTAATCTTTGTAACCACCTTGTGAAGTAGATGAGGCTGGTAAGTTGGCATGCTGAGAGCTGTCCTTCCACATTTTAAATGCTCTGGTAGCAGAGCCATGGAGCAGAAAGACCAGGGATTAACTGTTCACCAGACTCTGATTCTCCTGCCTTCAATCATATTGCTTTTTAAATGAAATACTAAATTTCTAATTCCACAATAAAATAAGAAAACTTGGAATTTAATCAAATTGGTAGATAAGTGAGGTATATACAATCATATACAGTGCCACTATAGATTTCAAAAGTGCTAGTGAATGATACATGCTACTGCTATCTTTATAGTGTTTGACTTTGAATAGTAGACATAGAGAAGTCAAGGCAACCATTAATTATTCAGGCACTAGAACAAAAGTTAATATTAGCATTTGGAACTTAATCCTTGAACTTAAGTAACCTGTAATGTCTTTTCAAGCTAAGAAAGTGTAAGTAATGTTCCACTAAAAATATATTCCTGAAAATTGACCAATTAGATCAGCTACCGTAATACTGTAGCATTGCCATTGCATAGAAAAAGAAGAATAAAGGATAATGAGTATACTTAACATGAGGAGTCAGGACTATTAAAAGCATGTAAAACAGAAATCATAATTATTCTTATGAAAACTTACTCTTGAATTATCATTACTGCACCAAATAATATAAAAAATGTTTTGTTATTTTTTTATTATTCTTAAATTCCTCCAAAATTCATTGCAGGGAATATACTTATTCACCAAGTAGGAAGAACTATGAATAGTTATATGTTAAAGATTTTATTTATTATTATTATTTTTGCAGTATTGGGGGATGGAATCCAGGGACATTCTACCTCTGAGCTATATCCCCAGCCCTTTTTTTTATTCTTTATTTGGAAACAGGGTCTCAATGTGTTGCAATCACTAAGTAGCTGAGGCTGGCTTCGATCCTGTGCGATCCTCCTATCTCAGTCTCTCGAATGCTGGGCTTACAAGTTTGTGCCACCACGCCTGGCTAAAGGTTTTTGACATTATAATTATTTAACTTTTATATCATATCAAAGTATTTATTTATTTTGCATGTAAATAATAATCTTTCAAATGATACAGATATAACAAGGTCAAAATAAAAATCAATGTTTTACTCATCAATACTTAAATACTTTTTACTACAGTTAAATCTTTTTTTAGTCTTACTATTATGCTTTTATGATAATGTATGTTTCAAATCCATTTCAGATTCTGTCTTGGACTTAAATCTCTCCTGCATGAGCTTTTCTTGCCAATTTTAATGCACAAACTTGTTTTTACTCTTCATAAAGCTTTGGCTTTTAATTTTAATGCCATGCATTTTCAGAATGTGTAATACAGAAATATATTCCCTTCATATTTTTCAAATACATGCAAAATCTATGACACATTCTCTCTAATTCCCTATAACAATCCATGCATTTATTTAAAAGATACTTTTTGAATATAATGTGTATCTTGGAAAATGATCTAGGCCTACAGGGTTCTGGAATGAATAAAGAACAATTTGAAAAAATCACCAAAGAAGAACAAAAAACAAGGCCTGTGCTCTCATATAACTAACGTTATTTGTGGAGAGGCAGTAATAATATGATACGCTAATAATGATACAGATAATTTCAGATATTGAAAAATCCAGAAAATCCAATAAGTTAATAAAACACAGAGTCAAAGTAAAATAAAGCTTTGAGGTGATATTGAAGCTGAAATGTGAAGGACAGAGAAGACATCCGCATGGCCATTTGCAGATTCCCTGCAAAGAAATTCTTAAAGCAGCCCTGAAAACAAGCTTGTTGTGATAAGAGGCAGCCTAAGGAGTGGGGAGTGGTGAAGCTGGAGAGGTGATGAGAAACAGTGGCAAGAATCTAAGATGAGAGACAAAGTCATTCAAAACTTAAAGTTTAAAGGGCATTATGAAAAAGAAGCTGAAAATTGTAGAATGAGAAATATCACTAATTTCAAGATCATTCAAATAAAAAACCTTAGTAGTTCGAGTATATATTATAACTATTGGATTTAGTTAGTCTTGAATGGAAACCTGCTGATTACAGAATTAGTGTGCTGAAAGATAAAACTGGTGAAATATCCAGGCTGTAGTAAGGATGACTGAGAAGATGGGAAGTAGGATGAAGATATAAGAGGTTTTTGTTTTTTTTGAGGGGGTACTGGGGATGGAACCCAGGGGCATTCTACCTCCAAGCTACACCCTAGCCATATATTTTTATTCTTTATTTTGAAACAAGGTCTTACTGAGTTGCAAAGAGCCTCACTAAGTAGCTGAGGCTGTCTGCGAACCGCGATCCTCCTGTCTCAGCCTCCCAAATACTGGGATTACAAGCGTGCACCGCCACACTCAGCTAGGAAAGAGTTTGAGTCCATAAAAATTAGTTTTGTATACAACCCAGAAAACAGAAGAAAGGTAAAATCATTGGAAACTGTTGAAGACTTTAGTTGCTACCTCAACCAAAAACTTTAAAAAAAAATCTGAATGATGCATAAAACCATTATAGAAAGTATGTGACTCCCAAGTGTGGTGACGCATGCCTGTTAATCCCAGGAGTTGGAAGGCTGGGAGAGAATGGAAGGTTTGAGACCAGTCTTAGAAAGTTAGCAAGACTGCCAGCAGCTTAACAAAATTCTTTTTCAAAACAATAAATAACAAATGCTGAGTATGTAGCTCAGAGGTAGAATGCCCTGGGGATTATACCCCAATACCACACACACAGAAAATCAAGCACACGACTATTTGTAGAATGTTCTTACATAAATAAAGGGTTTGAAAAACATCTTTATTCTCCCTTTAGCATCACTACTTAAACATAACAGAATTTTCTTATAAGCTCATTTGATGAGACTATATCTAATTTAATTTTTAAAACTATGTATTTATTCTCTGCCCAAAGCTCCAGGCACACATTCCCAAACCTGACTATCATTCGATTCATCCATCTGTCTGTAAGATCCTGTGTCATATAACAAAAAGCCTCCACCAGCCTGCTTGAAACTGTGCTTCCTCAGCTTGCCTTGAATACTCCTCATTGTTGGTTATAAGGCCCCCCATCCCTCAACCTCTGAAATGATAAAACTGTTACTCACAGATTGCTTTCTGGGTGAGCGGGTACTTGCTAAACAATAGTTGCTCGTGCTGTGAATCACAAGCATCTGACCCAAATGCTGGACATCATTCTGTATGGGCTGCATAACAGTGACTATAAGAGAAACTTTACTTGAAAATTCACCTTTTGTGCCTGATATGTCATTCTACAAAGTTTTGTGATCTATGTAGTTTTTAATGATGGACTTTCTGCTTTTGTTTGATTACCCCAGTGGTCCATGGAATCTCCACATGGCAATGTTAATTTCCTAAAAGAGGTTGAATGACCAGGAATTTATATTTTCTTCAGAAAAGGGAGGACTTGCTAGATTCAATCTATTATAGTGCTAGAAATATGTGAAATGCTATATATACATATCAAAGGTGTAACAGGGGTCCATTTCATGCTTTAAGTGTGAGCCTTGCTGCTCAGCCAGCAGGTAGCTTATATTAAAACAGACACTTATTCCTCCCTTTATTCCTGGAGGTCTTTCTCCCTCCTTTCTAACTTTTGGGGAAAACAAGATTAACATTCATTTTTGTATGTGTGGTATTGGGGATGGAACCCAGGGGCATTCTACTTCTGAGCTACACTCCCAGCTCTATTATTTTATTCTTTATTTTAAAACAGGGTCTCAATGAGTTGCAAAGGGGCTCCTAAGTAGGTGAAGCTGGCTGCAAAACCTGATCCTCCTGTCTCAGCATCCCAAATGCTGAGATTACAAGTGTGCCACCACGCCCAGCCCAGCTAAGATTAACATTATTATCATGACCTTTGGTTCATTAACATCAGGAATGAAGAAATGGTGTCAGTGGGTCTTCTGGGAAAAACTACTTCTAGGACACCATTTGTACATTAATTGTATCTCCTGATAAACATGCCTAGAATTTAGTCCTTGAATTTTTCCTTTATAAAGCCTATTTTTAGCTTTTTGGGACTGGGAAAATAGCTATTACTTAATGCTATTTCACTGTATTCCCCATTTGCTAGCAAATCAATAAAATTCTCTTTCCTTTTCCTCAAAGCCTTGTTCGTGATTATCTGTATTGTCATTGGGAACAAGAACCGAAATTTCAGTATGAAGGGCATTAAGTTTCTTAGATTTTCAAGTACTTCTTTATAGGATATTATTATTGTTGTTGTTGTTGTTGTTCCTAATTTGCCGGAGTATTTAACCTGGAAATAAACTTAACAATAAATCTTTTTAAATAAAAACTAATTTTATAGTCTCTATTCTCTTAACTCCTCTAAAATAATTCACAATCAGTGGGATGCATTTGTAGTAATCCATTATACTGTTAAATTGAATTAGTTTTGAACTAAAAAAGATGCTACCATGTATGTTTCAGTTTGGACTCAAAAAATATGCATGGGAAACTAACCGAACTTGATATGGAAAACAGAATGGAATCCACTCTTCTAACAAGTAGGTGAGGTTCAGCCACTGGTAAACACAACCATTCAGACCATGGTTAGGTCAAGTTAGATCTGAAACCAATAGGTTCTCTGTCCACACCTCACTCTCTGTTTCTGTATGTCACTACTCTTCTTTGATAATCCCTGGCTATTGTGTTACTCGCTCACATGGTGGGGTAGAGAGTTTCTGAACATTTTTGGGTCCAGACTACTGCCTGATTTCAAAATCACAAAGTCACTAAAGATCTGAAAAACTGGATTTGTTGTAATTTTCTCTTTTAACAATACTGATAAATAATTAACACAAGGAAGACTGCATTTCTCTTTTGATTTGTCAGCTGTTTTGTTGTAAATTTCATAAACAAAAGGACTCTCACAATAGTTCTGCATTCATTAAAGTTTGAAGCCCTTCAGACAAATCTAATTATTTTCATCACCTTTCTTTTTATTAGGTGAAGCAGCAAACCTTTCTCTTACTTTGGTTGTTCTAAGAAAGCAAAAGATAGTTGTCATAAAAGATATCAAAGGAGTTGTATTGTTCTAGAGTTTTAATTTGGAGAAGCAGGATCAAGAGTTCTTTGAGGAGAGCAGATATGGACTAATGTCTTAAACACCTAGAAGAAAGACATAGGTACAGTCAATGTTTTCCTATTGTGCAGACAGCAGTAAGAAGCAATGAGTAATATTCAACTTTAGCTTTAAGTAATAAAGAATCATGAGCATATTATAGAAAGTTAGTACATGGATGATAGAAAAGAAAGTACTATGTTGCCACCAACTAACTACTGATTTTGTTCTAAATTATTTATTTATTTAATTGCAATTTTGGGGATGAAATCTAAGGGAATTCTACCTCCAACATACACTACCAGTCCTAATTTTTAGTCTTTTTATTTTTTTAAACAGGGTCTCACTGAGTTGCAAAGGGCCTCGCTAAGTAGCTGAGGCTGTCTGATAACCATGATCCTCTGACCCTAAATTTTTAAATATACAATTTGAGTAAAAACCTGGAATAAAAGATTTAGCTTTTAATCATAATAATATATAAATACAAAATACCATATATAACGTTTATAGAAGTATGCATAAACATATGAGTAGGCAATCAGTTTGAAGTTTTCAGCAATTTTAGTTTTTAGTACTGAATGCTTTACTGTCTTAAATAAGGAAATATTATTTTGTAATGTATTTATCATTTTCCTCAATTATAATACAATACATTTTTATGAACATATATTATTTTCTGACAAATATACTTAGTATTTTAGCACATATATAATCTAAACTATTGTGTGTGCTTGTGTGTATGTGAGTGTCATACTAAGGATGGAACCCAGTGTCATTCTACCTCCAAGCTACACCCCAAGCCCTACTTTTAATTTTATATTTTGAAACAGAGACTTACTGAGTTTCAAAAGGTTTAAGTAGCTGAAGCTATCCAAAGAACCAGGATCCTCTTGTTTCAGCCTCTCAAATGCTGGGATTACAAGCGTGTGCCACCACATCCAGCTCTAATTTAAATTCTTAATAGTTACAAACTTTGATCAAATAATTCACCTCCTTTTCTCCAAATGCAAAAAGAAAACTAGAGGCCATTTTTTCATGTCTATATTTCATTTTGTATACATTCTAAGGTGGTAAAAAGTAATATAATTGTAATAACACTTAAAGGCTTTTGTATAAAGTGGGATAATCTTCCAGTAAATAAATACAAATTAAAATTAAGTTCAGTGACCTCAGATTTGTATGTTCTTTACATTTAGAAACTGCAAAGTATCCAGAGGTTATATTTTAATTGCCAATTTAACATTTGTCTAAGGTTTTTAAAGTCAATAAGACCTATACATATAAGCTGCTCTCGCATATTAATTTCTTATTAGGTTATATTATTAAAAGACATGCAATGACTCAACCACATTTAAAATGTTATTTTTACAGTTCTCCATAGCGAAACATAACTTTATATGATTTTAAAATCTTAAACTTAAGGAATAGCAGGGTGTGGCGGCACATGTTTATAATTCCAGCATTAAGGTGGTAGAGACCCGAGGATTATGGTTTGCGGACAGCCTCAGCTACTTAAGAGGCCCTTCACAACTCAGTGAGACCCTGTTTCAAAAATAAAAAGATTAAAAAAAAAATAGGGCTGGGGGTGTAGCACGGAAGTACAATGCCCCTGGGTCCCATCCCTGGTACTGAAAAAAAAAAAAAAGAGACCCTAAGAAATAAAACTACATTTTACTTGATTTATAAAGGTAGTTAATTTAGAAGACATTTATAAAGAATTTAACCCTATTCTTTTTATAATAGAACATTGTTATAGTTAGATATAGAAGATCCCCTAAAGAGCTCATTTATTAACATTAGGGTTGATATAGTTAAGTCATGAGAGTTGTAATCTCAGCAGTTGATAAATTCATTGTAATAAATTTATTGAATCCATTAAATCCATTGGAATTACAATGAATTTATCTGATCTGAGTGGTGAACTGAGTTGGTAGGGTGTGACT
This sequence comes from Muscardinus avellanarius, assembly GCF_963383645.1. Taxonomy (NCBI): domain Eukaryota; kingdom Metazoa; phylum Chordata; class Mammalia; order Rodentia; family Gliridae; genus Muscardinus; species Muscardinus avellanarius. The sequence goes on from NC_137800.1 coordinate 30,987,133, forward strand.
GGAGAAGGTGAACCCTTGGGGCTGTGGCCTTGGGAGTTATATATTGTTCCTCCTTCTCAATTTCTCTCTTGCTTTCAGCTTTCATGCTGAGAGACCAAAGCTGTGTGTTCTCCCTCTTTCCACTTCCTGTCCCCACCATTCCCTGAGATTTGCATTCCTGGCCTCAATGGACTGAGCCCCAATATCTCCATGGAAAGCTGTGAGAAAATAAATCTTCCTTCCTCTTAGTTACATGGTCAGTTAGTTCTTTATAGCTGTGAAAATGCTAATGAATACAAACCTTATAATTTATTATGTTTTGGGGAAAAATGAGGGAGAAAAGAGTAATCTTTAAATCAATATTATCAAATTTTTTAAATGTATATAATTGAATATTTGTTCTTTCATATGTTAAATGGACTGAACCCCAATATCTCCAAGGAAAACTGTGAGAAAATAAATCTTCCTTCCTCTAAGTTACATGGTCAGTTCTTTATAGCTGTGAAAATTCTAATGAATACAAACATTATAATTTAATATGTTTTGGGGGAAAATGAGGGAGAAAAAGAGTAATCTTTAAATCAGTAGTATCAACTTATTTTAATTTGTGTAATTGAATACTTGTTCTCTCATATGTTAAATGAAGTATTATTTTACTGTATTCTATAATCCTCTGAATTAATAAGCCAGGATTTAATGTAAATTAACTCTCACTGACCTTGAACTTCCAATCCTGTTTCTTTCTCTTAGGTCGCACCACACCTGTAACCTTTTAATTAACACCATAACTATAAAAATAACTCCATTTTGTATTAAAAATGTTTAAAAAGAAATTTAAAGAGGAATAAACATAAAATATTACAATTTTAATATTTTCTCTTTACTTTTATCAAGAATGTGACAAATAAGTTTTTGCTAAACTTTTCATTCATAATACTGACAAATATCTTTGGCAAGGTTCATTAATAGAAATACTACTATAGACTGTGTATATACCTGTGAATATATACCAGTGTTAATCTGAGTACTTTGTATTGAGAGGAAGGGAAATGGGGAGGAGGCACCAAAAGTGTGTGCATGTACATCAATGTCAAGATGATTTACATTAGGATGTAAAACTATAATGCACCAATAAAAGCAAAAATAATGACAGATTTTTGTTTTTCCTTTTAAAATTTCTTTAACTTTTAAATTATTTTTGTGGTTTATCCAGCTTACCATTTTCAATCATATTTTTGTATTTTCTGGTCTGACCAAAATATTTGGCAGATTGTTATAGATAAAGGAGAAATAAAATGTAAGCAGCAAAGAAAAGTATTGACATTCCAATAATTATTTTCCTTTTTGTCCCAGAAAAAGAAAAGACTCCATAATGCACAGATTTGTGTATTTAACCTAGATTTAAGGTTACCATTCTAAGTCAGTAAATACCTCCTTCAAATAGAGATTATTTTCTTCAGCACCACTACTGGAGTCCATGGAGGCTTTTATTTGTACATGTTTCACATCCTAGAAAAAGAATCCCAGGGTTTTCCTTCCTGTGTGTTTTTGTCTTGCTTCTTCATGGTTCATGATGCCAGCTGAGTTTCTCAATACAATTAAACCCAACTGATGAGGTGGAAGCAGATTGTTCTGCCATTTTTCTAGGTCTTTGAGCTGCACATTGAATCTGGGGCTGATTGCTTCGTACGTGTTTATCCTGTCTGTGCGGTTCACAACATTTTCTCAATTCTGTGGTTATTGATGATTTCAAATTCACGAATGTAACCATGCTTCACCATCACAGTTAGAAACTAAACAATAACTTTGGAGCATGGCCTAATAAGAAACCTGGTGCTTGCCTCTCTTCTCGGTATTGTTGATGCTCTTGAGAGCAGCAACCAGGACATTCATGCACACCATGATGGTGACATGGAAAGATGGCATGAGATTACATTATCAAAGATTATTGGTTTGACTAATTTCTGGACAATAAATAAAATAAGTTCTGACAGTCTCAATGAAATAAACAGATCTCAAAAAGACTTATCTTGAGGATATGGAAAAGGAGGCCTAACACTTGTGCCAGCAGAAATGTAGGGAATCACAGGTCAAAATGCCTGCACTATTTTATCACCTTGTCAAGTCTGTGCTATGGAAGTAAAAATTTCAAACAAATCTTGGTGGAACCTCTAGTTTTGTTTTGTTGAAATCTGTCAATCAATGATCACTCATTGTCAAATAAAGATTCATTTATTAACTTGACAAGCAAAAAAAAATGCCTTAGATAAACAATAGAGTATATTTCAATAAGAAGGAATCATGAGGTAAATACTATTATAGGATTGTGGTTTCTTACAGGAAGAGGAATATTTTAGTGAAGTTTAAAGAAAAGCCTTTCCTGTTTTGGGATCTCTTGGGAATTGTAAAAATTAGTAAAATGAGAGAATGGCTAAATTTTACTAAAAGCAAAAGGACAAATCCAAGGATAGGATTACTATGAAAAATTAAAGCAGTCATGACTGCTGCCTGAATAAAGAGTATCTTTGGTTATTTATTTGATGGTATCTGGTCCTCATTTCCTTGTTCAGAAATGATTAAAAAATTATCCTACCTTTACATTTATTCTACCAAAGTCAAAAGGGATCTGCTGATTGCTCTTGACATTCTTTAGAAACTTCTAACATCAAGGGGAAACATCTTAGCCTAACTTTCGGCTGCCAATGGCCAGTTTTTATCCATTAAGGCTACTGTTATGTTTTTTTCTCTTTTCCTTTCTTTCTTTTTTCTTCCTTCCTTCCTTCCTTTCTTTCTTTTTCTTTTTCCTTCTCAATGTTAGTTTTATGCAGTAATGAATGTGTTTGTTAGAAAATATAAATGATAAAGTATCTTGGTTTTGTTACCTGGAATTCTTACTGGAGAGTAAAATGGTGTAAGCCTAAGACCAATAAGGGCAGGATAAAATCCTTATTGAAAGTATCTCTATAAATCTGCAATGTATGGTAATCTCTTAAAAATGTATATTCTGTCCTCTGGACAGGAATTTTACTACCAGTTGTCAATAAAAATAAAGGCAAAGTCAGAATTAACAATCATCCTTAGTGGTCAGATTGTGTTCTCTACGTTTCTTTTTCAGGTTAAAGAAACAGAAGTCTTTCTAGATATAATTGATTCTATGTTTAGGACAGAAAATAAATAAGAAAAACATTGAAGGTTTTTATATAGTATTGCAAAGAAACTTTTATGTTTGCTTTTTGGTTTTTGGTTTTTGGTTTTTGTTTTGTTTTGTTTTTTGTTTTTTGCAGTACTGGGAATGGAACCAGGGGCATTCTAACTCTGAGCTACAGCCCGAGCCTTATTTTTTATTCTTTAATTTGAAACAGGGTTTCACTGAGTTGCAAATGGCCTCACTAAGTAGCTGAGGCTGGCTACAAATAACAATCCTCTTGCCTCAGCCTCCCCAACGCTGGGATTATAAACGTGTGTCACCATGCCCTGCACAATTGAGATTTTGTAAAAAAAAAAAATCTTTTTTTATCCTAACCAACAAAAGCATAAGTTGAGCATTAAATTTCAGGTTTTAAAATATAACACTCTTCTAGAAGTTAAATCAGCTCAGCTGGTTGTATTAATTATTGTCACCTTAGCATCCCCATTAGAAAATATTAACATATTTAATATTCATCCAGACAATATGTTTTAATATGTTCTTGGCTTGGTTTGCTAATTCTCATAATAGACTACAGCATTCTATTGCTGAAGAGCTATATTTTATTGAGACAGTGATTAAAAATTCCTGCAAATCCCTGCCTTTCTATAGTATCCTCAATATTTGAGAAAAATACAAGCTCTTTGCTCCTCTGCTTACAACACCTCAGTCACTTTAGGTTTTAGCCATGAAAGAAAAACTTAACTTCAGGCAAATTATACCTACTGTGCAAGGCCCTCCATATGTTGCTTATAAGTTAGGGGGTAGACTGTGGTATCCCCCTCAGGGGGCTAGCACTAATCAGAATACTTTTCCACCTCCAACCATCCTCCACTTTCCTGTACAGGAGTGTATGATGATTGGAAAGCACAGAGTTAATATTACTGGAAAATGGCTTGATGTCAGGACTTTGCCATTCCCTACAGAGGGCTGGGCAGGCAGGGACCTCCTTGGTGCCTGCTCACTAAAGCACAAAATAGTTATTTTGGTAAACAATTTAATAGGTATTATAGAAAATTAGATGTAGGCATTGTATGTTAGAGAAATAGAATAAATTTAGTATAAATTTGGTGGTTGGGTCAAAATAGAATACCTAGTAGTCAAAAATAAGAGATAAAATTAGCAGCTAATTTTAGAAGTAGAACCAGTAAGTTTAGCATTTAGTAGTTAAGGATAAGCTTAGTTAAAATTTATTATGTGTGATGGAGAAATCGGCTAGGCAGAGCCTCCCCTTTCTGGTGTTTCTGACCAAAGATCATAAGAATTCAAGAAAATAAATTGTACATTTAGTATTTTAAAATATGAAATATAAAAGTAAAATGTTTTGTGCCACTCAAAGATCTCTTAAAATCTTTGTGTTCCTTCTAAGGGAAAAGTCCTGTGTTTTCTGTACTTTCGCTTTAGCTTTGGGTTTGAATGTGCTTTGCAGAGCTCCATTGTTAGTTAGGTTAATAATTAGAATAAAATTGATCTTTGTGGCTAGGTAACCAGAATGATTTGTATGACATTAATTTGGATAATTTCGGGTATTGGGATATGAGCTCATGGAGGCAGGTTGAATTTTTCCAGATTAAGCACAAAATGTACCTAGGTGTACTGAAAACATGTTTTTCTAAATGTTGTTTATATCCAGATGTATTGAGGATGTGTTTTGTCAAAAGTTGTTAATATCAAATATTTCCATGTAAAAGCATATAAAAATAAAGCATTGACTCTGTATGTTAGAGTCATACCTCCAAAAACGGCTGTCTCTCACCTTCGAGAAACCCTAAACTGGCCGGAGCTGGTCTTTGACACAAAACCGCTTGCAAACCATTGGCAATATCTACCTAAGCAGATTCTATGTGATCTGAAATGTCTTCGTTTCTGAATAGAGACATCCCAGTGTCTACTTGAGTCTCAGTGGAAAACACCTTGTCAAAAACTCTTTAAGATCATCACAACAATACAACTTGAGGATACTGATCCTTATACATATGTTCCCTACAAGAAACATATTTACTGTCTTTTATATACCATGGGCCTTCCATTTCTTCATGAACAATAGGCTGAGGATTCATATGAGGTCTCCAGATGCACATGGACTTCAGCAGAAACAAATTATCCAGCATTCCTTTTATCAAGCGAATGCTGAAATGAGGTATACAAATTCCACCCAAGATGATGAAACTAGTTTAATTTTCTGTTACATCTGTTCCTTTTTTAATGCTTTCTTTTGGTTTGCTGCTAACCTTATCTTTTATTATTCAGTAACAACCCTTGACAATCTCCTAAAGTGCCTTTTTAATATGCTCATAGCTATATTTATCCTTTTTTTAATCCCCTATGGTGTATTACATTATCAAAGAAAAAGCCAGACTTGAGCATTTTGTGACAAACACAGCTGGTACTCTGAATTTAAATAATTACTAAATTTGTCATCACCCGTTTAATGACCTCCCACAATATTTATATATGAGAAAGTCATTAGAAAGTGGGTTTTTTCCCATAGATTTCATCTAAAATTTATATTTCACCATTATTAACGTTACCTTAACTCTAAGTCAATAAAATATTTCTGTTGAAATCTTAAAGCAGAACCAGTCTAACCAAAACTATATACCAAAATTGGGCTATCAATTCTATCATATACATTCTGTTGTCTCCAGATTTTTTTTTTCTTTTTTTTGGAACTGGGAATTGAACCCAGAGGCATTATACCTCGGTGTTACAGCCCCAGCCCTATTTAGATGTATTTTGAAATAGGGTCTCCCTAGGTTGTTGAGAGTTTCACTAAATTGCTAAGGCTTGTTTCAAACCTATGATCCTTCTGTCTCAGCATTCCAAAGAGCAGAATTACAGGCACTTGCCAACAACCCTTGGTAGTCAGACATCTTTTCAATGACCTGGTACCTCTACCTGGTTCAAAGGTTAAAAATTTAACTCACTGAATGATAAGTGGTATTTATAATTCTGATATTATCAGTGGCCCACTGATACTTTAAAGCACTACTTCGTAAATGGGAAATGTTTTTTTCTAATCAATTATCTGTAGTAAAAGAACAAGAGAGAAGAAGAAAGAGGATGGATAAGTACAATATCTTTGAGAGTCGGAAAGAAGAGCCCACCTGTCTCTCCAGAACAGAAACTGAAGAACTGTAGATTGTGTTTTCATGTTTATAACTTCAGTTTTTGGTTTATACTTTTTCATCTACCAGGAGTACTAATAATCAATATGTTGAGATAACAGCCTATATTGTCTCATACTATTTTTTTCAGGGTCTTACATGCTGATCATCAAAAATTAAGATGATTTTAGAGTTTATGCTACCTGTAAGCTAACAAAGGAGTTTGCCACATTGTTTTATTTGTTGTTTTTGTTCTTTTATTTGTTTTCATGTATGTGGTTCTGGGATTGAACACAGGGGCATTCTGCTCTGAGTTATACCCCCAGCAATACTTCATTTTTATTTGGAAACAGAGCCTTACTAAGTTGCTGAGAGCCTCATTAAACTACTGAGGCTGGCTATGAACCTGCAACCCTCCTGTCTCAGCCTCCTAAGTAATGGGCTTAAAAGCCTGTGCCATCATGCCTAGCTTGCCTTGGTTTTGTTCATTCTTCCAGAAGAGAGCAGACTCCTGAGGCAGAACTGAAGGACTTTATCATAGCACAGCACATGGGAACAGTTTCATATCCACATCAACCCTCCTTGCACCTTAAGTTAGAGATAGGCTTCAGTGATGATGCAAATACTTTGAAATTGCATTATAGCTGAGAAATCTCAAGTTGCAAAAACACATTTTATAAAAGACTGCAATCAAACTTTCACAAACGTTGCCCCAGGAGACATTATATTTATTGTTCTGGATAGATTTTAAAAATAATCATTCTGCAATGAAGTTATATATTGCCTCTAACTTTCTAAGTATTTTGGCCTACAAATATTCTTAAAAATCAGGTATAAAACTGGGTGGTGTGGCAATTGCCTGTAATCCCAGTGGTTGGAGGTTGAGACAGGAGGATTACAGGTTTAAGACTATATTCAGCAAATTAGTGAGACCCTCCTGGTTTCACAATAAAAAGTATAGATGTAGCTCAGATGTAGAATGTCCCTGGGTTCAATCCCTAGTACTTAAAAAAAATATATATATATATATATATATATATATATATATATGTGTGTGTGTGTGTGTGTGTGCATACGTATATATACAAAATATATATTAAATATGTTATATGTATCCAAGTATATAATGTGTATATATGTATATAATGTATATATGTATATTATATGTATATATAATACATATTATATATTACATTATAATATATAACATATACATTACAAAAGTACAAAAGCTATCAGGGATTTTACAAGACCCAGAAATACAAGAGGCTCCTGAGCAGTTGATTCCCAACACTTTTGTGAAAGGATCCTTATGTTAAACTCTTTAAAAAATAACCTACAATAAAAGAAACTAGGATTGCACTGCAGACAATGTTTCCTGGACAATTCCTAAACCACCATATTTGACAAACATTGACGACTACATAAAGATTAATGTTTCTTTTCTTATTTTCTTAATGTAGAACAAATTGGAGAAAGTGAGGGAAATGGAGAGAGAGAAGGAGGGAAAGGTGGAGGGAGAGGAAGAGGAAGAGGAAGAGGGAGAGGAAGAGGAAAAATCTCTGAAACGTAACAGGTGTCAGCTAGCAATCAAGAAGCAGAAAATTAGGTTTTCTCTTAAGCAGAAAAAATGTCCTTCCTTGAACATGGGAGAACAATATGAAAGCGAGGTCACTCCATAATAACACAATCTCCATTGGAGTCATGTTAGGACCTTATGTTCCCTCTCAACTGATAGCAGTCACTTTGTTATATTAGCAATGACTACCCTAGCACAGATATAATGTTCCAGTGTCTAAACACAGTGCATCAAAGTAATCAATCACTGAATTGTCCCAATCTGAAAACACCTCGTCCTTTTTGTAGACCTAGGTCTCCTATATTTAAGAAACTGTCCAATCATATAGTACATAGTTCTCAACTCTTTTTGTTATAGGTCTTTTAGTGTATTTTCCCTTGCTATAGCAGTTCAGTTATCCTAACTTATTTGCATTTAGGTATAGTCTTGGTGAAGTTTGTCAAGCAGCGGCATAATATTAACATTATCAGCAATAGTGTGATTGCTAAACTATGTTAAATATATTTTTATAACAGCATACTTGGAATTTTTCTTCTCAGTATATATCTTTCTGTAGCTATTTTGTTATTTTGTTGTGTTATTCCAGTTATTGGAAATTGTTCCTTGTCATATAGTTATGCTAGCAAGTTAATATAGAGTTGGGTTCCTTAGCTTTACTTTGCTTTTACTTTGTAAATATTACTTTGTAAAACTTGTTAATGTGTTTGATAATTTTGCAAAATATAAATATTGTTTTTAAGTAAGTTTAAAAACAAATTTATTCAGAAATATCTTTTTTTTTTTTTTGGTGGTCTGGGGATGGAACCCAGGGGCATTCAACCTCTGAGCTACAGCCCCTGCCCTATTTTTTATTTTGAAACCGGGTCTCACTGAGTTGCAGAGGGCCTCACTAATTAGCTGAGGCTGTCCACAAACTGTGATCCTCCCGAATGCTGGGATTACAAGCATGTGCCACCACACCTTCCTCAGAAATATCTATCTTATATGTTTATAGTTTCAAAATAGTGTCCTCTCTGTGGGAATTATAGCATATCTATATGTTTTCCCACATTTATTTGTTACTTATATGCTTCAAACTACTCTTTAAAACTTTATGACACTACTTGGCTCACTTTAATGTAGCATGTTTTATTTAGCTAGTCTTCTAACAATGGACAATGGGTTGTTTTCTATTTTGTTATTACAATTAGTGTTGTAACATAAAGACTAAACATCTTCATACTATTACAAGTTAAACTTCAAAATAAATTGGAAGGTAACTAGACAAAGAGAAAATGCATGTGGAATTTTAACAGATATTTTTAAATTTCCCTCCATAGAATTCATAACATCTTAACATGAATTTCTCCATTTTACAGAAGAATTATACCACTGTGCCTATTAATTGTGCATGACAACCCTCATATGCAGTGCAGTGTCAAATACTGGGACTCTTACCAATATGATAGGTAAGAAATATTATTTAAGTGCCAAGGATGGTGGCACACACCTGTAATCCCAAACATAGGAGGCAGAGACAGGAGATTTACAGGTTTGAGCCCAGCCTCAGCAATGTAATAAGACTCTCAGCAACCTAGCAAGAATTGGTTTCAAAACAAAAAAGCATGAAGGGCTAGGACTGTAACTTGGAGATATAATATTCACCTGGTACAACCCAGTATATCTGAAAGGGGAAAGTGAGAGAGAGAGAAAGAGAGAGAGAGAGAGAGAGAGAGAGAGAGAGAGAGAGAGAGAGAGAGAGAGAGAGAGAGATTGAATATAATTGTAATTATATTTTTTGTTATTATAAGTATGGTTTACATTTTTAGATCCAAGGACAATTTTATTAAATTTTTATAAAGGGTATATTCAAATATCCTCTTTATTTCTGTTCATTCCTAGTATCTTATTTTGAAAATATCTTGATAAATTCCAGACACTGACTCTTTTTAGTTCTCTAAGTTATAGTAATAGTATATTCATTATATTAATAGTATATTCATATTACATACCTATTATAAAATTTTACTTTACAGTAACATAATTCTAAGGCTGAAATATTTTGTTTATGACACTATTTTACTTCACCACAACAAAAAAGTATGCATAAATTATCATATATTTTATTGCTAATTAGAAAACATTAAAATATTGCTGTTTTGAAAATTTAATTCATACTGTGCTGGCCATAGGGATAATTTATTGTACCTAAACAACAATGGCATGGGTAATTTTAATTATCACTTTGTTTCACTTTTATATCTCTAGGAAGTATAATAAGATTCAGAATTTTTTAGTATTCTAAAGAATAGGCGAATGATGACTTTGGAATGAAAGAACTATTCCTATACTTTGCCCTCCTTTAATTTCTAAAGCAAATAAATATGACAAATGAAACATGGAAGTTGAGGATCTCTAAAATTATTTTCTCAGGATTATTTACATTCACTTTCTTAATTAAAAGTTTTCATGAATTTCCAAGATTCCACAATCATCACCATGCATTTGACTACTCACCTCATTGGCCAAATGACAAGGGATGAGTTCCTTGGAATTACCTAAAAGGCTAAACATTTCAGGTCATCAGAGAGTGAAACCCAACAATAAATAGAGCAGAGCAAACAATGAATGAAGGTGTAAGGCTGCTGGAAGCAGACCTTTGATGGTAGTTTTTGCTTGTAACTGACCAGCCAGACTGCTGCCAGTTTCATGGGATTAGTTGCTTATATGTGACAACAAGAATAATTTCCACTAATTCATTCAAATTGCAATGAAGGAATAAAAAAATAAAAACCCCAAAGTTGTGGTTATAAAGAAAATTGTTCAAAGAAAACTCAGTTAGGAAGAAAAACAGAAAGATGGAACTCAAAGTAAATGAAGTTTCACTGTCTAGGATTAGCAAAGAAAAAATTCCTACTGTCTATCTTCTCTTACATAAAACAACCCTATATGGTCTTAATTATATCAAAAGATATTTTCTCTTAAAACTGGAGTCTAAGAACTAATTAGGGCCTGCTGTCTTGTTATAAGTATTTTTTCACATTCGGATTTTATTTTGGTTTTTTATATATTTTTATTGGTGGATTATAGTCTCACATCATACTATGTCATATTGACAATGGCATGTATTCACACAGCACTTGGTGCCCTCCTTCCCGGGCTTCTAATTTCTCTCCTGCCCAATACCGAGTGTCCAGGTTAACAATGTTATATTCACATAATCACAGGTAGCATTTTCTTTAATGAACTTCAGCCTTCTTCCTCCCCTACCCTTCTTTCCTGGCTCCACTGAGGATCTCCCCCGTTATCTGGAGTCCCTCTAGTACCCCTAAGACTCCCAAGAGCAAGCATATTAGCAAAAACATATGTCCCTTCTCTTTCTGTGCTTGGCTAATCTCATTAACATAATGTTCTCCAAGTCTTTTCATCTTCATAAGAATGACATAGTTTTGTCCATTTTTATTGCTGAATAGAATTCTATTGTGTATATTCACCATAATTTTATAATCCATTTATCTGTTGATAGACACTTAGAATGGTTCAATAGTTTGGCTGTTGTGAATTGTGCTGCCATGAACATGGATATGCATGTTACTGAAGTTCTTTTATTTCAACCTCTTTGGAAAGATACCCAGGAGTGTCATAGCCAGATCATATGTTGGATCCATTCCCAGTTTTCTAAGGAATCTCCACACTGATCTCCATAGCAGCTGAACTAGATTGCACTCCCACCAATCGTGTAAAAGAATGTCTCTTTCCTCATATCCTTGCCAGCATTTGTTGTTATTTGACTTCTTTATGCTTGCCACTGACTGGTGTTAGATGGAAGCTCAGTGTAGCTTTGATTTGCATCTCCCTGATTGAGAATGATGCTGAACATATTTTCAAGTACCTATTGGCTATTTGTATCATTTTTTGTGAAGTGTCTATTCAGTACAGTTGCCCATTTCTTGATTGGGTTATTTGTTTTGCTAGTGTAAAGACTTTGTATATTCTATATATTGTCCCTCTGTCAGAGGGAGAGCTGGTAAAGATATTCTCCCATTCTGTAGGCTTTCTTTTTAAATTCTTGATTATTTCCTCTTATGAGCAGAAACATTTTAGTTTGATGTCATCTCCCTTGTTAATTCTTGTTTTAATTTTCTGAGCTTTGGAGGTCTTGTTGAGGAAGTTACGGTGTGTATATTTTATAGTGTTGAACCTGTGCTCTCCTCTAATAGCTTCACAGTCTGTATTCTGATTTCCAGGTCTTTGATCCATCTCATGTTGATTCCTGTGCAGGGTGAGAGGTAAGGATTTAGTTCCATTTTTCTACAAATGGATATCCAGTTATCTGAGCACCATTAGTTAAAAAGGCTGCCTTTTCTCCAGTACATGAGTTTGGCCCCTTTATCAAAGATCATTTGACTATTATGAGTTTTTTTCTATAACTTCTATTCTGTTCTACTCGTCTGTGTGCCTGTTTTTGTCCCAATATCATGCTGTTTTAATTACTATATCTCTGTAGTATAATTTGAAGTCAGAAATTATGATGCTTCCTGCATTATTGTTATTACTGAGATTAGTTTGGGCTATTCTGGACCTTTTGTTTCTCTATATGAAATTCATGACTGACACACAAAATATAAAATAAATAAGTAAAAACAATCTTTATAAATAATTGATCTTACAGTACAAGACTATAAACATGAATTGATTTCCAATTTATTGCTACTAAAATGGTGTATATTTTTGTATTCATTGACATGATGAAAAATATCTAAATTTTGCCTTTTATATATAAAAATATCTGATTTTTTCTTTACTAATGAAGCCTTTATGTATTTTAAAACATCAAGTAGTGTTTAATAGAGGCCTACTGGAAACATTATATTTTAATATTGGTGCTATATAAAAGAATAAAACAGTCTTCTTTGAGAATTTATGTTTGTAAGAAATCTCTCACAAGGTACGACTTATTTTACACACTTAGGTAAAAACAATTTAAGTATTGTTAGAATACTATGCCCAAAGAAAGTGGCAAAATGAAAAGAAAATGAACATTGAAATAATAGAATTTATTCCATATTACATTAACTATTCCATATTACATTATTACTATTACATTAAAAATTTTAAGTAATTTCTGCGGACAATAAGAAACCTAAATTATACAGTAAAGTAAGATGTTATGAAGAACCAATATAAACTTCAAATAAATAATTACTACCATAGACAAGCAAGTACTTTACATTTAAAAATGCCAGACATTAGCCTAATCCTATGATAAATACATTCCCAGTTTTCTTTTTTAATTTTTTATTGGTATATCATAGTCATACATCTTAATGGGGTAAAAGATGGTAGAGGCATTTATGCACACATCACTCATTTAGCCCTTCCCCAATTCCCTCCTCATTCCCTCCCGCCTTTCTCTTTCTCATGTTTGGCTTAGTGAGTAACTTTGATATGTTTGTGAATGTACATCATGTACATTAGAGAATTTTTCTCTTCCCCCCTTTCATCCCCCTCAGGTAGGTCACAACATTTGCTCATCTATAGTTTCACATTTTTCTTCTATAGTTCCTCTATGACACATTTGCTCCCTAGCTTCCACATATTAGAGAGAGCATCTAATTTCTTATATTTTGCAACTGACTAATTTTGTGGGGAGCCATTAAAGTCTTCCCCTTATCTGACTGTCCTTGGCCATTGTGGGGAACCATTTAGGTCTTCCCCTTATCTACTAAAGAATACTTCTGACTGTCCTTCCATCCAGAGTCAACAAGGTTTGGGGTCTTGGAGTTTTCAAAGTAATTAAGACTATCTCAGAACTAATGATGCTATTGTTCTGTCTGAGTTAAGATCAGGTTTGTGTTGTTTGTGTTGCAACAGGGTATTGTTTGAACTGCCTGTACTTTGGACTTGTCTTTCTTGTATTCCGGGGTAACCTGAAGTAAGAAACTGTATAAATAACCACAAGAAAATAAACCTGGTTATCAGCCAGTAGAGATATTTACCCAGAAGTGGACTGGCAATTCTTCCATGCTAGAATTAAATATTCTTTGAATTAAATTCTTAGAGTTATATTCTTTCATTCCTCACTCCTCTCTTTGGAACCCATACTTTTTTCCAGCTGGCTCCAGCATAATTTCACTTAGCATAGTGTACTCCAGTTCTATCCTTTTCCCTGTAAATGAGGTAATTCTGTTCTTTATGGCTGAGTAAAATTGCATTTTGCTCATATCCCATAGTTTTGTAATCAAAAACAGATGAATATCTGTTGATGGATATCTTGTCTGGTTCCATAGTTTGGCAATTGTGAATTGTGGTATTATGAACATAGATATGCATGCATTAGTTTGTTAGTTTGGTTTTCATTCTTTTGGGTAGATATGCAGAAGTGGTGTTTCTGGAAAAAGAAATCCAGCAAACACTTCTACTTAGGATATTACACACACACACACACACACACACACACACACACACACATGTGTGTGCATATTTAGGAATTAACTTAACCAAGGATGTACAAAGAAAATTATAAAACATTAAAAAAGAATACCATGCCTATCCATGTTTCTGGATAGGCAGAATAAAAGTGATCTACAGATTCAATGCAATGCTCATTAAAATATAAATTAGAAAAATCAGTCCTTAAATTCATTTGGAATAAAAAAACATATTAGCCAAAGTAGTTCTCAGCAACAAAAACCATGCAGGAAGAATCACCATACCTGATTTTAGAGTATACTACAAAGCCATAGTAATAAAAACAGCTTGGTACTGACACAAAAACAGATACATAGACCAATGGAGCAAAATAGAAGACTCAAAAACAAATCCTCACATTGAAAACCAATTGATATTTGATAAAGGGGCCAAAAATATACATTGGAAAAAAAGATAACCTGTTCAACAAATGGTGTTGTCAAAACTGGTTAACCATATGCAGAAAAATTGAAATAAACCCTACTTTCTCCCCCTGCACAAGTCAATTCAAGATGGATCAAAGAATTCTAAGTTAGACCAGAGACCTTGATGATCCTGGAAGATGGCATAGTTCCAACACTGCAACACATAGGCTCAGATAGAAACTTTCTTAACAAGATCCAAAGGCACAAGAAATTAAAAGGTGATTCAATACATGAGATTGCATTAAATAGATGAGCTTCTATAAAGCAAAGGAAGCTATCAAGAACCTCAACAGAGAGCCCAGAGAATGGGAGAAAATTTTTGCCAGCTATTCTACTAATAAAGGACTAATATCTAGAATATACAAAGAACTCAATAAACTCAGAACTAAGCAAACACCCCAATCAAAAACTGGGCAAGTGAACTAAACAAGCACTTCACAAAATAAAATATTCAAATGGCTAGTAAATGTATTTAAAATTGTTTAACATCATTAGCAATCAGAAAGACGCAAATCAAAACTACCCTGACATTTTATCTAACTCCAACTAGAATGGCAATCATTCAAAACACAAATAACAACAAATGCTGGTGAGGATGTGGAGAAGTGCAAACAATAATACATTGTTGTAAATTAGTTTAACTACTTTGGAAAACAGTATAGAGGATCCTCAGAAGAATGTGAATGAAGCTACCATATGATCCAGCAATAGCTGCATGTGGCACTAAAACTGGTGTTCAGTTTTCTAAGAAATCTCCAACTCATTTGTATGGCAGCTGAACTAGTTTGAAATCCCACCAGCAGTGTAGAAAAGTTGCTATTTCCCCACATTTTTACCAACATTTATTGGTATTTGACTTCTTGGTGATTGCCATTCTAATTGAAGTTATATTGAATCTTAGTGTAGTTTTGATTTGCATCTCCCTGATTACTAATTATGTGAACATTTTTTATGTATCTATCTGACATTTGTATCTCTTCTTTTTGTAAAGTATCTATTCAATTCAGTTGGCCATTTCCTGATTAGTTTGTTTTTCTAGTGTAAACTCTAAAGGAGTTCTTTGTATATTCTAGATATTAGCCCTTTGTCAGAGAGATAGCTGGTAAAGGTCTTCTCCCATTCTGTAGCCTCTCTCTTTAGAATCTTGATGATTACCATTGATGAGCAGAATATTTTTAGTTTGATGCCATCTCAGTTATTAATTCATGTTTTAATTTCCTTGGCTTTGAGGGTCTTGTTGAGAAAGTTTCTACCTTTGCCTATATTTTGGAGTATTGAACGTACACCTCTTCTAACAGCTTCACATTCTCACGTCTAATTTCCAGGTCTTTGATCCATCTCAAGTTGAATCTTGTGCAGGGTAAGAGATAAGCATTTAATTTCATTTTTCAACACATCAATAGCCAGTTTTTCCAGCACCATTTGTTGAAAAACCTGACTTTTCCCCAGCATATGTATTTGTTCCCTTTGTAGAAGACCAATTGATTATAAATGTGTGAGTGTGTTTCTGTATCTTTTATTCCATTCCACTGGTTGGTATGCCTGTTTTTTTTGTGCCAATACCATACTGTTTGAAGTACTATAGCCCTGTATTATAATTTGACATTAGGAATTGTGATGGATCTTGCATTATTCTTATTGCTAAGAATTGCTTTGGCTATTCTAGGTCTTTTATCTCTACATATAAAGTTTATGACTGATTTTCTAGGACTATGAAGAATGATATTAGTATTTTGATCTTTCCAAAGGAGTTAAAAACAGAGAACTATATTAATATATGCATACCACTTGTTCATAGCAGCAACACACAATAGCCAAATTATGGAACCAACCTAGGTGTTCATCAACAGATGAATGGATTACAAAATTATGGAAAACACACACAATTAAATTCTACTCAGCCATAAAGAAGTACAAAATTACATCATTTGCAAGAAGACAGAAGGATTATGTTAAGTGTATTTAGCCAATCACAGAAAGTGCAGGATTATAAGTTTTCTCTAATATATGAAGGATAGAAAGTATTTGAGATGCAAAAAGGACTCTAGCTAATGGAGGAAAAATCTCAGTGAAGCCAGAGAGGAGATTGAAGGCTACAGGATGAGAAATAGTGAGATAAATTATGGAAATAATAACAATGACTATATTTATACATGTAAATATGCTGATGTCAATCTTGGTACTCTGTATTGGGAGGGAGGAAGATGAAAAGGTGATGGGTATAAAGTGCTGTGTGCATCTATGTCAATGTCAACATGATTAACATTATGATGTGAGACTATAATGCAACAATAAAAGCATATAAGAGGTAAAATATATATAAAATTTTAAAAATTTAATTAAAATTGATGCTAACTTTTATTTTCTGTAAATTCTTTCTTATGAATAAATGAATGTAACAATCTTTAACATAAAATGAAGTCATTTCCATGGCAACATCACAGATTTCTCACATTATCAATAATCTTAATGTTAAAAAACAATAAAATTTGCCACTTATAATATGCTTCATTTTCAACTTTGCAAAAGAGTAACATTATATAATTATATATTCACTGTACCTATATATGTATAATCTTTCTTTCTTTCTTCCTTTCTTTCTTTCTTTCTTTCTTTCCTTCTTTCTTTCTTTCTTTTTTTTTTTTTGGTAGTATTGGGGTTCCTGGAAACCATCTGGGCTACACTCCCAGATATATATATATTTTTTTTTTTGAAACAGGGTCTCTTAAGCCAGCACGGCTGGCTTCGAACCTGCATTATCCTCCTGTCGCAGGGATTACAAGTCTGCACCACCACGCCCAGCACCTGGATGAATAATCTTTTTAAGATGTCTTTTATTCTGGTAGGTCAAATCACTTAATAAATATGTCAAGTTTAATTGAACAGAAATAAAATTTAAGACATGTAGATATAATAATACATGTTTTAAATATTATATCATAAAATATTTATTTTAGTATTAAAAAATGAAAGAATACTTAAAACTGAAAAACATCTATAATAAAAGTGAAATGATCTGATATAAAAATAAGGATTTTAGAAATAATATTTTAGAATTAATCGATTAAGGATTATCACTTTATAAAATTTGTGGTAAAAAAAGAAAAAAAGAAAGGAAGGAAGGTAGGAACAAAGGAAAGAAGGAAGGAATAAAGATATAAGAAAATGCCCACATAGCATGAGTATAGCAAATTCAAATTTAGTAAAGTAATTGTGCATTGAAAGTCTTAGAAGCAGTGAAGGAAAATAGGATTGTCTGCACTGCAAAGAAATTCTGATTATTTTAAGGGCTGACTTTTCAAGGACAAGTGCAGAAGTGAGGGAAATTGTTATATCTTTAATGTGCTGAAAGAAAACACATTTCAAACTAGATTGTTGTAATCAGTGAAACCATCTTTCAAGAACAAGAGCAGAAGAAGGTCAGGAAATCACAGAGTAAAGACATTATATGACAAACAAAAACAAATGTTCCCATGTCAAATAGCCAATAAGAAATAACAGAAATAGTTATTTTAAAATAGGATTAAACAGAATTTTGAAATCATATAGAATTGCAGATATAAAAATAGAAGAAAATTCATAAAGCACATAATATTAGAAACAAATCAAAATAACAAAGTACAAGAGATATGTCTAAAATTTTTAATAAATATTACTAATTTTAATAAATAATATTACACTAGATAAGTACTACCTAAATTAATGATTCAATTCAACAATTTATAAGAAAAAGAAAATGTATTACCAATGAGAAAATTTTAGCCTCTTAAATTTACTTCTGGGTTTTTCTTGTAACTAAAATAATTCTTTAATTATTACAATTTAAGTATTGAGGTTTTGTTCAACTATTTTAATGTGTCCACATTTTGTGAGAGAAAAATAAATAACTTCTTCCTCTCATTTAATGAAATGTTTCAAAAAATCAGTTAAAAACAGTTTATCATAGCTCATGAACAAAATTGTAAATATATAAATTAATAATTTACTACTTAAAATATTTATTTAATAGCCTTATTGTACATATAATTAATTTTAACTTTAATATAAATATATTTAACTAAATGTCTCAAAATATGAATAAATTTTATAAAGTTCTTACAATAATACTTGTAATCCCTGCACTTGGTAGGCTGAGACAGGAGGATCACGCAGGTTTGAAGCCAGCTTCAGCTGGCCTAAGAGACCCTGTTTCTAAATAAAATATAAAATAGGTCTGGGAGTGTAGCCCGGAGGTAGAAGGTCCCTGGGTTCCATCCCCAGTACCACCAAAAAAAAAATTCATTTTCTTTATATAAAATATTATATTCATAAGATATCTTATAATTACTGATGGTAAATAATGTTATAGTGTGTTATAATGTAAATTAACTATAAGTATTAGAGATAATTAACTACAAGTATTAGAGATTAGGTGCTATATTTAATTATTGTATTATCAATTGATATTTATTTATACATTGCTATTTATTTATACATTGTTAATAATATGAGTCCTCACATTCATGTTTTATATTTATCCTGAACAGGAATTTCAGAATTACAGCCCACGAACCTCTACAGAGTCCCTAGATATTGCCATATTGCCTTAAAGGTGATTGCACAATTCATTTTCCAACCCACATGACAGTTCTGGAGTTTGTTCTTTGATTTGTTTGCTTTGATCAGTAGATAAGTTAAGCAACATTCATTTGATATGAACATTTAGATTTATTCTTTTGAATGTCTTATATTACTTGTGTATACTTCTGCTTTTTTATTATTAAATTTTAGAATTCTTATTTTCTGGTTTATTTTTTTCTATTTATGGTATCTGGATTCTAAAAGTTGTGCTCTAGATTTTGCTTTTTCTCTACCTAAATATATTTATTACATTGAAATTATTTCTAAATTACAATGATTAGTATCTACATCTGCAAACACTCCTTAATATAAATTTCAAGCATCACACTCTAACCTCTACCACTGTTTATCTAATCCCAACCCAAATCTAAGTACCTTCTATCTTTCTTTCTCTTCATACTATCTTCACTCTCTTGCATTTTGTAATATTCAAGATCTGCTTTTTACTTCCTCAAACTGCTTGGGTAAAATATAATCATAGTTCCAATCCAAATATCTAGCTAAGTGTACCTAAAGAAAATAAAAAATAATGTTAAGTATTCTCGCTTAAATTTATAATGACCTCAAGTTGACTTTCCATATAGGCTAGTTTTCAAGTTTTTGTTGATTTTCAGATATCTTTATATTATTAAGTCATAATTTAGCTCCATTATCTACAGAGAAATGCTGTGTAAGAATTATTCCTTTTTAAATTACTGGTTTATTCCCCAGAATTTAGCCTATCTTTATATGTTCTCTATGCACTTAAAATGTATGTCCAGATATTTTTGAATGTACTATTCTATAAAATAGTTTTCAAGCATTATGTCTTACTGATTTTTGTCAATATGCTTGATGAGTTAACTTAAAAGTAGTTTGTAAAATTATCACTTTAGCTCTTCTTTTTTAATCAGTTTTTGATTAATCTATTTGTCTTGTAATTTGTTATAGAATGACTAGA
The DNA here is from genome assembly GCF_963383645.1 of Muscardinus avellanarius. Lineage (NCBI taxonomy): Eukaryota > Metazoa > Chordata > Mammalia > Rodentia > Gliridae > Muscardinus > Muscardinus avellanarius. The sequence goes on from NC_137800.1 coordinate 31,007,420, forward strand.
GTTATGTTCTCCTGATGAATCAGCCAATTTTCATTATCATCATTAATTGTTGTTATTGCTATTCTAAAACATATATTGATATTAGTATGGTCACCCTAGATGTGATTTTCATTAATGTCTTCATGGTTTAGCTGTTTACAGCTTCATTCTTTCAATCTAGTTGCATATTATAGTAGATATCTTAATATGCAGCATGTAGTTTATACATGCCTTTAATCTCTGTCATGTAGTTAATGTTTGTAGGCAATTTATACATAATGTGAATATTGATATGGATTTTAATAAACCTACCAAGTTGTTATTTATTTTATTTTTTTCTGATCTACTCTTTGTTCTATTCTTTTTAATCTTACCCATTATGTTTTCATGTCTAAGAGTACAATTTGATCCTTTTGAGATTTCTTTCATATTTCATACTACCATGATCATGTTGAGCTAACATCTTGAAGAATTATAGGATAAAATTATGATTTATTTATTTATTTTTTGGTTCTGGGGATTGAACACATGAGCTTTGAACCTCTGAGTTTCACCCAAGCCCTAGGATCTTGCTAATGTGCTGAAGTTAGATTGAACCTGTGATCTTCCTGTCTTAACCTACAAAGTACTGGGATTAGAGGGATGTACCACCCTATTCAGCTCTGATCAAGTTTTAAAAGTCATTGTCAGTTTTAATTAAATTATGTTTTCTTTTTACTATGAATTATAATTTGCTGGTTCCTTTGCTTGACTTAACTATTGCATGCCAGACAATATAAATTTTATATTGTATTTTCTGTATATTTTTACATCCAATAATGATTTTCAAGCTTTGTTTGCTATTTACCAGAAGTATTTTCATTACTTTGGTTCCTGCCTATGGGCATTTTTATGTGAGAGCAAAGCAGCAGTAAATGTAGTATTTTTGTCACTACTGACACAAGATTTTTGCTACTCTATGTAATACAACATTAATTATGGAAAAAATTTTTCACTCTAGTTATTAAGAGTAGAAACTATTTTAAGACCTGAGTATCAGGCACTGTTCCTCTAAATCCTTTCAGGTGGTTTGTTTTGTAACCTCCATAAGTTTCTTACACCTGTGCCAATCTTTGAGTAAATGTATACTTGAAAATAACTTTTTGTACATTTCTACAACTCTTTTTCTAAACAACCCTTAGTTTACCAGTTCTTGGGCTGGCAATCTGTAGACAGCTTCACTTGCCTGCATTTTTGGTTCTGTGTCATTACATCAGTAACCACTTGTGTTTCTGCCATGATTTTACCACCTATCCTAAGGCCAGAAATATCTCTAGACAATACATGAGAGTAACACTTTATTGCCCAACTCTGATAGAAATAAAAACGATTTCATTATCTGATGTCTAATATCTACAGAGTCACTGGTTTATATAGAAAGCCTAGTATATTTTATTTGTTTTTGTTTGTTTCAGTTTAATTGATCATGGTAGTTGTAGTACGTATATAAGTTCAGTCTCAGTTACTTATAATTAAATATAGGATGTCCCCTGAAGAGCTCATGCATCAGTATTCAGAGTTGATGTAATTAAGTCATGGAGTGGTAATCTCATCACCAGATAAATAAGTTGTAATGAATTCTGGGTGGTAACCTAGATCTGTGGAATGTGGCTATAAAAATAGATCCCTGGAGGTGTGGTCTAGGGATTATGTTTGTGGCTTTCAATCTCCTCACTTGCTTGCTCTCTCTTTCTCTGTTGCTTCAGGACTCCATGATGTGAGAGAAGAGCCTTGCTCTCTTTTCTCTCTGTTTCCTGCTACTATGCTCTGAGTTCTGAAGACCTAGACTGATAGATTAAACTCTAGAATATTCAAAAAAACTCTGGGCAAGTAAATCGTTCTTCTTCTAAGTTGTGTGGTCAGTTGTTTTATATGATAGTAGTGAGAAAGTTGACCAAAACTGTTACTTTATTTTTAAAAACTACCAAAGATTGTTGTGTCTCTACCTTTCTTTCTTTCTTGCTTGCTTGCTTTCTTGCTTTCTTTGCTTTATTTGTTCTTTTGTGGTACTGGGAATCAATCCCAGGCATATTCTACCTCTGAGCTTATTTTACATAACTTTTTGCATTTGAAATAGGGTCTTGCTAAAATATGGCAAGCTATCAGCCTCCCAAGTACTGGGATTTTAGATGTGCACAACTGCACCTAACAATAAGAAATTTGTCTTTTAGTTTGCTTTTATTTTCACATTTTGTAATTTTATATTTGCCCCACACATATTGTGAACATTTTGATGTCTTGTGCAAAGACTACCACATTCTCTTTGCATGACATACTTTTCCAGCTTTAGAGTGACAATGATATGTTATAGACAGAATCTCTGAGACAGGAGATAAATGCTGGTCATCTTTGCATTACCATTCCTTCCTTGACCCAGAATTCAGTAGCCACAGACTATTAACTGAAATCTGGTACAAATGTATTTTAGCCTCAATCACTGAGATCCTCTTCCATCTCAAACTATCAGAGAGCACCCTTATTCCAATTACCCACCTTGAGTCAAACAACCAGCAGCCTTTCTTGCTTTTATAGCACAGTAAGCCCATTGATCAGTACCAATCACCACTTTACTTATTCCTTTTCAAAAAATCTAAGCAGGTATTATTTTTGATTCTGCCTTTAAAAAATTATCTTGCCTACAGTTGCTATGTTCAAAGCAGGAATTATATCAAAGAATGCATTATTTCTATAAAATCTTCAGCTAGATTATTTGTCATAATGAAACCAATGAACTAATTAACAACTCTATCAACATTTATTCATTCTAAAAAGGAAAAGGAAAAAAGACCCCAAAATACATTAAAAATAAGTTTGACTCTCTAGTCTTTCCTTGCCTCTGTAAAATGATTCATTTTGTAAACTGGGAGACAAACATTAATAATTTTATTTAATTGAAGTGACATGATTTCCAAAAATCTTTTTTTGTTCAAAAAAAATCATAAAGAAGGTCAACTGTTTTTAGTCTGAATTATACTAAAATGTCTTAGTTATATATAGATATCTACTTTCAAAGAATTAGCTATAAAAGCACTACTTCAATCTTCTAATGTAGAAAGTGTGGATCCAATTAGCCATTGCCTTGAAGGCTTTCTTACTTGAATTTCTTAAAGTAGAGGTCAATAGAAGGGTTAATTGGGGATTTCAAAGTAAAATTTTAGAAAGAAAAAAAAAGATTGTTCTAAAAATCTGATTTGTTACAGATACTTTGTAATTTGCCTCAAGCCATATTTCACTTCATGTGGCTTTATATTGACTGAAATACTAATACTAAAAGTTATATTAGTTAATTGTTACTAAACATATGGCCCCTTTTTGGTAAGTCTGTTTAGTCATGGATTAAAAGTAGATATATGTATGGTTTTAAGAAAAATTATATACTTGTTTAACCTTGCCAACAGGATAATTTTAACCCCAAGCAAATTAACCAGAATTGTTATTCAGCTTAGCTACTAGCTACTATTTAAAAGATAACATATGCATGTATCAGGACTACTGTTATCTTGAATAACTTATAACCATAATTTTTTTCAAAATTTTACTAATATTATCACTTTTTCCAAAGGAAGCTTTCACCTTCTTTTCCTCCTTGCTATTCTTTAGTCACTTCTTGAGTCACAGAGATCATACCTCATAGAAATTCACAAAAAGAGAAAATGAGAGAGAGAGAAAGAAAAAAAGAAAAAAGAAAGAAAGAAAGAAGAAAAAATGAAGGAAGAAAAATTTAATGAACTTGTTAAGTGGGTACTCCAGTAAAATTGGGTAAGATAAAAAAAAAAATCCTGACTCCATGTTACTTTTTACTTTTATCTTTTTTAAAACATATTTTATTGTTATCCATATTACTTTATTCTTTGGTGCATACTCTGACTCTTTTTCAAAGGAATATGAAGAATTCTTAGAGGAGAGCCCCCTTTTATTCTACCATTTACTACAGTTTACTTTATAGCTTTAGATACCTAAATTTGTGTGGCATACTTATGTTTAGGTAATATTATATTTTGACAAAAAAATCTCATATATAAATTATCAAGCATGTGCATTTCCATGCATATATGCACACAAGCATGCATGTGCATGCATGCACATGCATTCAAACACACACAAATTAAGATGTATTTTAAAATAGTATGGCAGATTGGGGTATATCTTAATGGTTTAGCATATGCTTGGCATGCATGAGGTCTTTGATCCAATCTGCAGTACCAAAATAAGTAAATAAATAAATAAATAAATAATAAATAAAACTTTACTGTGTGAAAATTCTATGACTTTGGGTGTCACATCTTCATTCTTGTTGAGGATAGACTTTTATTTGCAGTTCTAGGGAAATTAGTAAGTATAGAAGTAGGTAGGGGGAAAATGGCAACTCTAGGAAACAGCACATCTCAGTAGCTATAACAAAAATCAACTACCAAGATTGCAGGTTATTGACCAGAAAAGTTAAGTAGTAAAGATACATACAAATGAAAACACAGAACATGGGAACCATGTCCGAGTAAAATCCAGTAGTCAGAATGTGAAATAGCAAAGAACCCGAGGGAGAGACTGACCTGGTGTGGAGACCCATGCCTTCTTGGGCCACCTGCCCAAGCCCTGTCTGGTTGCTGCACAACCACAAGAAACCCCAGCAAGAAAACCAAAGATTTGAGATGAAGTAAGTGGCACCAGAACTCTAACATTTTAAGTGACCAGCACCATGCTTCAGGGATAAAAAAAATCTTAGAACCCTGCACCCACAAGCAATGCAGTGTGCCCTCCAGAGATGCAGGCCTGCAGGACAGTAATAAGGTAACTGAGTTTCTTAGCAGATGACCACTAATAGCAGCCACAGGGAACTGAGTGGGGTAAGAATTGGTGTTCCACCTGTGGGGTGGTCAGATGACACCATACAGAAACACAGAAAAGGGCCATATTGCCTAGTGTGCAGTGCCCATGCAGGGTCAGAGGAAGTTGTTCTATGATTACCTTGGACACCCTCCACTAGTGCAGGTAGGGAGGTGCAGGCCCAGGGCCAGAAAGAACAGAGCCCTACACTTAAATGGAACACTGATTTACAGCAACACCCATTGCCTTGACTGAGGAAAAATCAGTGAGAGGTGAGAGAGGGGCACAGACACTCAAAAAGTGGGTCCAAAAACTGACAGTAGGTTACGGAGCAAAGGAGATATTTTGGAACTTGCTCTAGAACCTACTATAGTGAACAGACATTTAACAGCTGAATGTATCTCTGAAGAGGTAAAGTGGACCTTTTGTGTGTAAATTTGCAGCATTGCTTTATTTTTCACTGTAGTTATTTTATTGTTGGTTTGTAATTTATTTGTTGTTGTCATTATTGTTAGTTGGTTGTTTGATTATTTTCTGCATGTTTGTTTGCTCCCTCCCCCATTGCCCATTTCTTTTATAAGCCTCTTCCCTCTATCCTATATACACTTTTCTCTCAAAACTTTTTTTCTCTTTCTTTATCACCTTGTTTCATATTCAAGCTATTTCGTATCTCTATACCTCTCTATAATGATGACAAGAATCCTACTATATATTCACTATCTCTCATTTCAACCAGATCCTACCTAATTATACTTAAACTCTTACTCAACTTAACCATATCTTCTATATTACCCTATTTCTGTACCCACCAGCTCAGCTTCTCATCACTCACCTAACTCTCACCATTGAAAATAATACTACTTCCCTGCACATGAACCTACTCTCATCTCTAAATCCCAACAGCTAAGATTGGATCTGAGAGATAATACACAGGAAAGGACAATCAGACAATAAAGATTAACTAACCACAACCCATAAAAGGAAACACTCAACAGACTGCATATCAAGATTTAAAAAATCACATAGATCACAAACTATTCTGCCCACAACACTGGGCTGACTCTTTATAAAGGCAGACATAATACCTGACCTTAACACCTGAAACCCATCAATGACACCATAGCAACGAGCAGAAAAATCCCCAGAGCAACTCAGTATTGATGATCTACAGGTAGAACAACAGTGGGGTAATAGTAGACACATTCTTTAGTGTTAATATCAATGTGTGAGTGGCAACTGGAAACATTTCTCCCAACAATGATCTGGAATAGCACCTATCAACAATGACTCACAAACAAAGAGAAAGAGGATAACAACACAATAGAAACACAAACCAAATAATTCTGAAAATATGAGAATGAGGAACAGTGAGGAAATAAGAAAAATTATATATACTGGCTTACAAGAAATGGAAAAAGGAGAATTCTGAATATGATGAAAGGCCTCACAGTAAGTGTACAGAAAATGAAAGAGTAATTGAAATGCTAAGAAAGAATAAGAAAGAGGCCTGGGAAAAATGAGTCAATAAATGAAATGAAGACAGCATTAGAAATAAATTTTGGAATATTAGGTGAAATGGAAACCAGAATATCACTGTTATAAGACAGTGCATTCTAAACAATAAGCACAGTCAACCATATACAGAAGATATTAAAACACCAGAATCTAAACTTCCAATAACTATGGGACAATATGAAACATCCTAACTTATGAATAAGAAGCATTAAAGAAGGGATAGAGGCACAGACCAAGGGTAATCATAATCTCTTCAGAGAGATAATTTCAGTGAATATTCCAAAGATGGAAGAATACTCGGATATCCATGTACAGAAGACATACAGAACACTGTTAGGATAAGACCAAGGAAGGACCTTTCCACACCATTTAATAATCTAAATGATCAAGTGAGAACAAAAGAACTGTGACATTCAGGGACAAAACAATAAACAATCACTCCAGACTTCACAATTCAAGTCATGAATGCCAGGATAAACTGGTATGTTGTCATTCAGACCCTGAAGAAAACAACTCTCAAACTAAACTGCTATATTTGGAAAGCTTATTGTTTAAAATCGATGGAAAAAAATGTTTTAAGATAAGCTAAATCTTAAAAAAGTTATCAATACTAAGCCAGCACTAGAGAAAATACTTAAGGAAATAAATTATAAAGATGAAAAAAGGAGGACTTCTGGGAAGATGTCGACCGAGAAAAGCGGGGCTTAAGAGCTCCGCTAACAACCAATCTCCATTACCACAAAATCAGCGCCTTTCATAGCCAGAAAACACCATCGCCAGAGAAACAAAAAAATCACCAGGCTCCAGAGAGAAAGCGGGCTGAGAACAGAGCTCAGAGCCACAGAGGAGATACACCGGCTTCACGCCCGAGGATGCAGCAGCAGCGCCATACTGCCGGCGGCAGCAGCGAATTCACCGGATGGCTACAGCAAGCCGAGGTGAGCCTCTGCAGAACAGCCAGGCGGGATTTCTCGCCGCAGGTAAAATCTAAAGCTCCCAGTGGCTGAGCTCAGCACACGCTGCAGGGATTCAGAGTGGAAATCAAAACCAAGAAGAAATACGCCAGCCTCATGGCCGAGGGCATAGCAGCGGCACCATATTGCTACTGGTGGCAGCAGCAGAGAATTCACCGAATCCAGTAAAGCTACATCTGCGTACTCAAGAACAGTGAGTCAAATTGCGGGCCACAGAGGAGAAATCCCAGTACTGTACTCCCTGGGACTTGACCCAGTGGGGGAGGGGCGGTGGCAGAGATATCACACCATAGAAGAACGTGCAAACTGGCACCCACCACAGTCTAAAGCAGCCTCTATCGACTCTCTGGGTCGGAGACTCTGTGATAAAACCCAGTAAAGGAGTAGTGGGGTCTGAGATACTACTGACTCGAGATCCAGAGCACCTTAAGCGAAGTCATAGTGACCCAAGGGAAGAACCCAGAGAAGGCACAAACTTCCAAAATCATGGGAAAGAGGAACAATACTGGAGCAATTAATGCCCACAACCCCACAGCATCAGAACCCGATAAAACAGAAAATCAGAGATTTCTAGAAGATCAAATAGGAAAATAACTGTAGAAATAATAGAGGTGCTTCGAAAAGAACTCAGAGAGAGCCAAAAGGGAATAAAGGATGCAATTAATGAAGTAAAGGCCTCAATTCAAAGCACAAACAACCGATTAGACCACATGGAGAACAGAATCTCGCTCTTAGAAGATGATCATTCCAAAAATGAACGCATAGTTTCTAATCTAGGAAAAAATATCCGACAGCAGGAATCTGATATTGAAGAAATATGGGCCCATTTTAAGAGAGCTAACCTAAGAAATTTGGAATAGAGGAGGGAAAAGAAAGTGAAACCAAAGATCAACAATCTCTTCAAGGAAGTAATAGCAGAAAATTTTCCAAACATAGAGCAAGAGGTTGATACACAGGTCCAGGAAACTTATAGAACTCCCTTTAGACAGGATCAGAGAAGAGGATCCCCACGCCACATAATTGTCAAAATGACCAATGTGGAAGCCAAGCAGAGAATCTTAAAGGCAACAAAAGCAAAGGGCCAAGTGGCATTCAGAGGCAAACCAATTAGAATCACTCCAGACTTCCCAAACCAAGTCATGAGAGCCAGAAGGGCTTGGAGTAACATATTCCAAACTCTGAAAGAAAACAACTGCCAGCCAAAAATTCCCTACCCAGCAAAACTTTCTATCAAATTAGATGGAGAAATAAGAAGCTTCCATGACAAACAGAAACTGAAGGAATTTATGTCTTCAAAACCAGCACTAGAGAAAATACTCAAAGAGATGAACTACAAAGAAGAAATACGTAACACACACCAGAACCAGAGAAACAAAAGTTTCCATCCAACAGTCAACTAAGATTGGTTATCTGTGGAGATTCATTACTTATGTTAGTCTTTTACCTGTCTCTAAATGGTATTGTTTGCCTTTATTGTTGTTAATTTTTAGGATTTCTAGTTGGAATATTAATATAACTTCAGATATAGCATTTGTGAAATATTTTATCCCATTCTATTAGTAACTGTTAACTCTGTTTACATTGTCTTTGGATATACAATATTTTTTTTATTATTTTAGGGAGTTTGTATACTCTTCTGTTGCCTGTGCCATTGAAATCATATCCAAGAAATCACTGCCAATTTCAATGTTGTGAGGTTTTATGACCCAGATTTTCTCCTAAAAGTTTATAGTCTTAAGATTTATATTTAGGTCTTTTATCTATTTTGAGTTAATATTTGTATATGGGATTAGGTAAGGGTCCAACTTTATTCTTTTCCATGTAATTATTATGTTTCAACAATATTTAGTTAAAAGATTATTATTTCCACCACCAAATGTTCATGGAAATCTTGTCAAAAATAACTTGACAATATAGGGAAGAATTTAGCTCTAGGCTTTTATTTAACTCCAATGGTTTATATACCTGCCTTTAGAATAGTACTACACTGTTTCAATTATTGTAGCTTTATATGGTTTGAAATCAGAAAATATATATCTTCTAGCTTTGTTCTTTTTCAAGATTGTTTTGGGTATCTAGAGTCCATATTCCATATTAGGATAGATTTTTTTCCTGAAAAATAAATATATAAATATATGATAATTTCACCTAAAAAATAGAAAAAAATATTCTCTCGTATGAAAGAAAGTAAAAAGAAATATTAAAATGTTATCTTTAAGTCATCAAAAGCTTTGTATCAGACAAATGAAACTGTTATGTGAGATTATAATTTTTAATTTTGGATAAATTGCTATAATACTAGATGTCAACCACTAAACCAAGCATGGGAGATTGGGATGGGGAGAGGAAGGGATGGGGATCGGGTGGGGGCTGACTGGGCAATGTGTGCATGTATGTCTACAAAAGTTTGTATTCCACTATGATGTATGAATACAGTGCACCAATAAAAAAAAAAAAGATGAAAAAATAAGCAAATTTCAGAACCAGAGAAGAGACGAGTTTGATCAGTGAAGAAACTAAGTAACAAACAAACAAAAAAAAATACATCAAACAGAATATTGAACACAAAATGCCAGGAAACAAAAATCATATCTCAATAATAACATTGAATGTCAAAGGATATAAATTACCAATTAAAAGACATAGCCTAGCATTGTGGATTTAAAAAAATCCAAATACATGCTGCTTGCAAGAAACTCATCTTACAGCCAAAGATATTCATAGGCTAAGAGTGAAAGGATGGAAAAAGATACATCATTCAAATGAAGACCAAAAATGAGCAGGGGTAGTAACTCTTTTATCCATTAAAACAGACTTTAAGCTAAAACATACCAGAAGCCGAGCATGGTGGTGCACAATTGTAATTTCAGTATTCAGGAGGCAGAGACCAGAGGATCATGGTTCACTAAAACCTCAGCTACTTAGCAAGGTCCATCACAACTTAGTAATACTTTGTTTCAAAAAATAAGTAAAATAAAAGAATAAAACACATCAGAAGAGGCTAAGCATGGTACTACCTATTATTAAGGGGAACAATCCATCAAGAAGATATAATGATAGTAAATGTTTATGCCACAAATGTAGGTACCCACATATGTAAGACAAACTCTTCAGGACATCAGGTCTTACATGGACCCAAATACAATAATATTGGGAGATTTCAACACACCCCTCATACCTCTAGATAATATTCAAGGCAAAAGATTAGCAAGAACTCTTAAGAATTAAAGAAAACTATAAATGAAATGGATCTAACTAACATATCCAGAATATTTCAACTTGAAACAGTACAGTACACATTCTTTTCAGCTTCCTATAGAACCTTTTCCAAAATAAACCACAACCTGGGCCTCACTTGTAATTCTTTTCATCTTTTCAGATCACAACAAAATGAAAGTACAAATCAATAACAGGAAGACCAAAACTATATAAATACATGGAGATTGAAAGATACACTATTGAAAGAGAAATGTATAAGGTCACAAATAAGGGGATAAATTTTAAAAATTACTAGAATTAAACAAAAATAGAGACACAACATGCCAAAATCTATGGAACACTTTGAAGGTGATGTTAAGAGGAAAGAACAGAAAGTCATCAAATAAACAACCTAGTGGCATATCTCAAGGAACTAGATAAACAACAACAATCTAATTCCAAAGTCAGGAGAAGACAAGTAATAATTAAAATCAGAATGGAAATAAATCCAATAAAGATTATAAAAACAATACAAAGGATCAACAACAAAAAAAGCTGGTTCTTTGAAGAGATTATTAATACTGACAAATACAATAATAGCCAACCTAACATAAAGAAAGAAAGAGAGAATTAACTCATTAGCATTTAAGGGTCCAATTCCCTACCTCTTTACCAGCATTTGTAACTGTTTGCATTCTTTATGATTACCATTCTAACTGAAGTTATAAGGAGTCTTAGTACAGTTTTCACTTGGATTTTTAGATTTCTAATGATGTTACTTTTTCTTTTCTTTTTTTTTCTTTTTTTTTTTTTTTTTAGTGGTGGTACTGGGGTGGAACCCAGAGCCTTTCTACCTCCAGGCTATACTCCCAAACCTATTTTATCCTTTATTTGGAAACAGGGTCTCACTAAGTTGCTGAGAGCCTCACTAAGTAGCTGAGGTTGGCTTTGAACCTGTGTGATCCTCCTGTCTCAGCCTCCCAAGCGCGGGGATTACAAGCATGCACCACCATGCCCGGCTAATGATATTACTTTTTCTATACTTATTACCATTTGTATTTTTTTACTTTGAGAAATATCTATTCAAGTTAATTGCTCATTTTTATTGGATTACTTGTTCTTTTTAGTGCTACGTTTGGTAAGTTCTTTATATATATAGATATTAGTCCTCTTTTATAGGAATAGCTGTCAAAGATTTTCTCTCACTCTATAAGCTCTCTCTTCAGACTCGTGTTTCTTTTGCTACATAGAAGCTTTATTCCATCTTTCCGATAGAATCACAAGGCAAATACCAAAAAATCACCTAAAATTTTCAGCAAAAAGTAATGCTGTGAGTGATGTATTATCATTCTTTTGACATCAATCATTTCAATTTGAAAGATAAAGAAGTTGAATGCCTTGAGTATAAATATGATGGATCTTTAAAAACCACAAGTTGGGCCGGGCGTGGTGGCGCAGGCTTGTAATCCCTGCACTTGGGAGGTGGAGACAGGAGGATCGAAGCCAGCCTCAGCTGGCTTAAGAGACCCTGTTTCCAGATTAAAAAAAAAAAAAAAAAGTAAAATATAGGTCTGGGAGTGTAGCCCATGGGAGTGTATCCTGGAGGTAGAAGAGCTTCCAGAAACCCCAGTACCACCAAAAAAAAAAAAAAAAGTTATTAGATTTCTTTACTTAAAATGAAAAAACTACTGAAGCATCCTACAAACTTTAATTCTTATTTATTTTATTTATTTGTTTATTTGTGTGTGGGGGGGTACTGGGGTTCCTGGAAACCCTTCTACCTCTGGGCTACACTCCCAGACCTATTTTAAAATTTTTTTGGAAATAGGGTCTCGTATGCCAGCATGGCTGGCTTTGAACCTGCGTGATCCTCCTGTCTCTGCCTCCCAAGCCTGGGCATTACAAGCGCGTGCCACCACGCCTGGCTCAAACTTTAATATTTTAAAAAATAAACATCAGTATCCATAACCCAACAAAGCAAAAATGTTTTTATAGTTCTTCTTATTCTTTTTTATTTAAATGGAAAAGTCCTGTAGGCCCAAAAGCAAGAGGGGCACACAACAGTGACATAGCCATGTGGCCTCACAAGGAGTCATTGTGAGAGAGTCTCCAGGATTAGCTATATAAGGCCTTCACTGCTGCTGGCATTTTGTCTATTAGTACAGGGAGCTCTTGGTGGTGACCTGTTAGAGTCCAAGATTGGTGACTTTGGATCTGATTTGTTAGTTTGGGCTATTTTTGTGTGTGTGCCTTTGTCTTGTTTTGTTATTTTGCTGTACTTTTAATTGTTGCTTTGTTATTGTTTTGGTTTTTTTAGTTAGCATCATTAGCCTTTGATGGATGGTACTAGGAGAAAAAATTGAGAGGCCAGGCTCCCTGGCTAGCTCTCCCTATAAAAAATGTCCTCATGGAAAACTATACAATTCTGAGGGACATTAGCAAGGGCAGTTTTGTCCAACTCAAACTGTCCCACCATAGCCTCACCAGGACTGAGGTGGCTGTAAAGGTTTTGCCTTTATTTTGGAACAAACCCTTTATTCCATCTGAAATTGCTATCGTGAGGGCACAGAGAATCTGGTACCTTGAAGGAAGAGGAGGCCCAAAGGTTATTCTAGCAGGTTATGAGTGCTGTATCCTACTTCCACAAGAGAAGTATCTTGCACAAAAACCTGAAAACAAATAACATCCTCCTGGGCCCAAAAGGGAATGTCAAATGACTTTGGCGTGAGCTGCTGCTTCAAGTCCTGGCAAAGCTGCTGACCACTCTCTATGCAACTACCTTCTACTGTACCCCCAGAGTTCTATCAGGGCCAAGAGTAATGTCTAGACCTCTGGAGCTTTGAGGTCATCCTCTACTTTGTGCTTTTAGGCTTCATCTTGTCCACTGACACTACCCTGGAGCATATGCAGAAAATGGTGCTGCAGGGGAAGGTACCTGGTACCTCCTCACATCACCAGCCAGGTGTGAATAGTCCTCAACTTCCTATTGACTGTTATCCAGGATGTGAGGGTCACTACCAATAAAATCCTGGAGAACTAGTGGCTCAGACAGGGTAAGAAGCATTTATCTCCCCCTGGGGAGCTGCTCCCAAAAAGTCTGAACCTTGTAATTCTGAGAATCATACATAGCCTGTGCTATCACCCATACCAGACCTGGATGTCAGTGTCAAAGGACATTTGACAATGCAATGGCCACATACCTGCTGATCCAATGCCATGTGAGCCACAGGGTATACCTTCCAGGTTGAGGTTCCCTGTGTTGCATCATCTCCAACACCAACAGATCCTTCTGCCTTCCCTCTGCTGCCCAAGAGGAGATCCAGCCAATCCAGCCTCGGAGACTTCTGTTTTCTGTCTTCTAAGGACTCACAGTCAAGGAAGAAGGGCAGAAGAGATAGCCTGCCATTTCACTGAGATGTCTACCAAAATCATCCAACACTCCCAGCTCAGCTCTGGAGCATGACCCTGAAAACCCTCAGGCCAGCATCCAGAAGCCCCATCATGAGCCTACCTCCAGGACCTGAACTACAGAAAGTATTGGAGGTGGGCCACAAGGATTGCTATCCACACCATCTGCATCATTTGCTGTTATGTGCTGGCCTCTAGAGCCAACAGATTTACTCCAGAGAGACAGGGGCAGAGGCACCCCAGACTATTGAGCAACAGAATTTCTCTAGAGAGACAAGACAGATGAGGTGAATGTAATCAACACTCTGGATCCTGACTTTGGCCAGAGTGGACTCAGCTGCAGGATGGAGTGCTTCAACTGCCAATTATCCAGGGCTTCTTCATACATATTCCAGTTGAAAGGCCCCTGCTTGGGAGAAACCAGAGACTATTTTTTCAAGAAAACTCACTCCCCTTTTCCTTGAGATGATTCTTAATACATTGCTTTAAATTTTAAAATAAAAAAATAAGTAAATAATAAAATGACTATTGAGCTGGGCATGGTGACGCATGCTTGTAATTCCAGCATTCAGGAGCCTGAAATGAGAGGATTGCAGTTCGCAAAAAGCCTCAGCTACTTAATGAGGCCCCTTGCGACTCAGTAAGACCCAGTTTCAAAAATAAAGAATAAAAAATAGGGCAGGGGATATAGCTTGGAGGTTGAATGCCCCTGGGTTCCATTCCCAAACCCCCCAAAAAATAATAAAAATAAAATAAAATAAAATAATTATTATAACCCCCTTCCCAAAAAGTAATGCCTTAAACCAGGAATCTTCTTACTTCCTCTAATCATTTGGAAAGCTCCATGCACTATCATAGAAACAGGAATATCCTTATCTTAATTTTGATAGTTTCCCCTTGATATAGTGATCTGAGCGAACCCTAGATTTGAGATGTAAATTAATATTTATTAATTAATCAATAAACACATTGATAATAAGTAATAAATATTTATTAATAAATTAATAGATATAGCTAAAATATAATACATTCATTCTTTACCATTTATTTTAAACTATTTTTTGTAAACCTTTTTCTCTTGTTTAAACTGCAGGCAAATGTATAGCTGGCAATAAAATGTTTCATTTGATAAATTTCATTGCAAAATTGGTAACAGAGTTCTACAAATTATGGCTTGTGGGTGGAATGCATTCCACCCTCTGTCTCTGTAAAGTAAAATATAATTGAAACATAGTTATCCACGCTTATTAATTTATTGTCTTTGATTGCCTTCAAAATAGAATAGCAGTTGAATATTTGCAATTGAATATTTAATGATTTTATCATCACAACTCAAAACTGATGCCAAAACCAGAGGAAGCTTCATAACTTTATATAACTCTTTTCTCAAAGTCATCCATTTCTCTCCAATTGTCCAAAATGATTAATATATATTATATTAATATATAATATATTATGTATGTATTATATATCTTCTTCCCTCACTTTCAAATTTTTATTCTATTCTCAAATCACACTTCCCAATAGTCACAAAGATAATGCTATTTATCACTTAGGAAAGTAAAAAAAAAAAAAAAAGCCACATTACAATAGTGCACAATTGCTATGTACCTAACAGAATGGTGATTCCAAAAATATTCTATTTTTTCTGGAAGTAACAGCAATTTTTTATTATACACCATTTCCTGAGGCAAAGAAAGGTTAACAATTATATTTTTTAAAGAAATTAAAACCCTATTCCTCATCAATGTTATTCCATATACAAAATGACTTCACTTAAAATCCATTTTAGTGATAAAATTATTCTTCTTGCCAGAAAATGATGATTGTTACATATTTAGGTTTAAAATAATGTTACTCTCTGACAATTGATTGAAGATATTCTTGGTCAAATGTGGAATGAGCACTGAACTGGGGAAAAATAGGCTTTAAACTTTAAGCCATCTGAATTATAATTGTAATGCAAAAGAATCACTATTCTATTTTTTAATCTCTTGGGTCAAAGGAGTTTTTTCTAGGCTCTGATACAATTCCTAAAGAATTCTATCCTCCTTTTTAATTTTCTTTTGAAGACATCATTAGAAAGTTTTTGTCCTTGTAAGGTAAGATAAGTCAATAGATTTTTTTGTTTGAAGTTGCAAGTGGTTTCCAACATTTCAGCTTATTTCTGCAGTAGTATGAGACATGGCTTTTGTAAAAATGTTAATCTATATGGTAGAAAATAAAAAAAACAAGAAAGATAGAGTGAATTACTTTCTGTTAAAGGTTATTTTGATATGGCTGAATGATGAATTTATTTAAACAGTTAATGCCATTCTCAAGATTTTGATACAAATAATTATAAAAGAAAAACTTGAACAATAAATTTCAAAAATCAGTTGAAGAATTTGAAAGTGTAAATTTTTATTTTTTATGATTTCATAGAAAGTGAAAAACATAAAACCCTAAACTATTAGGCTTCATAAAGCATCCAAAAATTACAATATTGGTTTATTGAGAGTTTATGAAGTTAATTTTCTCTAGAATACATTAGGAAAGGCTAGACAAATAGTATCATTCTAAAGAGTATTAGTTTTGTGATTTTATTTGCTTATTTTTCTTCCTTTTTTCTTTCTTCCTTTCTCTTATCTATCTCATCACTGATCTATTGATCTATCTCTGTTTTACCTTGCTTATATTAAGAATTGAGAGACTAGAAAAAATATGGAGAGTTAAGGAATTTCAAAAGTAAAAAGTGCAGAAATAATTAGGATTTGGACATTTCAAAAGGGGTCACTGGCCATTAAGATATATGGCCCATATTCAAAAAGTAAAGAACACGGAGATATTTACACTAAGCGAAAGGTGGCTAGGTTACACCCAGCACTGCTTCCATTTTCATGAGCCAGAGTTACTAAACTGCTAAGAGACTGAATCCAGAAACTCTGTATAGATAATCATATATACAAAGGATTTAAATGTCAAAATAAAATAACTGTATTTCAAATGTCATTAAAAAGTAATCATCAATTTGTCAGTCATTCTCTTTGGATATCAAAATTCACCAAAAAATTAATATTGATAAATCTAACATTTTGGGTCCTATAAAAACAATGCATATTGTTCTAGAAAGGGTATATGCCAGTACATGATGGGCATTTTTATTTATAAATATCCACATTGTCAACTTCAAAGCCAGACATTCCTCATTAGTTGGGTCCTGGGAAAATGGTAGAGGTAGAGCCAAAAAAATCCCAAAATTCCACCACCCATAGCAATGATTTCAGGAGAGACACAAAGAGAAATAATGTCGAGTTTTTTCTAGTATCACCACTGGAATTGAAGACAGGCTTGGCATCCAGTGTTGCTAAGTTCAGAAGAAGCATTCTAACCATACTGCTGCTGACTGGTCTAACATCTGCCTCTCTGGATTTCAGAATCTTCTGCTTCTCCTGGTTTTTCACTGATTCTGCAAGCTATTTCATATATTTTTAATACTGTGCTTTTATTGTTGCACTGTAGTTTCACACCATAATGTAAATCATGTTGACAATGACATACATGCACACAGCACTTGGTGCCCCACCCTGCCTCCCTTCCCAATACAAGTGCTGAGACTGACTTTAGTATACTCACATAAATACACATAGCCAGTGGTAGTATTTCCATTAATGGACCTCAGTCTTCCTCTTTCCTCTCCTTTAGACCATCTCTCTTCTCACTGATGTTTCTCTTCCATTATCTGGAATTCCTCTTGTATCCCAATTGTGACCTAGTTTGCACATATTAGAGAAACCATCTGACCCTTCACTATCTGCTATTGGCTAATTTCACTTAACATAAGTCTTTCTATTTTCTTGCAAATGGCATAATTTTGTTCATCGTTATTGCTGAGAATTCCATTTTGTGCATTTCCCATAGTTTTGTAATCCATTCATCTGTTGATGGACAACTAGGCTGGTTCCATAATTTGGCTATTGTGAATTGTGCTGCTATGAACAATGATATATTACTGTAGTTCTGACTTCAATCGCTTTAGACTGATACTCAGGAGTGGTATATCTAGATCATATGGTGGATCTATTTCCAGTTTTCTGAGTAATCTCCACACTGATCTCCATATTTGTTGAACTACACATCCTCACCAACATTTATTGGTATTAGACTTCTTGGTGATTGCCATTCTGACTGGTGTTAGATAACATATCAGTATAGATTTGATTTGCATTTCCCTGACTGCTAATGATGTTGAACAGTTTTTCATGTATCTATTGACCATTTGTATCTCTTCTTTTGTGAAGTGTCTATTCAATTCAGTTACCCATATATTTCTAAGTATTTTTTTTTACTTAGGTGCCCAGAGTAATTTTTTTATTTTTCTTTTTTTCATTTTTTTGTAACTGGGATTGAACTCAGGGGTATTGTACCTCTGAGTTATATCCCAGACTTTTTAAAAAATTTTTAAGTAAGGTCTCAGTAAGCTGCTGAGGGTTTTATTAAGTTGCTAAGTCTGACTTCTAACCTGCAATCTTTCCATCTCAGCCTCCCAAGTACTAGAAATATATGTCTGTGCACCATCCCTGGCCAGCCATTTTCTGATGTTTACAAATAGTATGTAATAAAGCTCACAGAAGCAGGCCAACAAATATTTTCCAAATTATGACAATTACTTACAGCCTGCTTTTTAGTATCTTTCAGAAAAATATTTGGTAATAATAGTCTGATATTTTGCAATATTTTCCATAAAAATATAACCTAGATTTGTGATAACAAACATAGGCAAAATAGATTTTTTTTATTAATATTGTTATTTTTCTATACACTGATTATTGGGTGAGTCATCATAAATTGGTTTCTTACAATCAATAGAGTATTCTTTTTAATGGTTGAATAATAAATAATTTCACAGGTAGAAATGTGTGCTTGTTTATGAGCATGCACTAAGTTAATATTATCTCTATTTCATTTTGAGATGTATTGTGTTTAGAAGAAAATAACTAAAAAGTTATTTTATAGGAAAGAAATAGTATTTCCATCTCTTTTCTTTTCTTTGACTTTTAAATTCTTTAAGTGGAACCAAGTATCCACAAACACTAGGGAGACCTGACCTTTCAGTGACAAGTATAGAATAAGTGGATAAACCTCAGGGGGCATATTTAAAAGGAAATATCTAAAAGATAATTAAATACATTTTTCAAACTATGGGAAAATGCCTATGTGTGGTTTATTTTTAGTTGAAACTCATTTTTTAAACTTATAAATGCAGGAAAAAGATTATTTTTGCAGGTTTTCAATATAAATTACCTTGAGAATCTTTCATTTGAAGTATTTCCCTGAGTTGCATAGAAAATTTGCAATAACAAAGTGATTATTATCACTATATTCATTTTTCATATTTAACGTACTCTGTAAGTGAATCTATACCAAACCAAGTACAGTTCCCCTTTAGCTAAACTTGTACTTTCACCTTTGCTTAAACCAGAATGGAAAATTTAAATTAATGGAATGATAAGATCTGTCTAGATGAAAGCAAAGGTTGAAAACTAGGACATGCTGGATCTCTCAGTTCAAATCCCATCTGAACTCTTCTTTTGCCATGGTATAAAAGTTGGCCTTCATATGACCAAGTATAAAACTGGCCCAAATCCAAGTAGAATCTCTTTTTACAAACGAATGCTAAACTAAAGCTCTCGAGTATATAAATGATAAAGATGCCCTTATGACCATGGTTTTCATATGGAAACAGTACAAAAAGTGATTTGGATCAGAAATAGTTATATAGGATATACTTTGTTCATCCCATATACAATTTACTTGTGACACTCAATGTCAAGATGTTCTTTGCAGAATATTCTAAGTATAGCTGTAAATGTGTGCTATATCTTTTTAATCTTTATTTTTATTGCCATTAGACATAGTAAAGTTGTGAATTCAACAGGGATTTGTGTCAGATTTAAAATGTGTCCTTGAAATATTTTAGTGAAGAACAGAGATACTCAAAACTATAAAACCCATGAAACACAGACATTTCCACAAAATCTGCATAGAATACACGTAGATATAGTATGGCCTACAATTCAGAAATGCAGTCAAAGAAGGCAATGGATAATAATGAAGTGGAAGAAATGGCTATCCAGCACTAAGTCTTTAGAGTGATATTTCATGAGTGTAAACAGCTACTTTAATTTGCTTTTTATACCAATCAAATAAAAAGAATGAATAATTTTTTTAGATTTTATTTGACAAAAACAACAAAATTTCTGGCATTTTTTTAGTTTTCATGAATTCATTTATTCAATTTATATGTATTGAGTTTCTATTATGTACCATGTTATAATAAATTACAAACTTAAATATGAGTAATAATCTTTGGGGTAGGCAATTTTTTAATATAATACTGCAAGTTGAATGACAATTTTATATGTAATTTTACCCTCTAAGGTTGAGAAATCTATTCATAATATCACCTCATTTAGTCAATATATAAGTATTTAAGCATTTATTCATCTAGTTAAGCAGATATGACAACAAAAATTACCTGGAAGAGAAAAATTAAAGTCTTCAATAATTTTAAGTTTTCAAATATATAAATTAGATTTGGGTTGTGTTGTGACATATGAAATTTAATAAACTAAAACTAATATGCACATCATTTAATATTTATGTATTTAAAATTAAAAGTAATGTTATATTAAAGAAAAGAATGTTTCATAGTTTAAAATGTTCATAGCTAAAATATAACTAACTTTATAATACATATAGCTAAACTTTATTTCAAGTTTCTTTTGTGGATTTTAATGCTCTTTTAATAATTTGGGGATATAAAATAAAAATTTAATAGGTGAACTATTTATATTTTGTTATTTGTATTTTCTTGTACATTTTATAAACAAAATTATGGTTCCTTTTTTCTCCACCCCTGTGAAGCAGTATCATCTTGATAATTTCAATGACTAATAGAGAAGTCCAAAGGTTATGGCTAAGGCTACTAATATAATCACTGGCAGAATCACAACAAGAAGAAGATTTCACAAGTAACTTATTTCAAAAGCCATAGGGCAAAACCATGCAAGTCTCCATCTTTTTTTCTTGCTCATGCATTTCTTGCTCATGCATTTTTTAAATTTACTAATGCTTTAAAAGAGAATTGTAAAATTATGTAGTTATTTGAAATTAGCATCATAATGACATATAATATTTATAAAAAGTCAAATTTCAGAATATATTGTTTTTATTTTTATATATTTTAAGTAATTAAGTATAACTGTAAACTGTAATCTTATCTAAAAGCAATTCAACATAATACTTCAAAATGCTTATCAGGAAAAAGGATCATCAGTATAAAAATCTTTTTAGTGTGATTATATATAAAATGTGTATGTGTTTGAAGAACATAGTGGAATATTTGAGAAAAGTCTGAAATTTCTAATAAATGAAGATATAGAATATTGTGTAATCATGGATGACTAATTTTCTCAAGTGGTCTATGCAATTGACACAATACTTGTCTTTTTTGCCAAAGAATAAAGTTAATCACATTATTTCTCTTTTTGACAAATGATTGCTTTTCAAATAATGTTAACAATACAAATTACATTATGTCAGAAATTACATCAGCTATTCAAAGCTCATTTTTTAGCAAAACTCTTATGAGCTACTGCAAAGTGCAAGTTAGTAAGTTGGAAATACGAGGTAAGAAATTCTCTCAGAAATGTTGAAGGCATAGAGAGAAAGAAAATATGAGGAAAACAATCAATATAAAGGATAGAATTAAAACGAACAATTAAAACAAGTAACTTTTGAAGAATAATGATAATAAAAAGGGAGCATTTATAGAAATAATGTCTGGCAGATCTTCCAGACCAAAAGAAAGATCTAATATAAGTTTCATACTTGGATTCCACTTGAAACCTGAGAATAAACCTGGGTGTAGATAATCCCAGGAAGAAAAAGCAAATAAGTTAATGAGATGGTTTAGAAACATAATGGACAGTTATTAAACAGCTGAGTTTCCTTCCTTCTGGAGACCTTAAGACCTCTGTGAAACATACTTCTGACTTGTGTCTATGAAGAACAGGATGCTGAAACAGTGATCTATTGCTACAAGAGAAGACTTTTGGATGTTAGCTTCTAAAAATTCTGGGCTGTCCTAGGCAGGCTGAATGAACTATTTCTTTATGGCTAAAAAGCTGAGGGATACAATAGACATCTGAGGTAAGATGCTACAAGGGCAACGAGAAACTGTCTGGTTTCTGCTAAAATGTGAAAGATGCTATTAAAGACCAAAACATGTGTCTAATACTATACTGAAATGGCTGACCCAGACAACTGCAGAAAAAAAAATAAATATATTGCAGTAGACATATGCTAGTGAAATTTAAAAATACCAGTAACAGTCTCCCAGAAAGGAAACAAGAATAGTAAAAGAAAAGAATATGTGGTTGACAAAGTTTCCTCAACTACAAACTTATTAGAGAATGAATGAGGCAATGCCCCTAAGTTGCTGTAAGTGAAACACTTTGCAATATCATTTAAATAAATGTGTGCTAATTAAATCAACCCTAGTCATACTGTGCTGTGTTAACTTCTGTTCCTGTGGCAAACACCTTAGTACTACAACTTAGGAAAGAAAGGTTTATTAGGGCTCAAGAACTCAGAGGTTTCATTCCATGGTGGGTCTGCTCTGTTTCTCTGGGCCTGAGGTGAAGCCAAATATAGTAGTGGAATCAATGGCAGAGGAAAGCTGTTCAGCTCATAGCAGTCAGGAAGCAGAGGGAGTGAAGGAGAGAAAAGTGCAAGGGCATGTCCTTAGCGTTTCACTTCCTCCAGCCATACCACACCTGCACACAGTTTCTACCACCTGCCTGTAGCCCATTCAGCCATCAATCATTTCACTAATGAGACCAAAGTCCTCATGATCCAGTCACTTCCCAAAAGTCCCAACTCTGCATATTGTGGCATTGGAGACGAAGCCTTCAATACATGAGCTCTCAGTGGGAGCACTGCATAGCAAAACCATTAACAGCCTCAGAAGAATTATGGCACATAGATATGAAAGGAAAAAAACTTTATTAATAAATAAACAGTGACAACAAAAATAAACGTAAGACATGAGTGTTTCCAAACATAAACTAAAATATGTTACGTTTTTAAACTTTCTTAGAGAATGAGCATAATCGTTAGGATCTAATGTTGACAGGTAAAAAATAAAAAAGAGGAAGCAAAGAAATATAACATGTAAAGTTAGAATTCTAAATTTAAAAGTTGCTAATTTGTGATGTTCAGAATCTTTTGTAAACAACATATATATATATATATATATATATATATATATATATGCAAATGCATAGTATTTTTACAGTTTTTAAAATTTTTTTATTGATTCACTGTAGCCATGCATCTTAATGGGGTACAAGATGGTGGAGGCATACATGCACACATCATCCAATAAGCCCTTATCCAATTTCTGCTCCGTTCTCTCCTCCTCTCTCCTTCTCATGTTTGGCTTAGTGACTGACTTTGATATTTTTGTGAATGTACATCATGTGTATTCAAGAATTTCCTTCTTCACCCCTTCCAGTGTTAGGTCACCTTATTTGCTGATCTATGGATACCATAGATCCTTCTTTGTCTAGAGTTTTAGAAATACCAATAAAATGAACATCCATGTTCTCCATTTCCAGATTAAGAAATAAAACACAACTGGACTTAGAAATCCTTTATCTTGATTCATCTCCCTTCTTCCCATCTGGTGGTAATTCTAACAATAAATTCTTAACTTTTTTAACTTAATTTCATAGTTTTAATACTTATCCTTATCTATATAATCTATGTATCTATCCATAAATTACTTTGTTGACTTTTATAGTTTATGAAAAGGGAATTTTATAATTTATAAGATTCAAGTTTAAATTATAAATTTTGAGGCTCAATATTTAGCTGCAGTTTATTAGAGGGAGAGTTGGTCACACACTGGCCTGAAATCTGCACTCCTCCTATCTTAGCCTCCCAAGAATCAACATGTTTTAATAAAATTTTACTCTGTACACGCAAAGATTCTCAAATAATTTGCATATTTGGGGTAATAAATAATATAGCCATTATGATTGCTATTTTTAAATTACTTGTAAAAAATTATCATTTCTTATGTGTAAAGCTGCATGAACTTACATATTGACATCCACCTAGAGAAATTAGCAAACATACGTCAATTCTAAAATTTTCCCATGATTTCTTTTGGTTTTCTGCATAGACTACCATATCATCTGAAAATAATGATTGTACTACTCACTTTTTCATCACTATAAAGAATTTTAAGAGGCAACTAACTTACAAAAGAGAAAGGGTCAACTTTAGATTATTGTTTTGAATATTTCAGCCCATGATTAACTGGCGCCTTTGCTTTGGGCTTTGGCAAGGTGGCACATCATGGGAAGATAATGTAGTGGGACACACTGCCTACCTCATTCACCAGAAAGCAGAGAAAAAGAGAAGAAACCAGGATTTCACAGTCCCCTTTGGGACACGTCTACAAGTCCCTTATGACCTAAGGATTTCCCATAAGATCCTACCTTCCACAGGTCCCCAGTATATCCCAGGAGCAATACTCTGGAGGATGGTTTAACACCTGGACCTTTAGAAATCATTATCTAACCTGTAATAACTATGTGTTCCTTTCTTTATTTTTCATAATCTTTCTTTTCTCCTCTTCCTGTTGAGAGCATCTAGCACAATGTTGAATACAACTGGTTATAGTACATCTGATATAGTGATATGAATGCTTCTTTAGTACTTGTTCATTTAAAATTATGTTTTCTTTATTATACTGTGATATCCTTTATTGGTACCTTTTATTTTAAATCTGTAATAACTTATTTGTCAAAAATAGATTTTTGCCAGGAGGCTTTTTTATCTAATGAGATAATATCATATGTTACTGTTTTCTCCTTTATTCCACTAATGGGAATCAACTCAACTATGTCAGGTTTACTTTTTTATTAAATTCACCACTGGATTCATGTTGCTAATCCTGTGTTATATATTAATGACTAGGATGATAAGTAATTTTTTTTTGTTCCCATTACTCTTCTTGTCATGTTTTCTTTGGTATTAAAATTGTGTTTCATAAAATAAGGTAACAAATGTTCCTTCTTTTCCTACTTTCTGTAAGAGTTTATTTGTTTGAAATTATTTATTCTTTGAATGCATGATATATCTTACTTCTAAGGGCACTTGGTTATGACATTTTAATCATGTAAAGATTTTCAATTACTGGCTAAAATTCTTTAATTGGTAGGGGATTATTGTGGCTTTTAAGTCAATAGTAGCAGATCCTTTCTGAAATTTTCTTATTTCATAATTTTTTTGACAAGACAATTATCATATCTTTTAATCATATTTTAATCTCTGCAGTATATATGCGATTTCTTCCTTTTCACCAAAATAGATACTTATATTATTTCTATGTGTATATTTTTCTGTGTGTATGTTTGTGTTTCTGACTTGCCAAGGGTTTATCTATTTTATAAATATTTTCAGAGAACGAGTATGTTAGGGTAGGCTATGCTATGAAGAAACAACCCCAATCTTAGTGGTTTGAAAAAAACACTTCGGATTCTCCCTACTTTATATTAACTGAAATTCAGTATTTTATTTGCTTTTCTCTTTCTTTCTTTTTATTTTTTATGTAAATTTTACAACTTCTCATCAGTCACAGGCTAATGAAGAGTTAACCCAGAAATCCTCAGTCATTTCTATGAACCTTTCATTGGCAAAAATAAATCAGAAGACCCTGTTTGAATTTAATGTCATTAAAAATGTTTTAAGGGAGAATTAAAAATAAAATATAAAAATCTCATACAATGTCCATGTCCATGCAAACATTTGGGTTTGTTGATGTTTCTGCTGTTTTTTTCCATTTATTTCAATTTTAACCACATCAATTCTTTTTATCTTTTTAAAAGATTATATTGCTGTAACTTTTATAAAGTGCACAAGGCAAATATCCAACAAACATAATTATGATCTCTTTTTTTAAATGGTAAGGAAATATTCAGTGATACATATATCAAGCCAGGCATGGTAGCACACACCTATAATCTCAGTGCCTAGGAGGCTAAGATAGAATGATTGCAGTTTTGAGACAAGTGTAATAACTTAAAAGAGAAACATTCGAAATAAAATATGGGTGGAGATATACCTCAGAGATGTTCCTGGATTCAATCTCCAGTACAACAACAACAACAACAACAACAACATAACAAATTTTGATTAATATAGATTAATTAAGGTTAAAATTGATTTAAGTTAAAATTATATTTAAAAAATATTCCTATGTATAAAATGGCCATTGATTTTTTATTGATTATACATCCAGAAAATTAGCAAACATATTAATTCTAAAATTTTAGGTGATTTTGTAGGTTTTATTTTACTAATTTTGATTTCACATGCTTTCTTTATGGTTCTTTTTATATAGCTCTCTAATTTCTTAGGTGTTTTCTCTGATTTCTTCTCTAGTTATCATATATTTTAATTGTAGAGAACATTTAAACTGTGTTTTTGAAATATTTTATATCAATTTTGCTATTTTTGTCCCTATTCACCAGCCACTAGAAAAAATATGTTAAAATATCTCAAGATGAGAATAAATTTGTCATTTGTCATTAACTTCTATAAAATTTTGATTTATGTTTCAAAGTATGATATTAAGGGCACATCAATTAAAAATAATAACATATTTCTGGTTTTCAAAACTGTTATTAAACTATAACAGATCACTGTCAGAGCAGCAAAACATCTGACTCAAATTTATTTTTATATGCTAGTATGCTATTACTACAACAAATTTAACTTTGGATTGGTAATTTTCCTAGTTTATTTTCCTTCCCTCTGTTCTTTCTTTTTTTTCTTTTCTGATACATATTATTGAAGCTACTAGTGTTACCTTAATATATGGACATAACACTATTTAAACTGTTTTCATCCTCAATTCTCCTTTTTTCTTTCCCCTCCTCCCTTTTCCTTTCTGTGTCCACTTCACTATTCTCTCTCTCTCTCTCTCTCTCTCTCTCTCTCTCTCTCTCTCTCTCTCTCTCCCTTTCTCTGTTATGGCTTGAATTTAGAAAGCTCCCATACCTCATATTAGGAAGGCATCCATGTTAGGGGTGTGGCTCTGATGCTAAGGAGAGGTTCCTAGGGTTGTGGCTTTGGGAATTATATATGGTCACTTCTTCCCTTGCTTTCCTTGCTTCCACCCTCCATGATGTGAGAGCAGAGCTCTTGAGCACTCCTTTTGCCTCCCACTATCATGCCCTGTGTTGCACAGACCGCATCTGGCCTAATATGGACAGAACCCCTGAAATCTACAGAACTGAGCAAATAAGTCTCCTTTCACTGTGTTGTGGTGGTCAGTTGTTTTGCATTATAGCAGTGAGAATGCTGACTTAAACTTGCTGCTGGTGAATCTCAAGTCCCTTTCAATGGTTACTTTCTTTCTAGTTACTGTGTATGAGATAAAATGTAAGACTCTTGACTTTCTGAGCCTGGATGATCCCATGTAGCATAATATTATCTTTACTAATCAAAAGAAAATAATAGGAATAGTTTCAGTTTTTCTCTGTCAAATTGGATGTTGACTTTTGAGTTTTTATTTTCCTTCGTTTTTAAATTTTACATAATATTTTATATTTTTTGAGAAAAGAAATACCCTTTTGACCTTTAATTCTGTCTCTCTTCTCTACAAATATACAGTTTTGTCAATATATAGTCATCTTTTTAACCACACAATTGAAATTATCATTACTCTATATAGCAATTTTTTTAGAAATTTTTACCTATTTCCATTTTCTCAGTCTATAAATTTTTCTTTTGTTCAGACACTCAAACTTGGATCACTTTCTTTATGACTATTGTATACTTTTTACATTTACTTTAAGGGAGGCTGTATTGATAGGAAATGTCTAAAATCAGGAACAACACAAGGATATCCACTTTTCTGTTCATATTCAATATGAGACTTGGAATTTTAGCCAGAGCAATTAGATAAAAGAAGAAAATAAAAGAAAAGCATATAGAAAAAGAGGAGGTCAAATTATTAATCTTTGCAATGATATGATCTTGTAGTTAGACTATCTAAAAATCTCCATCCAAAGACTTTTAGAACTAAAAAAAAAAACAAATTACTCAAAATAGCAGGATATAAAATATGTATACAAAAATTGGTAGCTTTCCTGTAAATAATGTAGCCACTGGGAAAAAAAACAGAAAAAAAAATTCATTAACAAGAGCCTCAAATAGAAAAACAAAACAGAAACACACAAACAAAAGAAACAAATCAACCAATAAGGTAAAAAGACCTTTACTACATCAAAATTATAGAAAACTGAAGGATGAAATCAATGAATATATTAGAAGATGGGAAAACCCTCCATATTCATGGAAAGCAGATTAAGATTGCCAATACACTTTTGACAGAGGACTATATATATAATTATAAAGAACTCAAAAATCTCAGACCAAAACCCAAATAACCCAATCAATAAATGCTTACAATTTTTTTGAGATATCACTCAAAAGAAAACATACTAATTGTCAAGAAACATATAAAATATTCAACATTTTTAGTAATCAGGGAAATGCAAATAATTATTACACTGAGATTAAATTTAATTTCATTATTAGCCATTATCCAGAAGGCTAATAATAATAATGCTGTCAAGGATGTAGGATAAAACAGTCACTTATACAATTCTGGGATTGCAGTAAGTACAACCACCATGAATATCAGTATAGTTTCCTCAAAAAACTTAGGAATGAACCTCCCATATCATCAATCTATACCACTCCTTAGTATTGATCCCAAAAAAATTAAGTCAGTACATTATAGCAATACATGCCTATCACTATTTATAGCAGCACAATTCACAATATACAAGTATGGAATCAATTTAGGAGCCCATCAAAAGACAAATAGATCTAGGCGTGGTGGCGAATGCTTTTAATCCCCATGCTTGGGAGGCAGAGACAGGAGGATCCACAGGTTCGAAGCCAGCTTTGCTGGCTTAAGAGACCCTGTTTCCAAATTTAAAAAATCTAAAAATGGGACTGGGAGTGTAGCCCAGAGGTAGAAGGGTTTCCAGAAACCTCAGTACCACCAAAAAATAAATACATAAAAATAGAAAAGAAAATGTGAAATGTATACACAATGAATTTTGTTAGGCCATAAAGAATAAAATTATGTCATTTGCAAAAAAAAGAATAGAACTGGAGATCATGTTAATTGAAATAATCCAGACTCTGAATGTCAGAGGTTGTATGTTTTTGCTCATACAGTGGAATTTAGAGAGAAAAAAAAAAGAGAGAGAAGATATCCTGAAAATGGAAGGAATATACTATAATATTAGAGGAAAGAAACCAGGAAGAATGGGATGGAAAGAAGAGGCACTGGGGATTAACATGGGCCAAATTACATTATGTGCAAGTAAAATATGTAACAATGAATTTCAATATTATGTGTAATTAAAATATATTAACAGAAGCCAGGTGTGGTGGCAAACTCTTGTAATCCCCGCACTTGGGAGGCAGAGACAGGAGGATCATGCTGGTTCGAAGCCAGTCTTGCTGGCTTAAGAGACCCTGTTTCCAAATAAAAATATAAAATAGGTCTGGGAGTGTGGCCCGGAGGTAGAAGGGTTTCCAGGAACCCCAGTACCACACACACACACACACAAAATATATATATATATATATATATATATATATATATATATATATATATATATTTATATATTTATATATTTATATATTTATATAAATATAAATATATAAAATATATATACAGAAAAATATTTTTCTGTATATATAATACAATATTATAATAATATTATAATATTAATGCAATATTATAATAATATAATACAATATTATATTATTATAATATATATTATAATATTATATACAATATTATATTATATATTATATATATAATATAATATTATATACAATATTATATACAATATTATAATATAATACAATATTATAATAATATAATATAATACAATATTATAATAATATTATAATATTATTATAATAATAAAATACAATGTTTTTGTAAACAATGGCTATTTACAGAAAAGAAAGCTTATTTACTTCACATTTTCATATTTTATTTATTAAAGTCACATTTTCAAAGCCAGGCGTGGTGGCACACTCTTGAAAAGTCACATTTTCAAAAGAATGTGTAGTGTAGTATAATTTACTACAGGAATGAGAACTGAAAGTCATTTAATTAGTTTCCTAGTAACAACCATCATTTTTGTCCAACAAATCAAATGGCCACTTGCATTTATTTTTCTGTTTCTGATTCTGTCTTTCTCTTTTACCTGTAATAAGGACCTCTGTGATTACCTTAACCCATCTGGAAAATCTAAAGTTGTCTCCCCATCTGAAAGTCCAGAAATAAATCTTATCTACAAAGTACATTTTTCCACTTACAATATGGGCACTTTGAGGGACCATTGCCTTATACCACAATCATAATTATAAGCCTGAAATTAACATGAAAGAGATAAATAATTAATAAATAATTTGATAATTAAAAATACACAGATACTCTCCTTGTCCACCAAAAATACATCTTTCCTATTTACATGCAAATACACTCAAACTCTTTCCACAAGAATTACATCTAATAGTCCCCAAATAGCATCACAACGAGTCATCAGGACCATTCAATATGTTCTCTGTCAGCTATATGCATTTTTTCTTTCTCTGTGACCAAAGAATTAAAAAATATTAAGTACAAGATAACTTTAATAAACACTCAAAAAGATAAAGGATGAAAGTGGCAGAACATATACCTCTTTATAACTGTTCAGCTATCCCATAGTGGAGGTTAACACCCATGTCTGGTCTTTTCCATGGACCATGACTCTGTTTTCCTTGGTCCTATCTAAAAAGATGCTAGTTAGCCAGGTATTGTGGTGCGTTCTTGTAATCCCAGTACTTGGGCTCTGAGACAGAAAGATCATAGGTTCAAGAGAGAAGGCCTCCAATATAAAAATTTTTTGAAGGGTAGTAGATAGAAGTCTTTTTTTTGGAGGCTAAGAATATTTTCCATAGGAATTCAGCGCTTAAGTACAGTAACTGATTAATCATTTTATGGCTTATATCTCTCCAAACTTCTTTATCTTTTTCTTTTTAGGCATATGACAATAGCCATATTTAAAGTTTGGGACAAGCCTCTATTTATAGACTTAACTATAGGTAGTTTAAAACTAAAAGGACAGCTATACCTTAAACATTTTTCTCTAAACCATTTTTGCGCAATTGGAATTATTTACTGGATAGCAGTTTACTACTTTCAACAGGAAAATGATGACTTTAGCCTTTGATTCATTCCTTCCCACAAGGCTGATTTTATTGTATTTTTCTGTGTAATGTTACAGTTTTGTTTTCATGGTTATAAGAGTACCCAATGCATCTCTCCTCTTTGCAAGTCACAGAATGTAGACTCTGAATTCTGTTCTAATCCTATTTATAAAGGCTTTGCTTTCCTGAATTCAGGTTGTAGCACCCTGTGAAGCATAGCCAATAGAACCCAACACTTTATTTCTTGACTTCCTCAATGAAACCTGGGGATTTATTTAGTACGTCGTCCGAGTTTGAGTTGCCTTTGGAGACACTTGTACAAAATGATGCCTCATTACAATGAGCACAAGAATTGATAACCTTCCAATCTTTAAGAAAGTTTTGTTGTTATCTATTGCCCAGTGCAAGAGCCTGTGATATGTTAAAATAAATAAATGTAGAACCTCACTACTGGTGATGTATATAAGTATTAGGATAGGTGTAAATAACCCTCAAGCATTAGTAGTTACAACTACACATATACATTTTTTGCTTATTTTATATATCCAATGAAGGTAAATTTCTCTCCTCTCCTCTCCTTTATTTTATACTCAGATAAGAGAACTCACTAAAATAAAAATTTTAATCATGATGATCATATTTTTGTCTACCACAAATTTTGCTACATAATAGGAACACATATGTACACACATATGGAGAGGAAGAGAATTTTTATAAATAATAGATTTCTGATAGAAATATCAGAGAAAAGAAACATTAAATAATGTGGATCCCTGAATGTGCTTGTGTTCAAATAGGTGTATATTTGATGAGATAGCTCATAGATTGTGTTGTCAAATAATCATGCAGATGGATCAGATTCCATATAAAGCATTTTCCAATATTTTGAAATAAAAAGCTATCACACAGCATAGAAGCAAGGAGTGGGCTAGGCATTGAAGCCAACTCTGCTTTTTCCTTTTGGCTATACACTCCTTGATCATGTGCTCTCTGGCCAGAATAATAGATGGCATTTCTAAAGGGATCTTGTCAGTTACCTCACACACAAGGAGATTTTTGCTTAGGACTCATATAGTTGTACCATGCATGACATTTTCCAAGGAAGGGGCTCATGTATCAAAAGATTCTAGCTCTGCTTTCCAATAGCAATCCTAAACTGCAGGCAGTCTACTTAAGCATTCTAAAGATAAAAACCCTCCTCATGGCAGCATAATTAGTCTATTTGCCAAGAGGTCCAATTATCAGCATGTTTTCAGGAAGATTAGACTGGGTCACCTGCCTTCTATCTCTGGGAATGTCCCACAGGTAAGGGGAGATAAATGAGTCATAGTGTAGTTACCTTAACTCTTTAAATATTTGGTAAAATCAAAACATGGGGGGATTTCTACTGGCTAATTTATATTTGTAGAAAATGTATGTGGTAGCCTAATAAATACATTTTATAAAATTCAATAAAATATATAAACTCCAGTAAATATGTGGATGAATGGACAGACAACAAATTATAAAAATCAAAAAACATTAAATTCAGCCATCAATTTTTGTTACTATTATACAAAAAGTGACAATAAAGTATACAAAAATGTGTTGTAATTTATTTTGTTAATATCATTGTAAACTAATAAAATGAGTATGTAAATTAATTTGCCTTTATACTAAAAAGCTAACAGTTATATGTTTTTAACTGAGAATTATAATACTCGCTAATATGTTATATATGTCAAATACTAGAATATATTAAAGGTTATAAGAATGTAAGTATTAGAGTATTAAGTATAATAGTGAAAATTTATAATAGTTAAAATAAGTTACAATATAAAGACAGGAAAATGACATTTCAAAGCAGTACCTAGCGAGGGGCAGTGGCACACATCTGTAATCCTAGTACTTAGGAGTCTGATACAGAAGAATCGCAGGTTAACCACCAGAAACTTAGGAAGATTGTTCAGCAACTTAGTGAGACCCTGTTTCAAAATAAAAATATGAAATAGGGCTGGAGGTGTACCTCAGAGGTACAATGGGTCTGAATTCAATCCCCATCACCACACACATACACAAAAAGCAGTAACTGTATGTCAATCTTGAAAACTGATTATGATAGACATCCTATGTGTACATGAATTCCAAGATTTTTATCTCCAGTCTGGCTTCTAGTTATCTGTCTTTATTGTCTGTTCTTTACTGTAAGATATATGAATATTGTTAAGTACTTATAAATCACTCCTTATTGTATATGATAAAAGTAGTAATATATATATTTTATACAAATTTTGGAAAACAGGTAAGATAATGACTAGCTACTAGAAATGAACCCAAATTTTTACGCTAAGAAATAAATACCCATGGTTAAGATTTTTCAGGGATATCCGTACATATGATGCCAGAAAGATGGGAGTGGTCCCAAAAGGAAGCAATATACGAATGACAACTATTTTGTTCATTTATCTTATATTTGAAGTACAAAGTGTGCCACAAGTCAAATTTTATTTAATATTCAATAAGTGTATTTCATCAACAATATTTGCTTCATAATAACTTCATTTTGTTATCACAGACATTCCTAAGCTCAGAGTAGGCTTTGACTATAGAAATGTGTTCTTTCTAAATAATATTAAAATATTAATAATTTAATTATTGATTATTGATCAGAAAGCACAATAGGATTTTTGAGTAGATTTGCCTATAATATGTTTAAGTAATGAGAACAGAAATGGCAAGCTTAATAATCCTAGTGCTGAAGCAAAGGCTACAGAAATGCCACCAAGGGGAGATAATAAACATTTTATGTGGAATAAAATATTTTGATGTTTCTAAGTATTTTAGCACAATTAGCAATTGGGATTCTATTATGGTTTTCATTTAAATAATATTAAATTTTAAGTTTTGATTATAATACATTTTACTCCAGTATTTAAAGGAAGTAAGTTGTAAAGCCTTTTTTTCTCCATATTGATATAACTACATTCAAGGACAGCAAGTAGACATAAACATAATGTGTTTTATTGCCAATTCTTTCCATGTTCAACTACACAATCAAATCCCAAGTGCTGAGCCTTTAAGTTTTAAATGCAAATGAGTTGATATACTGTAAATATGGGGAAATTTCAATGCAACTAAAAGTTTTCAGAATATTTTAGTTCATATATAATTGCTGCAAACCTTTGTTATAATCCATTTTGCTTTTACTTTATTACTCTCTCCATATGCTGAAAAGGTTAAAAAAAAAACTATAAATTACACTAAAACTTTAGGAATAGAACTACACCAACCAAAATTGTTATAGCACAATCAAAACTGTAAAATAGCAACCTCAGAATTTTAAAAAGAAGAATAAAATTTCAGCCTATTGCGATACCTAATTAAGAAACCTTTTTCATACTACCATTTAAATTGTTTTCTTTTCAGAAAAATTACATAGGGTTGTTCTTGTTACTCTCCAGTTAGAGGTGGGAGGAGACATGTTCACATAAGCATACTATTAGCAAAATATGTATGATGGCAGAATATAATTTTGTATAACTAAAATCAGTAACTATTTTTTGAAGTTGTGATGCTTACTTAACAAGCTAGAAAAACAAACTTTAATATCACAAATCTATAGTTTATTTTTCCACATAAAATGTTTATTATTTCCCCTTGGTGGCATTTCTGTAGCCTTTGTTTCAGCACTAAGATTATTAAGCTTGCCTTTTCTGTTCTCATTACTAGAACATTTTATAGGTAAATCTACTCAAGGATCCTATTGTGCTTTCTGATCAAAGTGGAAAGTGATGCCAGGCTATAATAAGCAATTTAATTTTTAATGAGCTTATTCATGCCCAAGGTCATAACAAAGGTAAAAAAAATTTAAAATAAAACTACAGCAAAACACTAATGATAATGCCCTAAATATGACTAGGGCAAGATAATATTTGGCAGAGTGCATTTTCAAAGTATCTTGGTGATAATTATTTTATTTTAGAATAGAAATTTAGCTGAAGTAAGTAATAGCATATTAAATAATATAGATAAAGACTTTTCTTCTAAGAAAAGGAAACAAAGCTGTTTGTGAAATTTAAATCTCTAAGCTTAAAATATTTAAGCAGTTTTACAAGACTCTAAATTGTGAATCCATTTTTATTTCCCAAGTAGATAAAAATTGGAAATATTGTTTTACTATATTTTCTTTGCATTTGTTTTTGTTTTAACTTATAGCAGCTGGAATATGGGTGTGTTTTAAATGCTCTATTTAGATTATTACTTTGACAATGATTAGTAAATACGTGTAATAATAATTTTTCTTGATTAATAGTTATCTTTAAAATTTAAGAATTGGTAACAGTGCTTTTTATTGAAAAATAATAGTAATAATTTCAGATAAAATATTATATGCTTTGAAATGAGTAATTCTACAACAGACGATGGGTCATAAATCAGTGTTGGCAATCCTTAAAGAGTCAGGTCACAATTTTCTTTTGGGTTCATTATTGTCCTCAATTTTTTCAAATGAACTGAGACAGTAGAAATATATTAAAATATTCTGATATTAAAATTAAAAATTTTGGAAATATTAAATGCTAATGGTTATAGTATAATCTATACAAATATATAACATATAACAATATTTCCAAACAACCTGACATTGGATAAAAATAATATCAAAAAATAAATTAAGCCGGGCGTGGTGGCGCACGCTTGTAATCCCCGCACTTGGGAGGCTGAGACAGAAGGATCTCATGGGTTCGAAGCCAGCCTCAACTACTTAGTGAGGCTCTCAGCAACTTACTGAGACCCTGTTTCCAAATAAAGTAAAATAAATAAATAAATAAATAAATAAATAAATAAATAAATAACAACTTTATTTTAAAAATAAATTAATTAATTAAGTGAAATACATAATATTTAACCAAATAATTGTTTGGTTTTTAAATTTATTTTTAAATTGGTCCATTTTTAGTGTATATATATACACTAAAAATATATATATATGTATATATATACATACATACATAGAAATATTCCCAAATAACCTGACATTGAATAAAAATAAGCTTGAATCCCAGCATTTGAGAGGCTGAGACTGGAGGATAGTGGTTTGAGGGTAGCCTCAGCTATTTATTGAGGCCCTTTGCAACCCAGTGAGACCCTGTTTCAAAATAAAGAATTAAAAATAGGGCTGGGGGTGAGTTTGGAGGTAGAATTCCTCTGGATTCTATCCCCAGTACCGAAAAAAAGAAAAAAAGAAAAAAAGATAACCTTGAAAAATATATTAAGTGAAATTCATGATTTTTTAAACCAAATCATTGTTTGATTCATTTTATTTATTTATTTATTTATTTATTTATTTATTTATTTATTTATTTATTTATTTTTGGTGGTACTGGGGTTCCTGGAAACCCTTCTACCTCCGGGCTACACTCTCAGACACCCATTTTTTATATTTTTATTTGGAAACAGGGTCTCTTAAGCCAGAGTGGATGGCTTCAAACCTGCACAATCCTCTTGTCTCCACCTCCCAAGTGCGGGGATTACAAGCGTGCGACACCATGTCCGGCGAATTTGTCATTTTTAAATTGGTCCACTTGTATATAACATGGGCAAAATTTTACTTTATAGTTTTAAAGTCTACACATTAAGCTTGCCTTTCCATTTTTGTACTATTAGCACAAACACTTATAACAACATCCATTTGCTTGCTTGCTTGTTTTTTCAGAAACAAGAGTGTTTTTTAGAAAAGAGGATAGACATTCAAGGGAGAATGTGAGCCGTCTTCAGAGGAAGTGACAACCACATCCATTTTAGCTCACAGATTTGAATGTCAGAGGTTTAGGCCTATCTTACCCGTCCCTTGTGCTCAGGGTCTCATAGGCTGAGATGTTGCATGATTTGTGTATTTTTCAGAAAGGTGGAGGGAAGAATTTGCTTTCAATTTAATGAAGTCAATGATAGTGTTGATTTCCTAGTGGTTGTGGAACTGAGATCCGGTGTTGTTCTTGTTAGATATTAGCTGAGGCCAATCTCAGCCATTGAAAGCTGCTTTCAAATCCTTGCCATTTGGGTCCATCTATCTTCAAAGACAAAATAGCAATCGCTTCCACTGTCTGAATTTCTCTCATGCTTCTAATCTCTAACATCTTTCTCTGTAAACCACTAGGGGGGAAAAAGTCTGATTTTAAAAGATTCTCTTAATTAGGACAGGCATGCCCTAGAAAATCTCTTTTTATCAAAGTCAACTGGTCAAATTCAAAATAAAGTAATCATGGAACTAAAAATTCATATTTAGTCCACAGGGATTTTACAGGTTTTCTACACCCAGGGGCAGAAATGCTGAGGACTGTCAACAGACTTCTGCTCTCCATAGTTTATCATTTGAATCACAAATCATTGTATATCACAAAAAGTAAGACCTAGGTAAGATATAATTAACTGAGACAACTTCTAAATTATTGTCTGCTTAGATAATGGGTTTGTGTTTGTTTTCATGAATCCATAAGCACTTGAGAAAGGCTTGTGTTTTTCTTTCTATTTAAATATGCAAAGACTATAGTATTTAGGGAGGACAAATTTATAGGAAATAATCTAGGTAATGTTTTACCAGTGTGCTAGCTACTTTTCCATTACTGTGACAAAATAACTGAGAAAATAAGCATTAAAAAAGGAAAAGTTTCTTTCAGCTCATAGCTTCAGAGATTTTAGTTCTGATCACTTGTCCCTGGTACATTCAGGTCTGTGTCAAAATAGTACATCATGGTGGGGGACACGGGATGAAAAAACTGTTCATCTCATGGCTGTTGGAAAGCAAAAAGAGAAAAGAGGGCAGGGTCCCAATATCTCCTTCAAGGACACATCTACTGTTACATAACTTTCTTCCACTTGGCTCCACCTCTTAAATGTTCTGCCCCCTCTAGTAGCACCAGAGGCTAGTGAACAAGCTTTTACCATACTTGCCTTTTGGGAGCATTTACAATTCAAACCACAGCAGTTACTAGAGATAATGAGTAGTTTACTCTCACACATAGAGAAATTTATTTTACAGTTGGAGCAATCATATGTTGACTTTCAAAATCTTAACATACTATTATTAAACTTATTAAATCTTCTAGTAAGATGAGTGTCACTTGAAATATAATATTATTTTACAATCTTCTATTAAGTAGAATCTCACTTGAAATATATTTTAACTGCAAATCTAAATGTCAAGTAGTAATGTCAAATATTTTAATATATTCATGTTTATGTAAAATGGAGTTTCCTGTTTGTGTGCTTAAGTGTAATGTTGCTGATGAATCAACACTGGTATTCATTCTCCACAAATAATTCAAGGGATGTTGGAAAGTAAATAAAAATTTAATTATCAAAGTCTTTGCTCATAACTTGAAAAACTAAGATCACTGCAAAATAACAACTTGTTTTACAATATCAATGCAATATAACAATGTATATTACATATATATATATATGTGTGTGTGTGTGTGTGTGTGTGTGTGTGTGTGTGTTACATATATATGTATTATACACATATATTTGGAAAAATTAATACATTCTACCTGTAGGACATTGATGAATCTTTTTTCTCATTTTAATAATTTTTCCAACTTACTTTCTTAAGGTAATATGTATATGTACACACGTACACAGGCAATTGAGTTGAGAATTATTTTAAATTTAAGGCAAGCTGATAATTTTATCCAGTCTATCCATATGTATATCAGATTCAGACCTGTAATTTCACACATGAGGAACCTACCAAAAATAATCCTAAAAAATTTAATGATTTGAAAAATAGGAAGTCATCAGAAACCATATGCCTATTTCCATATTAACAATGATGTCATCCATATATATTGAAAAAAAGAAATCCTACAAAATATTTACAATGTTTAATTGGCTCCAACTTCATTCTTTTGAGGTCCTTTTGTTTTATCTCTGTTCCTAGACACAAATGCTACTTTCACATATTACACATAGAAATGGACAAATTACAATGTTATCAGCAAATTTAGTTAAGACACTACTTTATCTTTTTATTTGAATTATTAAAGTGTAAGGTAAATCCATCAATTCAAATAGATGATTTTAATAATACTTTGAGACACAAGGTCAGACAGAAATGAATGAAAACATGATTGTATCTTCAAATAATTCAGTATTTTGCTGTCTTTTGTTACCTATAAATGCATTCTTTAGTGTTGAGAAACATGAATATTTTTGTTTCTGCATGGTCGGAGCTTTCTGAGCTAAGTTACTAGGAACCTGGGTTAAATTATAAGTTTTAAAGAATTAAATTGTGAATAAACATATATAGAAGTCCAGAGATATATATGCATTTATTTCTGTAGTTTTGTGTCTACGTCCCCATAAGGTTGCAAAACACGGTCCTTCTTTTCTCCTTTTGAAAAACTTTTTTTAAATTAAAATGACCAGGAGAAAAGATTGAAGACTATGTAGCAATTTCTAAATTTATCAATCCAGGGTTTCAGTATCCAAAGGATGTTGGAAAGTAAATAAACATTTAACTATCAAAATCTTTGCTCATAATTTGAAAAACTAAGATGAATGCAAAATAGCAGCCTGTTCTATAAACTGTACTATGCATATAATGCAAACAGCACTACTAGCAAAGGCTTCTATCACATTGCCCTGAGAGGGATGACTTTGAAAACTGATGAATGTATTGCTTTAATTCTGACTCCATTCAAGAAATCTAGAGCTTGCTTTTAGAACCAAATAAATGTAGCATTAAAACCTATCTCTGAAAGCTAGGTCTGGCTCAGTTATAAAGCACTTGTGTAGTGTGTACAAGGCCCTGGGTTCAATGTCTAGCATAAGACACAGCCAAAAACAAAATGTCTATCATTGGTTTCGTATGTTCACTGGATATCATTACATCCTACTGATTATCACTTTAGACCAGAACATAACAGGAAGGACAAGCAAAAAACAAATAGCTAATAAGATACTTTGTG
Organism: Muscardinus avellanarius; assembly: GCF_963383645.1. Lineage (NCBI taxonomy): Eukaryota > Metazoa > Chordata > Mammalia > Rodentia > Gliridae > Muscardinus > Muscardinus avellanarius. The sequence goes on from NC_137800.1 coordinate 31,047,651, forward strand.
AAAATTCATAAAGAAAATAAATATTATATGGTAGTGAAATACAATGGTGACAAGTATTTGGGGTTTTTTTCTATGTACTCATTAAACATAACTATCATAGCAACTGTAATGTGTTATAAATTATTTTTATGACAATTGCAATATTATATTATAAATTACATTTTTTATCTTCTTTAACTATTTGCTTGCCATCTTTTTGAGGACAATGACTATATCCTAATTCTTCCAAAGCAAATGATATTTGGGGCTTAATAAGGATTTGGGGATTCATAAGCTAATAAATAACAAAATTTTACTCTCCCTGCTTCAACAAAACATTACTAATACAATCTCAAGGAAATTTTTATTTGCAGTTTTCTTCCATTTTATCTTTATAAATTATGTCATCTAACTTGGAAAACTAAAAGATCTTATTTTACAATTTTTTTAGCTGTAATGATATTGCAACATTCACTTCATATTAAGCTGAATGTATATAATATTTCAGTGTCTCCAAACCAAAATACCAAGAAGTTAATCTCTATAAAATTAAAATAAAGTGGCCTACAATAGAAAATGAATCTCATCAATTTTAGGGGTATCTATCACACATGAATAATTAAGATATTGTAGCAAGGTGAACTGTGAATATGCCTTGTAGTCCCAATACTTGGGAGATTGAGAAAGGCTTATCACAGGTTAGCCTTAGAAATTTAGCAAGATGCAATTTAAAAAGTAAAAAATAGACCTCTCGAAGATGGCTGCCAAACAGAACAAGCATTTCTCGGGAAAGCCCTGGACACCAGATTTTGGTGTAATATTGGAATTGGGCAGATTAAGGAGACACTTCTAACTGCGACTTCCTATCTAGAATACAGGAGAGGGAGTGGATAACAGCGGAATTAGAAGCAAGGGAACAAGGAACTGCCAAACAGGCAAGAAAAGCAATATCGGAAAAACTTCCCAGAAGGGATCAGAGAAAGGATCACTCCAGCCACGCATGCTGGGGACTCTTATCAACACACCTTGTAAGAAAAATGCACCGGGCATGGTGGAGGGAGCCTTGCAGTGCTGAACGGGGAGCCGAGCCTTGGTCTGGAACTTCAGCATACCTGGCCATCATGCTCTGCGGTGCTGCGTGGGGGCCACAGTGCACCTGGATCAGCAGACCCTGCTCTATGCAGTGAGGCTGTGGCCTCTGATCTTGGAAGGGAGATAAAATTAATTGCTGCTGAGTGCTCGAACCCACAACCTCTTCAAATCACACATGCTGTCTTCTCATTAAAAAAAAAAATATATATATATATATATATATATATATATATATATATATATATATTGGAGAGGAGCCAACATGGTGGCGGCTGTAGCCAGGACTCAGGAGATGCAGACAAACTCTTTCCAATTTACTTAGTACCTTTGGAAATAACCCACGAAGGGGGACTGCCCCTGCCACTCATGCTTGAGAATTCTGGACATTGTATCATGGAAGGAAAGAACTCAGGGAAGAACCAGGGGGAAGGCAGCTATGACAGAGCTGTGCAGGCGGAGCTGCAGAACTGCACAGGTGCAGCACCAGAGCAGAGCGGCAGAGAGGCACCAGTAGAGCAGAGCAGTGGCGTAGAAGCACAGAGGCACGAGCACTAGTGACAGCGGCAGAGGTGTAGGCTATTATTTTGGAGAGGCAGAGACCAGATTCAACCCACCTTGATCTTCTGAAGAAATTGCCCCAAAGGTAGAAACTGTCAGGGCAGAGAGATCCAGTTAAGTTTACCTTGAGCCTTTGAGGAAATACCCCCAAAGTTGACTGACTGCATCTGTCACACATGATCAAGAAGCCTGGACAATATGCTACGTGGCAAAAGGGTATGAGGGGGGCAGTATCAGAAGGAGTCCCGCATAGCTGGGGTGGGCCTACATGTTGTATGTCCTGAGAATCATCAGCCCTAATGGCCACCACGCTCCTCTACACAGAGTGGAAGGCCAGGGTCCACGTGGAATGGCAGAGCTTACTTTCCGAGGAGAAGCTATGGACCTCTGCCTCAGAAGGGAAGACAACACTTATTGACACTAGGTATTTGGGGTCCCAACTTTTGCAAAACACATGTACTGCTTTTTCATAGCAAAAAAAAAAAAAAAAAAAAAAACTACGGGCATGGTGGTGCACGCTTGTAATCCCGCACATGGGAGGCGAAGACGGGAGGAGTGTGCTGATTCGAGGCCAGCCTTGCTGGCTTAAGAGACCCTGTTTCCAAATAATTATATTTATATAAATAAAAGAAGAGAGATAGGTCTCTGGGAGTGTAGCCTGGAGATAGAGGGGTTTCCAGGAACCTCAGTACAACCAAAAAAGAAAGAAAAAGAAAAAAGAAAGAAAGAAAGAAAGAAAGAAAGAAAGAAAGAAAGAAAGAAAGAAAGAAAGAAAGAAAGAGAAAGAAAGAGAAAGAAAGAAAGAAAAGAGGAAACATCTGTAGACGACCTGCCCATAGTGACAGAGACCAAAACCCAATGCACAGTAAGGCCGGTGCTGGGGAATCTGAGGCTAGGATAGGAATCTGCCGGGCGACAAGGCCAACACCAGGGCCGGGGAGGCTGGGATTGGAGCCTGCCATGAGGCAAGGCTGGGGCTGGGGCCTCCGTCCAAGGATGGGATCAGAGCCCGCCAAGGGGTGAGGCCAATACCAGGGCCAGTGAGGCCAGGATCAGAGCCTGCCATGAGGCAAAGCCAGTGATCAGACCCTGCCAAGAGTTTAGGCCAGTGCTAGGACCAGCAAAGCTGGGATCGGAGCCTGCCGTGAGGCAAGGCTGGTGCTGGGACCTTTGAGGCTGGTATCGGAGCCTGCCGAGAGGTTAGGCAGGTGCTGAAGCCAGCGAGGCCGGGATTGAGGTCTGCTGTGAGGCAAGGTCGGTGCTGGGGCCTCTGAGGCTGGGATCCGAGCTTGCTGAGGGGTGAGGCTTGTGCCAGGGCCAGCGAGGCCGGAATCAGAGCATGCCATAAGGCAAGGCTGGTGCTGGGGCCTCCGAGGCTGGGATTGGAGCCTGTTGAGGGGTTAGGCCAGTGTCAGGGCCAGCGAGGCTGGGATCAGAGACTGTGGTGAGGCAAGGCTGGTCCTGGGGCCTCGAAGGCCAGGATCAGAGCCTGCCGAGGGATTAGGCTGGTGCCAGGACCAGCGAGGCCAGGATCAAAGCCTGCTGTGATGCAAGACCAGTGCTGGGGCCTCTGAGGCTGGGATCGGAGCCTTCCAAGGGGTTAGACCGGTGGGCCAGCGGGGCCGGAAGCAGAGCCTGCCGTGAGACAAGGCTAGTACTGGGGCCTTTTTGGCCAGGATCAGAGCCTGCTGAGGAGTGAGGCTGGAGCCGGAGCCAGTGAGGCTAGGATTGGGGCCTGCCATGAGGCAAGGCCAGTGCTTGAGGCAGAGAGGCTGGGATCAGAATCTGCTGGGGGGCCAGGCCAGCGCCGGAGCCTTCAGGAGTGGTATTAGAACTTGCAATGCAGCACACATAGAGAAACATCACAGAAAATAGAAAATTAGATGCCTTCACTAATATGCAAAACCTAGGAAAAAAATGGGTAATGGGAGGAGATCTAGTTGAAGAAAGGGCCCCATGAAAGAGCAACTAAGGTGACCAATCAGAGGGGATGAGATGGGGGAAGATGGAATCTCTTTAAAAAGCATGATATACATAAACAAATGAATCAAAGTTAATCACCAAATCAAGCATGGGATCGAGGGAGGGTAATTAGATGATGTGTGCTGGTATACCCTCACATGTCTTGTATTCCATTGTGATGTTTGACTACAATGCACCAATAAAATATATATATATAAAAAAGTAAAAAATAAAATGAACTGGGGTATACCTCAGAGTTAGAATTTCCCCAGGATTAATCTCCAGTATAAAAATTGTTCATAACCAAATTAATACATTGTCTTATAAAATAAATAAGATCAGTATAAATTGGGTGATGTTTTATATAATGCTGAGAGAAACTTAGGCCTTTGATTTTCTATGTTTCCTTCACCATTTTGTTGTAAGAATTTTAATAACTATTCTTATTATGCATTTATTAATATAAGCACACTTGTTTATATAATGGTCAAAATAAATGTCAAGAATTATCATTTAAAATGTTGATGTATTTTACATCTGTGTTATCTTTTTCTATGAGAAATGTCTTTTTGCTTTTCTTTTTCCAGCATCACATATATACTGAAACCTGCTTTTGGGCAGACATTTTCTTTAAATTCCATTTTAAGATTTATAATCCTGATATAATTTATGAAAGGTACTCAGAATGCTATTGTTTATGCTCTAGTACCCTATACTCTTTCAGAAGAGCTCCACTTGGTTTGCTCATGTATATACTATTGTTTGAGTCAGAAGATAAAAAAAAAAAAGATGAAGGAGAAAAGCTATTTTATTACTCAGGTGTAACTCTTGTTTTCTCAGTCTATCATTTGAGAACATGTCTCTAGGCTTATGGCTTTATTTATGAAACTTATAATCATATCTATGCCTGAACTGTATTATTTACAAATAATTTATTGATGTACAATTGGACTGGAGAGAGCTATTTGAACTCCAGATGGAAATATATTTTGTTATAACTTGAATAATTATGGTACTCCTGGTAATGTACTGATTACAAGTTTTTCTAGATTTGTTAGCATAAAAGGTCTGAATGTAATTATAGATAAAAATGGCTAAACTCAATAAAAAGGGAAAATTTTAGCTTAAAATTATGGGTCATTTTTAAGTTTCACAGTATCCCCCCAAAATTGGAATAAATCAGTTATGTAAGTACCAAGTGTTAGAGGATTGAACATAAATATATTTTACTCAAATGACATTTTTCTTTTCATGTTAGTGAGGTTTCTCTAAATGTATATACAGTTAAAGTATCTACTTGTATGTTATTTCTCCCCCAAATAGTTCTGAAAATCATGTAATAATTCTAAATTTAGCAAGACTAATGAAAACAGTAGGCTAAAGGATAAAAATGTTAATGTGAAAATCCCAGCATTGGAATGCCTATGCTTATACTCTTATTTAATAATTTTTATTATTCATACCATTTTTGGCAGTTTATTTAACTACTCCATAAATTATGCAGATATAATAATTCCTGAGACTAATGGCAGAACTCAGAATCTACATGTCACATGTAATGTCTAGATTTGGTGTTCAAATTTCCTCTATCTGCAGAGTTTTAAAATTTTTCTTTTAAAAAATATATATCTTTACTGGAAGTGTTTTCTGGCATTTTTTTCAGTAGATTTATGGTTGGTATACAGAAATGCTTCTGATTTTTTAAGATTGATTTTGCATCCAGACACTTTGCTGAATTTGTTGATCAGTTCTATAAGAGCTTTGGATGAGTTTGTTGGGTCTTCTAAGTATACTACCATGCCATTTGCAAAGAGTGAAAGTTTGAGTTCGTCTTTTCCTATTTGTGTTCCTTTGATTTCCTTTTCTTGCCGTATTTCTCTGGCTAGAGTCTCAAGTAATATATTGAAAAGAAGTGGTGATAATGAACATCCTTGTATTGTTCTTGTTTTGGGGGGAAATTCTAGAAGATTTTTTCCCATTTAATATGATGTTGGCTGTAGGCCTATTGTAGATTACCTTTATGATGTTGAGATATGTTCCTTCTGTTCCAGTTCTCTGCAGTGCTTTTATCATAAATGGATGTTGGATTTTTTTCAAATGTTTTTCAGGATCTATTGAAATGATCTTATGATTTTTGTCTTTGGTTCTGTTTATATGATGAATTACATGGATTGATTTTCATATGTTGAACCAGCCTTGCATCCCTGGGATGAACCCTACCTGGTCATGGTATATGATTTTCTTTTTTTTTTTTTTTTTTATATAACAATTTTTTTATTGAACATAAATAGTATACATTTACACTATATTTGGTGCCCTCCCCCCCCGCCCACATTTCCCCCCCCACACACACCAATGGTTGTCCAGGTTAACCATGTCTTATTCATAATTTTACACATGTTCAAGTGTAGACCCTTATTAATCGAGACCGGCCTTCCTCCTCTCCTATCTTACCATCCAAACTTAGCTAGTATTTCCCCTTCAATATCTGGAGTCCCTCTGGTATTCTTTGTGTTTCCTAGTTTGGGCATATTAGAGGAAACATATGTATCTTCTTCTTCTGTGCTTGGCTGATCTCACTTAACATAATGTTCTCCAGGGCTTTCCATCTTCTTTCAAATGATATAATTTTGTTCTTCTTTATGGCTGAATAGAATTCCATTGTGTGTATTTCCCATAGTTTTGCTATCCATTCATCTGTTGATGGTGATCTGGGTTGGTTCCATATTTTGGCTATTACAAATTGTGCTGCTATGAACATAGGTATGCATATGTTGCTGTAGTTCTCTGAATTCAACTCCTTTGGAAAGATACCCAGGAGTGGTATAGCTGGGTCATATGGTGGATCTATTCCCACCTTTCTTAGGAATCTCCACACAGATCTCCATAGTGGTTGAACTAGTTTGCATTCCCACCAACAGTGTAAAAGAGTTCCTCTTTCCCCACATCCTCGCCAGCATTTGTTGTTATTTGATTTCTTTATGCTTGCTACTCTGACTGGGGTTAGATGGAATCTCAGTGTAGTTTTGATTTGCATCTCCCTGATGGCCAGTGATGAAGAACATCTTTTCATGTGTCTATTAGCCCTTTGTGTCTCTTCTTTTGTGAAGTGTCTATTTAGTTCATTTGCCCATTTCTTGATTGGGTTGTTTGTTTTGCTAGTGTAGAGTCTTTTGAGCTCTTTGTATACTCTGGATATTAGCCCCCTATCAGAATGGTGGCTGGTAAAGATCCTTTCCCATTCTGTAGGCTTCCTCTTTAGGTTATTGATAGTTTCCTTTGATGAGAAGAAACTTTTTAGTTTGATGTTATCCCACTTGTTTATTCTTGCTTTAATTTCCTGAGCTTTGGAGGTTTTGTTGAGAAAGTTACTGCCTGTGCCAATATGTTGTAGTGTTGAACCTATGCTTTCCTCTACTAGCTTCACAGTCTCAGGTCTAATTTCTAAGTCTTTGATCCATCTTGAGTTGATTCCTGTGTTTGGTGAGATATAGGGGTTTAGATTCATCTTTTTACAAATGGTTAGCCAGTTCTCCCAGCACCACTTGTTGAAAAGGCTGTCTTTTCTCCAGCGTATGTGTTTGGCCCCTTTGTCAAAGATTAATTGACTAAAGATGTGTGGGTTTGTTTCTGTATCTTCTATTCTAATCCACTGGTCAGTATATCTGTTTTTGTGCCAGTACCATGCTGTTTTTACTACTATTGCTCTATAGTATAGTTTGAAGTCTGGGATTGTAATGCCTCCTGCGTGTTTCTTGTTATTGAGAATTGCTTTGGCTACTCTAGGTCTTTTCTTTCTCCATATGAAATTCATGATTGATTTTTCTAGGTCTCTGAAGAATGTCACTGGTATTTTAATGGGAATTGCATTGAACCTATAGATCAGTTTTGGCAGAATGGCCATTTTGATGATATTTATTCTGCCTATCCATGAGCACGGGAGATCTTTCCATCTTCCAAGGTCTTCTTCAATTTCTTTCTTTAATGTTTTATAGTTTTTGTTGTAGAGGTCTTTTACATCTTGGGTTAGGTTTATTCCTAGGTATTTTATTGGTTTTGAGGTTATAGTGAATGGAATTGTTGTTTTTATTTCTTTTATTGTGGATTCGTTGTTGGCATAAAGAAAAGCCACTGATTTCTTTAGGTTGATTTTGTAACCTGCGACTTTGCTGAATTTGTCAATCAGGTCCAGAAGTCTTTTGGTTGAGTTCTTTGGGTCTTCCAGATAAAGGATCATGTCATCTGCGAATAAGGATAATTTTAATTCCTCTCTTCCTATGTGAATTCCTTTGATTTCCTTCTCTTGTCTGATTGCTGCAGCAAGAGTCTCAAGGACTATATTGAAAAGGAGTGGTGATAGTGGGCATCCTTGTCTTGTTCCTGACTGTAGCGGAAATTCTTGCAGTTTTTCCCCATTCAATATAATGTTGGCTTTGGGTTCGCAGTATATTGCCTTAATGATGTTGAAGTACTTTCCTTCTATCCCAATTTTTTGCAGTGTTTTTAACATAAATGGGTGTTGGATTTTGTCGAATGCTTTTTCAGCATCTATTGCTATGATGATGTGGTTTTTGTTCTTGGTTCTATTTATGTGGTGAATAACATGTATTGATTTGCGTATGTTGAACCAGCCTTGTTTTTCTGGGATGAAACCGACTTGGTCATGATGTATTATTTTCTTGATATAGTTTTGAATGCGTATAGCTAGTATTTTGTTTAGAATTTTTGCGTCTATGTTCATTAAGGATATTGGTCTGTAGTTTTCCTTTCTTGAGGTATCTTTATTTGGTTTGGGGATTAATGTGATAGTGGCCTCATAGAAGGAATTTGGAAGAGTTCCATCTCTTTCAATTTCCCGGAACATGTTATGCAGTATTGGTATTAGTTGTTCACTGAAGGTTTTGTAGAATTCAGCTGGGAACCCATCTGGGCCTGGGCTTTTCTTTGGTGGAAGAATTTTTATTGCCATTTCTATTTCTTTGGTTGTTATTGGTTGGTTTAGGCTTGCTATGTCCTCTTGGCTAAGTGTAGGAAGGTTAACTGTGCTTAGAAATCTATCAATTTCTTCCAGGTTTTCAAGTCTATTGGAGTATAAATTTTTAAAGTAGTTTCTAATAATATTTTGAATTTCTTCACTATCTGTGGTGATATCTCCTTTTTCATTTCTAATTTTGATAATTTGAGTTGATTCTCTTTTTCTTTTGGTTAGGTTGGCCAGGGGTTTATCAATTCTATTAATCTTTTCAAAGAACCAACTTTTTGTTTTATTGATTCTCTGAATTGTTTTTTTGTTCTCTATTTCATTTATTTCTGCTCTAATTTTGATGATTTCTTGCCTTCTGCTGGCTTTGGGAATAGACTGTTGCAGAATTTCTAGATCCTTGAGCTGTGTCATTAGGATCTTTACTTGGTGGTTCTCCGTCCTTTTTATGTGGGCACTCAATGCAATAAACTTTCCTCTTATTACTGCCTTCATGGTGTCCCATAGGTTTTGGTAGGTTGTGTCTCTGTTTTCGTTTGTTTCCATAAATTTCTTTATTTCTTCCCTAATTTCTGCTCTTACCCATTCGTCATTCAATAGTGTATCATTCATTCTCCATGAATTTGAATACTTTCTTTCGAGTTTCCTGTTGTTGATTTCTACTTTTATTCCGTTGTGGTCTGAAAAGATGCAAGGAATTATATTACATTTTTTGAATTTGCTGGTATTTTCTTTGTGTCCCAGGATGTGATCAATTTTGGAGAAGGTTCCATGGGCTGCTGAGAAGAAAGTGTATTCTGTAGTTCCTGGTTGAAATACTCTGAAAATGTCTATTAGGTCCATTTGGTTTATGGTTTCCCTTAGTTCTAAAACGTCTTTACTCATCTTTTGCCTTGAAGATCGATCCAGTGGTGTGAGAGGCGTATTAAAGTCTCCCAGAATTATTGTATTTGGGTCTACTTGGGATCTTATGTCCAGAAGGGTTTGTTTTACAAATGTGGTTGCACCCATATTTGGGGCATAAATATTTACTATCATTATATCTTCTTGGTATAGTGTTCCTTTTAGTAAAAGGAGGTGCCCTGATTTGTCTCTTTTGATGTGTTTTAGTTTAAAGTCTGTTTTGTCGGATATTAGGGTTGCTACCCCTGCTCTTTTTTGGTCACTGGTGGCATGGTATATCTTTTTCCATCCTTTCACCTTCAGCCTGTGAATGTCTTTGGCTGTGAGGTGTGTTTCTTGCAGACAGCATATATTTGGATTATGTTTCCTAATCCACATTGCCAATCTATGTCTTTTGATTGGTGAGTTAAGTCCTTTGACATTAAGAGATATTATTGATATATGATTTTTGTTTTCTGCCATTTTGTGTTCTGTCTACTCTTGGGTGGTGTGATCATTCTTCTTTACTTAAGTGGCCCACTTATTAACTTCCTCTCTTCTCTGATTCTGAAGTCTGCTTCTTTTTTCTTCCTTATGGTTTATTTCTTTAAGAATTTTCTCTAGTGTTGGCTTTGAATTCATGAATTTTTTGAGATTCTGTTTATCGTGAAAGACTTTGGATTCACCATTGATCTTGAATAGTAGTTTTGCTGGGTAGATGAGCCTTGGTTGGAAGTTATTTTCTTCCAGGGTCTGAATCACATCATACCAGTCTCTCCTAGCATTCATGACCTGGGTTGTATAGTCTGGGGTGATTCTTATTGTTTTGCCTCTATATGTCACCCGTCCTTTTGTTCTCGCTGCTTTTAAGATTCCTTCCTTGGCCTCTATATTGGTCATTTTGGTTATTATGTGGCGTGGAGTGGTCTTTCTTTGGTCCTGTCTCAGTGGAGTTCTGTATGCCTCCTGGACTTGAAGATCGAAGTCTCTTTCCAAATTTGGAAAATTCTCTGAGATTATTTCCTTGAAGATATTACAGATGCCCTTGGTCTGTACCTCTATCCCTTCCTCAATGCCTATTATCCGTAGATTAGGGCGCTTCATATTATCCCATAATTGCTGGATGTTTAGGTTTTGTTGCTGTAAAGATTTCTGTATATCGCTGACTGTGTTTTCGGTTTGGGATGTACTGTCTTCTAATATTGATATTCTGTTTTCCATTTCATCTAATCTTCCAGAGTTTCTTTCAATTGCTGTCTTCATTTCACTTATTGCCTCTTTCATTTCATTCCAGACCTCTTTCTGATTCTTTTTTAGTGTTTCTAATTCACCTTTAACCTCCTCTATACTTGTTTTGAATCCTTTCATCATATTGAACAACAAGATTCTGAACTCCCCTTCTTGCATTTCTAGTAGGTCAGTATTCGTGATTTCTGCTGTCTCTTCGTAATTCCTGGTTCTCATATTTGTAGCGTTCTCTGTCCTGTTTTTCTGGTTTCTACCCATCGTTCGTGAGTATTATGCTTAGTCAAATCTTAATATTAGGAGTTGGGGTATCGGCTAGTCAGCAGAGCCTTTCCAGTGTTGAGGGTGGGTGATGTGGGAGGAGCTGGGGTGATTAGTAAAGGAGTCAGATTAGGTAGAGGATATGTTTAGGTTGAGAAAGACTTTGAGTATCGTAAGGTGAAATCTTGCTAGGAATGAGAGAGAGTTAACTACTAGGACTCTTGTCGTTCGTGGAGTAATTATGAATGTAAGAGATACTTAGAGTATTAGACCAGGAGGTATATTATGTGGAAAAGTTTTGGGGGGGGAAAGTATGTAGGGTTAGTGTGGGAAGGTTTGTAAATAGGGGTGATGGAAGGAGCAGACAGACACAAAAAAAGAATAGAAAAAAAAAATCCACACAAGATACCAAGACTATTATGTAATCCTAGAAAAAGGGAGGAAGACCAATCAAAGGAGGAGAATGAAAATAAAGGAAGGAAAGATGAAGAAAGAGGACAAAAGAACAAGAATAAAATAAAAGGAGCTAGCAGCTGTGTGAAATAAAAAAATAAGGCAAACTATCCAATATATATATATATATAAAAACAACATGTGAAAGTAAGAGAAGTATGGGGTGAAAGAAAAAAAAATAACACAGCAATAACCATACCAAAACAAAAGCACTGTAAAAGCAATATAAAACAAAACATCCACATTAAAAGTAAAATAAACAGTCCTCCTTATTTACGCATATGGGGTCAGGCCTATATAATATGTGCGTATGTGATTGCTTTAGTAACTTTCAGAATACCATCCAATGTCTCTTAGTTTTCTTTGTACTCTATTTTTTTATCTTCTTAGGTCACTCTGGGTGTTTGGACACCTTCTCTCCTTTAGCTGCTTTAGGTTTATGTGTCCGGATGTCTGGTTTCACTGTTATTTGATTCTATACAATTCACAGGTTCTGCGAACTTCTAACCTGTGGTCAGTACCTCTGCACTCACCACCCTAGACTCCAGCCTGTGCTTCCCTACGACACGGGTGGAGCATGACCAAGGTATAATTAGAACCTCCCCCTGAGGTCCTGTGCAGATATTGTGGCCCGATGGATTTTCCTGTGTCTCTGGAAATTCCAGCTGGGTTAGCCGGTGTGGTCCCAAGATGTACCCTGGGCAAATGGGTGCTGGTTCCTGGGTGCCCACGCTTGCTGCCAGAGCTCTGCCTATTCCAAGGGTGCAGGCTGGGTGTGCTGCTTTTACTGGAACCAGGAGTGAGTGGATGCAGCTGTCTGTTGCTGCTGGTATGCTCTTCCAAGGTGTATTGAGCTGAGTTCTCGTTCTCGCTTAGAATTAAGCCTCTGGCTAGCAGGAGGGTGGGAACACCCAGCGGTGGGCCAGGAGTGCAGGATAGGTGCTCAAGGATCCAGTGCGTGGTGCCCAGTAAAGGCCTCTGCCTCCCGCGGGACGTAGAAACTGGGGGTGCCCCAAGGAGATTTCCAGTTTACACAGGGCTTTCGCAGCCTTGAAGGCAGTCTTTGGCAAGGTGGCGGGGGGGGGGGAGCTAGACACCCAGGTAGGCTCCAATTTGGTGGAGAGAGTTGGACAGGCAATGACTGCTAGCAGGGAACCGGGGCGCCGACAAGGTGCGCAGAGGGGAGTGCTCGGGTCTGAGGCTTGGGCGTGCTGGGGGGTTGGAGTGCAGCGCACGCTAGGGTCCGCACTTCCCGTTGCCCGCAGGTACCTGTCTTTCTTGGTCCAGGATTCGTGGGAGTCTCTATGCTGTTGTGATCCAGTCGCTGGTGGGCACACAGAATTCTGACGTGGGAGCTGCTCGCTGTTTTCAGTCCCGGATTATCTTGCTGCGGGACTATCGGGGCTATCGGGCAGGCAGCTCCGCGGGCCCGCGAAAGCAGCCCGCGGCCGCCGATCAGCATTTGCAGCTGGTCCGGTGTCCGGGTCTATGTTCTTCTTCTTCTTCAAGTTCAGAGTTCCCCCGAGGTACCAGGATTTGTTTTGGTTCCTGGTATGTATTTTTTTTTTGTTGTTGATTAAGACACAGCTTTCTAAGTATCTGAAGTTTTATTTGCTTCAGCTACTGAGGAGTACTGTGTCCCTCAGTCGCCATTTTGAAAAAAAAAAAAAAAAAACTATATGATTTTCTTTATGTGGTTTTGAATGCATGTTGCTAGTATTTTGTTTAGTAGTTTTGCATCTAAGTTCATCAGAGTTATAGGCCTGTAGTTTTCCTTCCTTGATCTGTATTTATTTGATTTTGGTATTAATATGATGTTGGCTTTATAGAACCTATTTGGGAGAGTCCCATTTTTTTATTTCATAAAATAGATTGAGGAGTATTAAGATTAGCTCTTCTATAAAGATTTCATAAAATTCACTTGGAGAACCATCTGGTCCTAGGCTTTGCCTTGATGGTAAGCCATATATATATATATATTTATTTATTTATTTATTTATTTTTTATTTTTTATTTTTTTTGGTGCTACTGGGGTTCCTAGAAACCCTTCTACCTCCGGGCTGCACTCCCAGACCTATTTTTTTTTTTAATTTGGAAACAGGGTCTCTTAAGCCAGCGAGGCTGGCTTTGAAACAGCACAATCCTCTTGTCTCCACCTCCCAAGCACAGGGATTAAAAGCTTGCACCACCACGCTCACCAATGGTAGGCTCTTAATTGCTGTTTCAATCCTTTTTTTTTTCTTTTTGGGTGGTCTGGGGATGGAACACAGGGGCATTTGACCTCTGAGCTACACCCCCTTCCCTATATTTTATTCTTTTTTTTTGAAGCAGGGTTTCACTAAATTGCAGAAAGCCTCACTGAGTAGCTGAAGCTGTCCGACACCCGCAATCCTCTGGTTTCAGCCTCCCGAGTGCTTGGATTACAAACATGCACCACCATTCCCAGCTTATTTAATTTTGTGTGTGTGTGTGTGTTACTGGGGTTCCTGGAAATCCTTCTACCTCCGGACTACACTCCAAGACCTATTTTATACTTTTTATTTGGAAACAGGGTCTCTTAAGCCAGCACGGCTGGCTTCAAACCTGTGAGATCCTCCTGTCTCCACCTCCCAAGCGCAGGGATTACAAGCGTGCACCACCACACCCAGCATTTGTTGAATCTTTCTTATTGCTATTGGTTGGTTTAAATTTTCTATACCTTCTTGATTCAGTTTAGGAAGATTCTACTCAGGATATCCCATAAAAAATATAATAGTTAGGAATTATCTTAACCTAGGAGGTAAATTACCTCTGTACAGAAAATTACAAAACTGTGGGATATGTACACAATGGAATTTTACTCAGCCATAAAGAAAAACATAATTACATCATTTACAGGGAAATGTATGGAACTGGAGGATATTATACTAAGTGACATCAGTCAGTCACAAAAACAATGAAATTGGATACTTTCCCTAATATGCAAAATCTAGGGAGAAATAGGTAACAGGAGGAACTCTAGGTGAAGAAGGAGATCCTATAGAAGAGCAGATAAGGTGACCTAACTGAGGGGATGGGGGAGAGGGAAACTCTCTAAAGCATATGAATTACTCAAATAAACATATCAACATCAATCACTAAACCAAGCATGGAAAGGAGGGATGGGGAGGAAATGTGGTGGGAATTGGTTATGGGCTAATTAGATGATGGGTGCATGTATGTCTCCACAAGTCTTTTATCTCATTAAGATATATGACTTCAATGCACCAATAAAATTTTAAAAAATTAAAAACAACAAAAAAATTGAAAAAGAAATCAAAGAATACCTTAGAAGATGGAAAGATCTTCCGTGTTCATGGATAGGCAGAATAAATATCATCAAAATGGCCATACTTTCAAAAATGATCTACAGATTCAACAAAATACCCATTAAATTACCAAGATCATTCCTCACAGACATAGAAAAATCAGTCCTTAAATTTATTTGGAACAACAAAAAACCCAGAATAGCCAAAGTAGTTCTCAGTAACAAAAACCATGCAGGAGGAATCACAATACTTGACTTTATACTACAAAGCACCATAGTAATAAAATGAACATTGTCCTGGCACAAAAACAGATACACATACCAATTAAGCAGAATAGAAGACTCAGAAACAAATCCATGCACTTAAAGCCAATTGATTTTTGACAAAGGGGCTAAAAACATACACTGGAAAAACGATAGCCTCTTCAACAAATGGTGTTGGCAAAACTGGTTAACCATATGCAGAAAAAATGGAAATAAACCCCACTTTATCACCCTGCACAAGAGTCAATTCAAGATGGATCAAACACTTGAAAATTAGACCAGAGAATTTGAGGCTGCTTGAAGAGGGCATAGGCCCAACACTACAACACATGGGCACAGATAAAACTTTTTCAACAAAACCCCAAAGGCACAAGAAACTAAAAGATGAGTTAGTACATGGAATTGCATGAAACTGAAGAGCTTCTGTACAGCAAAGGAAACTATCAAGAACCTCAACCAAGAGCCAACAGAATGGGAGATTTTTGTCAACTACTCCTCCAATAGAGGACTAATATCTACAATATGCAGAGAACTCAAGAAACTCAGAACTAAGAATACATAAGCTAATCAAAATTTGTCAACCACAGAAAGAGAAAGGACATATGTTTTCTCTAATATGCCCAAACTAGGGATAGATATCAGAGGGGCTCAAAATAATGGAGGGGAAATCTCTGCAAAGCTAGATTGAAGAGTAAGAGAGGAAGAAGGCCAAGGCTGATTAATGGAGGAGCCACATTCAAATATATGTAAAAGTTTGAATGTATCATCATCAACCTGAACATTCATTGTTGGGGGTAAGAAGCAGAGAGAAGGAGGGCACCAAGCACTGTCTGAATGTATACCATTTTTAATATGATCCACATAAAAATAAAAAATTAAAAATGGGAAAGTGAACTAAATAGACAATTCACAAACTAAGAAATTCAAATGGCCAATAAATGCATGAAAAAATGCTCAACATCTTTAACAATCAGAGAGATGAAAATCAAAACTACCCTGAAATTTCATATAATTCCAACTCGAATGGCAGCCATTCAAAACACAAACAACAAGTGCTGGCAAGAATGTGAAGAAATACAAACTTTAATACATTGTTGGTGGGATTGCAAATTAGTGCAACCACTTTGGAAAACAGTATGGAGGATCATCAGAAGAATGTGAATGAACCTACCATATGATCTAGCAATACCACTTCTTGGTATCTACCCAAAAGAAAGGAAACCAAACTATCAAATTAATGCATGCATATCTGTGTTCATAGGTACACAATTCAGCATTGTCAAACTATGGACCCATCCAAAATGTCCATGAACAGATGAATGGATTAAAAAACTATGGGATATGTACACAATGGAATGTTACTCAGCCATAAAGAAAATCACAATTATGTCATTTACAGGGAAATGGATGGAACTGGAGGACATTATGCTAAGTAGGATTAGTTAGTCATAAAAAATAAGAAATTGATGCTCTCCTTAATGAATGGAAGCTAGGGAGAAAAATGGGTCATAGGAGGAACTCTGGATGAAGAAAGAGAGCCTTGCTGACTTAAGAGACCCTGTTTCCAAATAAAATATAAAATAGGTCTGAGAATGTAGCCCGGAGGTAGAAGGGTTCCATCCCCAGTACCACAAAAATAAATAAATAAATATAAAATAAAACACTTACCTGATTTTTGCCTTTGTTGTTGGTGGTGTGTAATTGAAAGAAAGATTCGGGGAATTCCTCAACTAAAAGCACCTAAAAGCAAAAGGCAGGGAATTTATCCTGTAAAATATCAAGGTTTATTTATAAGATATAATAAGATATTCATCTTGATATTAACAAATGGATACACATGTTGTAAAATAGAAAATAAAGATGTCCAAATGATAACCATAGTGGCATTATAATCAAGAATCTGATTATAACATTTAAATTAATGAGTTTGGGACAATTGGTTACTTAAAGACATCTCAGCTGATTTATTTTCACATTCACTGCATTGTTAAATATATGGAGGATAAAAAGCTCATGTCTACTACTGGAGAACTGTAGATCTGTACAACTCTTTTAAGAACACTTTGTCAATATCTTGGAAAGTTGATGATGTACAATTAGTACCAAGTGGTTTTACTACTAATTTCTTACCCTAGAGAAAGTTTTCCATAAACAAACAAGAATCCATGTTTAAATATGTTTACCACAAAAAGACATAAATCAGAAACCAGCCTAGATGTTTATGAGATGAAATATAGTAAGAAAAAGAATTGATTATGTCTTCATCATATCTTATTATATGGACAAACAGGACCTAAACAAAGATAATTTTGAGGAAATAATGTTTAAGAAAACAAACAAGATCTGTTTCCAGTATGTCAGTTTGGAAATATGCAATATAATGTTTTGGTGAATACAGTTATCTTATTAAAATTATCTTGAGTGTTTGCCTTCCACCATAGAGATTGGAAAGCTAAAAATATTATTATTCATATTTGTTTAGAGTTCCATATTTAATTCTGGGATACAATGTATTTCTGTGTAATCTAAATTCAGTAGAAAATTCTAAATTATAAAAAGAAAAAAAAACAAAGAGAGAGAAAGAGAGAAAGAAAGGGAAAGAGAAGAGAAGAGAAGAGAAGAGAAGAGAAGAGAAGAGAAGAGAAGAGAAGAGGAAAAAAAAGTTGACCTGGAGGTGTCTAGCTAGCCAGTACAGAATTATCATGCATCTCGAAGCTCTGGACCAGTCAGTTCTTGGCAGTGGTTTCAATAATCCCCTGGTTCCAACTAAAAGAGTATGTTGCTGGAACCTTCATTTGTAGTAGAGCCTGATCTCCAGGAATGAGTTAGACACAATGTTAAGAACTTTTGCAGCCAAGTCTAATAAGGTGGATGATATCTGAATTTGTTCCTCCACCAAAAGACATCTAGATATAAATTCCAAAACAGCTTATAAACATTTTTCATGTTATGACACATATTCAGAATGGCATTATCAATAAATGGCACTGCAATACAACCTGACCCAGGGCTGAGGAAATAATACATCAGGCTATAACTAAGTCATAGCACATTGGTGAGAAAACTTTACCCTTGGGAGAGAATTGTGCATTTGGAGGGGTCATTGTAAACTTGTTTCTTCTTAGTAAATATTTGAAAGCAAACCTCATATCCTTCAAGGTCTTAATGAGCAAAAGAGCTACAGAAGTTTTACAGTGAAGTACTTTAGCCTAACCAGTAAATATGCTAGAGTTATATACGTCAAACTAACAGAGGGTAATAGCAAAATACATTAGTAAATATATATTCAGATATATGTAGATGTATATACACAAAGTATGTCATTTTGTTTCCAAAATAAACAACTTACCAAAATAATATGACATTATTAATTTGTAAATAAGGTTATTATTTCTATAAAAATCAATAAGAGTTAATGCCACATTCAAAACAGTGGTTGCATCTGGGGAGATACAAGGCATTAGGCTAGGAATAAACACATAAAGGTCTCAATTTATTCACTATGTTTATGATTATGAACATTTTCTCCAGCAAATGTCACAAAATACTAAACTGAATTTAATCTGTTTACTGGGATACTGGTGCTTTGAAATATTTTAATACTTAAAAACCTACAGGCAGAGACAGGAGGATAGCACAGGTTCGAAGCCAGCTGATGCTGGCTTAAGAGACCCTGTTTCCAAAATAAAAAAGTATAAAACAGGTCTGGGAGTGTAGCCCAGAGGTAGAAGGGCTTCCAGGAACCCCAATACCAGAGAGAGAGAGAGAGAGAGAGAGAGAGAGAGAGAGAGAGAGAGAGAGAGAGAGAGAGACTGGGAGTGTAGTCCGGAGGTAGAAGGGTTCCATCCCAGTTTGAAGAAGAAGAAGAAGAAGAAGAAGAAGAAGAAGAAGAAGAAGGAGAAGGAGAAGGAGAAGGAGAAGGAGAAGGAGAAGGAGAAGGAGAAGGAGAAGGAGAAGGAGAAGGAGAAGGAGAAGGAGAAGGAGAAGGAGAAGGAGAAGGAGAAGAAGATGAAGAAGAAAAAGAAGAAGAAGGAGGAGGAGGAGGAGGAGGAGGAGGAGAAGGAAGAAGGAGAAGGAGAAGAAGGAGAAGAAGAATTTATGTTAAGCACGGTGTGGTGATGCACACTTATAATCCCAGAATTTAGGAGGCTGAGACAGGAGGATTGTGGTTTGAGGACAGCCTACTGAGGCCCTTTGCAACTCAGTGAGACCCTGTTTCAAAATAAAGGCTGGGGGTATAGCTTGGAAGTATAATTCCCCTGGGTTCCATCCCCAGTACTGCAGAAAAGAATAATCTATGATAATTATTTTTGCTTTATGAAACAATTTTTGCAGCCTCTTGGATTCCTGGTGATTCTGTGTTTTGGTTTCCTCCCTCTGTTGGCTTTGTTTTCATGTTAGCTTCTCTCCTTGATTCAAAATGATATCAGGAGCAAGCATAACTATGTGGTCCCTTATTCATACACAAAGGGAGACCATATTTCTCTCCAAATATTCATCAAATTAAATCCTGGCTCTCATTGCAATTGGACAAGTCTAGGACAATTACTGCCATGTGGAATTGTGTGTGCTAATTAGTTGCAGGCTATTCTTTATGCTTCTCTAAACAAGTCACCATTGAAGAAGTATAATATGACACTGATTGGCTTATACTGATCTCAAACTTTGAGGATTGGAATAAGATTAATATCACCAAAAGCTCTGAGTTGAAAGCAGGGAAAATATGAATTTTATCAAGGATAATACAGGAACTGTCCACGAGGTAGAAAAGAGCGATAAGATGGTGGATGGTCCATGACAAGTTTGGATCCTCAAGTAACTTAAAGTTCTGTTTGCCAGGTCCATGTTAAAAAAAAAGTGTGGTCTCTGGACCATCAGCATCAACATTGTCTAGAAATTTGTCAGAACCATGAGTTCAATTTTTTTCTTTTATACTTTTATTGGTGCATTACAGTCTGACATCATAATGTAGTTAATAATGATAATGACATATATGTATACAGCACTTGGCAGACTTTATAACCCACCCCTACTGCATCAAAAATCTGTATTTTACAAGACCTTCTAGTTCTCAACTAAAGTTTGAGAATCCCTACTTTATACTCTTATTTCCACAAATATTTTGTATTGTGATTATTTTGCCTAAGTGTAGGTAATACCATTGTTTACAGAAATGCATTTTTATTCAACATAATGCATAGTCATGTATACCAGGTGTACTGGATTTTCACAGCAACATAGGGGATCTTAACAGGTAAACTTGACCATACACCACACTCACCCACAAGCTGGCTTTGGAAACTAGCCTGTAAAATATACCACTATATTATATTAATAATACAAACCTAGAATTCATCTATGTAGTTTGTGTTTGTTATTATCTTGTTAGTTCACATATGAGTTTTCTTTTCAATCTTATCTTCTATCTTTCTTGTCACCAATTGTTATGTTCTATTGTTCTGGAATGTGAAAAAAAATTTTAATTCTGACAAAGTCAAACTTTGTCTTTCATTGCTTATATTTTTGTGTACCATCTCAGATTCCATTTTCAAATACAAAGTCATAAAAATTTACTATATATTTTCTTCTAGCAATTTTTCATTACCTTAATGTTCTTCTTTAGGTCATCATTTTATTTTACAATAAAACATAAATATACTTTCAGTGAAAACAGTCACATCTAAAAAGATTAGAATTTTAAATTCCCCTTTCTCAGATGCCTTGCCAGTTTTTATACTTCCTAGATTACTTAAAAAGTATCATTACAACCTTCTTTATAGATACACACACACTCTCTCTCTCTCTCTCTCTCTCTCTCTCTCTCTCTCTCACACACACACACACACACACACACACACACACACACACACACACACATCCTTTATATCCCTTACACCTCAATATGAAATTAATCTATTTGTGCAATATGGTTGAACTACAAGTCAGTTTTTCTCTCTGGAGCCTGGGTTGTACTCTCCTATAGAAGCCATAACGGTCTTGAATCATAAAACCTGGTTCAGTATTTACAAAGTCTATTCAATGTAAATACTTTAGGTATGACCAGGCATCCAATGACTTCCTTTCCAGATTTTGAAATCTAATTTACAAAGAAACTATGCTCTTTTGAAGGTTGAGAGAAAGTAAAATTTATTCCAAAGTATTTTTTACAGTCTTTTTCAATTTAATAAACACATAAAGTCTCTATATTATATTCTCTGCCAGTATTTCCCAGACAGAAAAGAGAGAAAATTTGCAACTGTGAATTTCCTACTATACATTGGCTTTTGTGGTATCGTTCACAATTAATTATATTTGGAGATTAAGTTGGGTCCTGATCCTTTGCACCACTGCTCCAATTGACCAGCAATATTAGTAAAACAGTGCTTTTGGCTTACCTCCAGAAAGAGATTTCAATCCAAGTTTAATATTTGGTTCAAAGCCCCGGAACAGACTCTCTCTGACAAATATAATCCTATTGAAGCTGTGTCTTGCCTAGTACAGCCCCAAAGGATACAGAACTACAATTCAGTTACATATATACATGAACAATGACAGTTCTAGTTCTAATTCTGAATAAGATAGGGTAAGCACCCTTTACCCTTATTCTTCTATGATAGGGCTAATTTCTACAGAGAATACATGCACAGTCATCATAGGACCACTCAGGAGAACTGGGAGAAGAAACAAGAACTCAAAGTACCACTTGACAAATGATGGATTTATTATTTTTCTTTCCAGTGGTCTGAAATGTAAGCACCAACACTCATAAGTGATCACAGTGATGCTCTGCGAAAATTAGGATAAGTACTCTGACTTAGTGAAATGGAAAAGGTATTCTTAATACTCAGAGAGAGTGGAGGATCTCCCTCAACTCCCCCTTGCTTTTCTATTTTCTCTATTCTTCCATAATGCAGAGCTAAGGAATTCTGTGTCCATGCCTTTGAGGAGCCAATAGAGTGAGGGAAAGAAATTTATTTATTCATTGGGTGAAGTGGTAAACACAAGTGTTATGTTTATATTTCTCATGTTAATTATGCCTGAGAAGAAACACTACTGTAGCCAGCTATGTAATGTGCAGAGACAGGCCAAGTTACTCAACTACTCTTAATTTCCTTTTGGGTTTATAATCCTGACAATTATTCTTGGACCCAGATATAGTTTGGGTATTGAATGTCCTCCAAAGGCTCATGTGATAAATAATTAGACCCCAGGATGTGGTAGAAACTGTGGGAAGTCATCATTACAGAAGGTCCTTAGGTCATGGCCTCAATGGAACTGTGGATTCTTTCTTTCTTTTTTTTTTTCTTTTTTGGTGGTACTGGGGTTCCTGGAAGCCCTTCTGCCTCCAGGCTATACACCTATACACCCAGACCTATTTTATTTTTGGAAACAGGGTCTCTGAAGCCAGCACAGCTGGCTTCAAACCTGTGTGATCCTCCTGTCTCCAACCTCCCAAGAGCGGGGATTATAAGATTATAAGCATGTGCCACGACGCCCGGCTGGAACTATGGATTCTCTCTCTCTCTCTCTCTCTCTCTCTCTCTCTCTCTCTCTCTCTCTCTCTCTCTCTCTCTCTCTCTCTCTCTCGTCTCTCTCTCTCTCTCCAATGCATTACAGCCTGGAACCTCCCAAAGTGTGATTCAAAATAAACCTTTTTCTCATTGTAAGTGAATAATTACAGTATTTCATTATGGTGATAGAAAGCTAACACAGTCCCTGAAGTTGGTCCTGTGCTCTTGTCTAGCAGTTATAAAGTTTTTGGTCACTTTTTTAATGGGTGCATTATATGCACAAATAAAATATGCACCAAAAGGTAGAACATAATATACACCATTATAATAACTCATTATATTATGCTGCAAAACATTCATGCACATAGCACATGGCATGTTTTCTTCTTCATCCCAATTTTTTTGATACATAATTCCTTCACTAAGTAAAACAACCCACAGAAGGAATGGACATTTTCTTTCCTTTCATGGGCTTCTAATTCCTTGTGACATGGCCTTTTTATTCACTGTGACAGATCTTGACACAAAACAATTGAATCTTCTGCACATAAAGTTGTTTATGATTATTTTTATGTTTTAATCATCAATTCACTTAAAACCCTAAAAAAATACACAGAATCTATGGCCTTTGTATGGGGAATGTGATGTCTATATCAAAGGAAAGCACATTTCAATAAGTAATGGAATTATGTAGTTATAAAAATTAGGTTAGGTATTGCATCTAGTATTGTTCTAGACAAATTACTTGGATAAAAAATACTTATTGTAGAAAAGAAAATGAAATGAAAGACGTTAAAGGTGCATGCACTGAACCACTTCTCAGAAATAAAATGGATTAAATAAAGATTATTTAGAGTACCATCTCAATTTTTCTCCTTTGATCTCAATTTGTTTTTCCAAATTTTTTTTTCAGTAAGCTCCTGACTTTGTCTCCCGCAATCCCAGTGTCTAATGGCACTCTCAGTTGTACCTCATTAGCACCAGCCTCTGGACTTATCTGTTGTCACACTCACCATACTACAGGAGATTTGTCTCTTTCCTTCAAGACCTTGGTGAGTGTTTGGTTAGCTATGGCTGAGAAAACCACATTAAATTGTCAATAATGACTTCAAATCTTCGTCTTTCAGGAAAGAAGCTACAAATCAGAACTCTTTGGGGTTCCATTGTGCAAGGTGAAAGTTTTATTGTTTTTGTTCTTCTTGTTTTGTTGCTGTCGATCTTACGTAGGAAGAAAGAGCTAAATTAAGAAAAGGCACAAACATTTAATACTAAATCATATAGATAGAAATTTTTAAAGGGTGGTTATAAAAGAAAAAATACTATATTACTAGAACTATGTGGTTTTTCTAGACAGAATTTAAAACTTCAAAGTTGGATGTCATTAGACTAGACATGACTTGTAGTTCACTATCGTTCTTGTCTAGCTACTGGAGCAAAGCATATGACCACAGGGTCCCTGAAGACAGAGAGCAAGTGCCTCCTGACACAAATCTATTTCTCTCACATTCAATGCTAGACTTGCTTTCGCTAACTTAAAATTTTACTAATTATAAATTTAAACAGACATAAAAATAATCCAAATAGGCTTTGTCTTTCAAGTTTACTGTCTCCAGGAAAGTTATTTTGAAAAATCTATTTTATTTTGTCCCTCAGCTTGGTAGAGAGATAATGTATAAATAACTTAAAATAATAATTGCATTTATTTTCCATTATTAATTGCTGTTTTAACCTGGTTTAGTATGCTTTTTGTTTAAATAAACATGTCTGATATGAACTCAGTATTAGGATAAGGAAGAACCAAACAAAGCACCTGGGGCTTAAAATTAGAAAAAGCACTTGTACCTAATTGCAAGCATGCATTGCAAAATCTTGAGAATCCCACCTCCTTATATTTGAGCCCTAGATACATCAGCCTTAAAAAGACATTTTTTCCTAGGACATATAAGTCATATTAGAGCACATGCTTAGCATGCAGAAACCCTATATTATATCTCTACCACAAAAAACCCACACTTTTTAGCAGCCTTATGGAAGTTATGAAATACTTAGGCTCTCTAGCAATGTAAATGCTTTATGATTCGCTTAGCTCAATATATGGTGTACTTTTTAAAGGTCTCAATTACTATACTAAATATAAATTAAATGTTTAAGTAAAATGGAGAGTGAACTGATTGCTGCTGCTAAAACTAAATCAAGTAATTTTATCCCTGAGTGTGCATATCCTACAAAGGAATTTGTAAGACTCAAGGGCATAGATCTACCCAGTTATCTCATCTTCTCGGAATCCATTATGGTCCAAGCTACCATCATCAGGACCAGGACTACTGTTAGTGCCTTCCAAAATGCATGTATTGGTGGAAGAGTGACTATTCTACTCAGTGCTTCAGGCAACATAGTGCAACTTTCTCTCACTGTAGATGGATGGATCCATTTGTCATTTTTAATCTTTATAGTAAACAGAGAGTGATTATTTCCCTGGGCAGGACTAGCATAAGGGTTCAGGGGAGAGGGACTCATGAAAATTGACTGTATTTGGATATGTGTTTGTAAGGATTACTAAAATCAATTTAGGTAGGCATTGTTGGGTGACTGAAGAGTCAGACTGTACAAATATGACAATGTCTAGGAAAATCTGAGTAAGAA
The DNA here is from genome assembly GCF_963383645.1 of Muscardinus avellanarius. Taxonomy (NCBI): domain Eukaryota; kingdom Metazoa; phylum Chordata; class Mammalia; order Rodentia; family Gliridae; genus Muscardinus; species Muscardinus avellanarius. The sequence goes on from NC_137800.1 coordinate 31,072,768, forward strand.
TATTATAACGATCTCCTATGTATTAGTATGGTTTGAGTTCATATGTGATGTACTTTTAAAAAATTTTCACAACTTCATCTCACTTTTTATCCCATGATATTAAATTCTAAGTGCATAGAATAATGTGAGGGCAGTGTTTCTAAACTGTATTAGAAAAGCAAAGATGTGAAAATTTTACAGCTTTGCTCATTTGCAGGAAAACCAGAAAGGATTATCCACTTTATCACTTAAATGAAAACTTTGAAGCACTTGTTTTCTCTCATTCCACTAAGAAATTTGATAGATAAGCAAAACTACCTATAACAAAATAATTTACTATATCTAAAATTGTCTAAAAATCTTAGATTATTATTAGCAAGTACTATTTAATGTATAATATGATACTTATTAGCTAACACTTGCAAATATTCTACTGGAAATTTTCATTCAACATGTGACTTAATAATTCTATTTTCTGAAATGGGTTTTTCTTTATTCCTTACTTTGTGGTAAAATATATTTGGCCCTATTCTTTTATGCTGAAAGGGGATCACTTTATTCTAGGCATGCCTTGATCTAAGATTGAGAACTCTGGGCTTATTCAGGGATCTCAAATTTATATTAATGAAGACCAGCTTCAGTGATAAATAACAGAAAAACCCAAAATAGCAGTAGCACACACAAAAATAGATTAGTAATTAGTCCAAGACAGACCTGATGGTTCCATATTCATCATGAACCCAATTTCCTCCTATATTTACACTTGTCAGCTTTAAGACAAGGTGCTCATAATTAAGGCTACCTAATTACAAGTGACTGATACACCCATATGTTCCCTGTTTATGGAAGAAAGAGGGGAAATATGCTCCTAAATCGGACTTCTATGAAGAAATTTAACAGCAAACCCACTCAATAACTTCAATTTGAACCACTGGCCAGAATTTATATTTCCAACATTATTTCTCTCTGGGAGGAGAACTGGGAAGTTTGTCTTTAGCTGAGCATATTGCCAACTAAACAAAATTAGGACTTAATAATTAAGATTGATGGCAAAAGTATATAGGATAGACCCACAAGCATTCTCTGCCATGTTGAGCCAAAATCAAACTTAGCTATAAGAATCAAGAATACAGCCAAACAAAAGAAAAAACCCTCTCGAAGACATTAAAACTTCAACTTTATCTTAAAACCCAGCATAAAACTTTCCCATTAGATATTAAAACCATATTTACTTGTAAGCTCAGCTGTATACTTAAAAGTTTGGAATATCTTATCAAGTGCCTTTTTTTGTAAGACACTGTTTCAGAATCCAAGCATCTCTCACTTAATGTAATCAATTTAGTTCTAAATACTCAACATCTGTACAAAATATTTACCAGACGTGTAGGGGAGAATTTCCCCTATTATTTTAAGTGGGAAAAATTTAATGAATTACATCTCATCCCAAATCTTCAACCAATTTCCTAAATCATCACTAAATGTAATGGAACACTGACTAGTAACAGACTATCATGTTTGGACACAAAATGCTTAAAAGCTTGCTTCCTGATCATCAAACAATTAATATGGTTGTTAAATTCATGTTGTATGCAGTAAAATGTACAGTTTGCATGTTGCAGCATAAACAATCTGTTTATGACAGGGAAAGCCAGTGACACATAGCAATAAGCAAATTTACTTGGAAAACTGAGTGCAAAAATTTGCAATAAAATAGCAATTTCCTGTAATAAACTGTAACTCACCTTTTGAGATGAAGATATAAGGCTTAAGGAAATCTGAGACTAGAGGAGTGGAAGAGGGTGAAAGGACACTGTTTCATTATATTTTGCTCGGTACAGATATATCTTCAGTATCTTCAGGTTAGCTGTCCAACTTGGAAGACCCAGTGAAGATTCTCTGTCATCCTGGTGCTACAGTAAAAACGTATGAATACAAATCCTTCAGAAATACATGTTGAAACTTTAGGAAAAGATACCAAAATGGAACTTTGCTTGAATTTCTAATTACAGCATTCAAATTTCATCCAAATGTTCTTTATATAACACTATAAGATGTTGCAGGTCTTTTGTTTTAAAGTACCTATCTCATTGCCAGAACAGTGAATTAAAATGTTTAATTTTATATCTATATAACCTATGATACCATCATTGTATTCTTAAAATGACAATAATATTACTCAGGTCGTTTTGGCACACGCTTGTAATCCCTGCATTTGGGAGGTGGAGACAGGAGGATCATGCAGGATTGAAGCCAGCCTTGCTGGCTTAAGAGACCCTTTTTCCAAACAAAAATATAAAATAGGTCTGGGAGTGTAACTCGGAGGTAGAAGGGGTTTCCAAGAAGCCCAGTACCACCAAAAAAATGCCAATAATATCTGATTCATATCTCTTTGTAGATAAGCAGTGTGCTTTAAAAATGTCTACAGATGATTCTGGTATTCTACTCTTAGTTTCTGGAATGTAATTCAAGATTTATCTTCTACATAACTTTTTTTTTAATGTGCTAATGCATTTTTTTTTTTTTTTTTGGTGGTACTGGGGGTGGAACCCAGAAGCTTTCTACCTCCGGGCTATACTCCTAGACCTTTTTTATATTTTATTTGGAAACAGGGTCTCACTAAGTTGCTGAAAGCCTCATTAAGTAGCTGAGGCTGACTTCAAACCTGTGCGATCCTCCTGTCTCAGCCTCCCAAGCACGGGGATTACAAGCGTGTGCCACCATGCCCAGCATGCTAATGCATTTTAAGGATAATTTTTTTCATAAGCAACTTTTAGGGGGAAAAGGTTATAATGGGATATACTCACATATTCTGATATTTAAACAATAAAAGCAAAAGACCCCACCAAAATGGAATATCCGTATTTGTCTCATATTCTCCCTCTTACAACTAAAAATATCAGAAAATTAAAAAACACACATTAGGAAGGTCCTAAAATGTAGAAGAAAGAATTCCTTTCTAGGTATTTCTGAGAATCGAGGAAGGAAGACACAATGCTGAGGGTAGTGGACCCTTTACAGCGCGGGGATTACAAGCGTGCGCCACCATGCCCGCTTTTATGAAATAAAAAAAAAAATGTTAATCAATGGGTCATATTTTCAAGGATAGTATTGGTCTACCCCATAAGAAAACCAAAGAGCTATATATATTTGGCCCTCACACTAAATCTTATCAAGATAAATCCCTACTAAAAAATCTTTAAGTAAAACATTGTTTCATGCATTTACTGGCCATTTGAATTTCTTCCTTCGTGAAGTGTCTAGTTCACTAATCCTTTTGTGTGTGTGTGTGGTACTGGAGTTCCTGGAAACCCTTCTACCTCTGGGCTACATTCCCAGACCTATTTTTTATTTTTATTTTTTATTTGGAAACAGGGTCTCTTAAGCCAGCGCGGCTGGCTTCAAACCTGTGTGATCCTCCTGTCTCCGCCTCCCAAGCGCGGGGATTACAAGCGTGCGCCACCAAGCTGGGATACTAGTCCATTTTTTTTTATTGTGTTATTTGTTTTCTTCATGCTGAGTTTCTTGAGTTCTCTGTATAATCTAGACATTAGTCCTCTATTGGAGGAGTAGTTGGTAAAAATCTTATCCCATCCTCTTGGCTCTTGGTTGAGGTTCTTGATCAACATCATTAGCAATCAGAGAGATGAAAATCAAAACTGCCCTGAAATTTCATATAATTCCAAATCAAATGGCAATCATTTAAAACACAAACAACAACAAATTCTGGCAAGGATGTGAAGAAATGACCTCTCTGCTCCTTCCCCACTGACTTTTGGCCGGGATGGAAACTGTCATCAATCTAGATAGAAAATTTCATAGTTATTTTAAAGTTTCTTACAGGAAAATAAGTGATGTGGATAGTCCTTTTATATGTGAGTTGGAGTATATAGACTTATATCCACAATAACATTTCTAGTTTTATTGAGTTTAGCTACACTGAGCTACTAAACACCCAAATATATTGGATTTTTTAAAGTATAAATCCATAACTAGCTGCCAAAAACCAAAGGCATCCTATAGAGACCAAAAATAAAACTTGACCTCAGTAACTTAGTGCTGAAGATATCAAAGAATACATGTTTATCCCTGATAACATAAAATTTTACTTTAACAGTTATGTGAAAGCCCAGGGTTCATGAAAATTTGGAAGGATCACTGGAAATCCATGCAAAAAGTTTCACTGGAGTAAACACAGGATTACTAAATCGTTGACCTAGGGAAAAGTTACTGCCAAAGGGGAAAACACAGATAATTTTCTATTTGAAATTTGGCTTTCTGTAGCAGAAGATAAATGTATTTATATATTCTCTGATATTTAAACTTTACTGAAATTATGTAGGGTTTTAAAAGACCTTGGGTCAATAATTAATTCTGACTTGGATGACTTACAAGGAAAAAGCAAAATACAGAGACTCATGTATTGAGGCAAGGATACATTTTCCAGCCAGTCTTCAGAGAATCTCCATAGGTGAAGTCTCAGTAAATATGAGATTGTCAGTGACAACCACAAAACGTGAAGAAATAAAGTATACTGAAGGGTGCCATCTGGAAATAAAAGAAACAAATAAAAACAAAACAAAAAATAATATATTCAGATTATAAAATTGTGTAGATTAGAATTTTATGTATGTAATATAATATTCTGATTGCCAGAAAGAATATTGCACATAGAAACACAACATCTAAATTTTATTTAGACTAGTAGCTTCAAGGTCATTTTTCAGAGGCTAACAGTGCCTGGCCTGGGGCTGATATTCACAGGCAGACCCGAGGAATGAGTAGCTGTAGGGAGTTGGGAGAATAAAAAAGAGTGGTCCCTGCAGGAACAAAAGTTTATATGCAACAGGATTTAGGGTAGGTATTTCATCAGAAAAGTGTCAGGTAATCTGCAGACTTGAGAAAACACTGGGGTACCAAATAAAGAAAAAATTCAGAAAATGATGTATAATCTGGTAACAATTAACACAGTAAACTCACTTTTCTCATAAACCAAGTCTGATGTCTAGAACATGGGATTTGAAATATTTTTATTAAAACAAAATTAGTCCTTTTTTATTGTTCTTTTCCTCTCTATATTTCTCTTTTTTATTTTCTTTTGATACTAGGAATAGAACTCAAGATCATTTTACCTCTGAGCTACAACCAAACGCTTTATATTTATTTATATTTTTTTAAATTTTGAAACAGAGTCTCAGTGAGTTGCTGAGGCTCTAAATTGCTGAGGCTGGCCTCAAACCTGTGATCTACAGGTTTCATTCTCTCAAGGACTGAGATTACAGGCATGTACCACCAAGCCCAGAATGCCGTTTTCATTTCATTGAATGTCTTGGTAACACAGGGTTTTATAATTTAGTCATCTAGGTTTGCCTATAAATCTTTCAAATTCACAAATAAATTCTGATCAAGTAAACACGTAAATGATCCAATATTATTTAAGAATTTAAAGTAAAAACTTCAGTTAAATGTTCCTATTGTTATTTAAAATGTATTAATACTCACTACTATTGTTGTTTTCACTGAACTATAGCCACAGGGGAAAATAATCTATCTTAATTGTTTCTAGATTTTCTAACATACAAGATTTTAGAGGCTGAGTGTACTATTGTCTGTATTTGTCAATGTACCATACTATTTTATTAACTATTTGTGAAGATTGTAATAACTTCAAAGAGATAATTTAAAGCAAGCTTATTATAATTAATTTCTAATTTATGTCTGTTCTTCAGTATGTTTCTAAATCTGTTTCAAAATATGATAAAGCATAATATAGAATTTTATTTTAAAAGGAAGAAGGAGAAACTATAGATGAGCAAATAAGGCAACCTGAGGGGGATGGGAGGGGGAAGAAGGAAATTCCCTAATGTACATGATGCACATTCACAAACATATCAAAGTCAATCACTAAGCGAAACATGAGAAGGATGGAGGGGAAGGAATGGAGTGGGAATTGGGTAAGGGCTAAAATGATGTGTGCATGTATGCCTCTTCCATCTTGTACCCCATTAAGATATATGACTACAATGCACCAATAACAAATTTAAAAATGAATATATATTTTAATAAGAAAATGTTAGTAATACATTGGTAGTCTTGATATTCCGCTAAGTCTGATGACCTCATTTGAGTGATAAATTGTTGAGATTAGCTCTCTAATTCATTACAGTCAATTCTTTTGAAAATTGTAATAGATATTACAGTGAATTAGAGAATTAATCTAACAATCTGCCAAACAAGTTAACCTGATAGTTTGAAGCTTTCCTGAGTATAATGTAATTTTAAACTAAGAGTGATCATATCCCATGAGCAACAAATTGAGATACTGTATGTAACTTAATTTTGAGTGGTAATCACATTAATGAAATAAGATTTAAAAAGCATTTCAAATCCATACATTTCTAAAAAAATTGTTTGATTTATTCCTTAAAGAAGGGGCTACTGTAATGTTCTAAATTTCATAAAGTGCTTACTTTTAATAAATATGTATCAGTGACAAAGTGATTACTCCTTCCTAATCTATTTTTTTAAGAACTACTGTTTTATCTGTGAGATCTGGGCAAAATCCCACAGGTGTATGTATCTTATTAGTGAAGTGTATCTTATAAATAATCAGGGGAAATTGCTAAAGTTGATTTAGGAAATGGAAATGACTGAACAAAGAGGCATTGTATTGAGGTCAGATCTGCAAAATTCAGCATGATATTCTTTGCTTCTCCTTGGAAAAAGGCACCACACATTTTGTGACTCAAGAAGGAAAAAGCAGAAAATGCAAAGTATTCTAAGCATTAGAGCTTTCAACATAAAAATAAAACATGCAGATAAATAAGCAGGGTTACCTGGGCCGGATGAGTACAGATGAGAAGAAGAGTGTGTGCGTATGTGTGACTGAGTGTGTGTGTGTTTGTGTGCGCGCGCGCGCACGCGTGCACAGAGATGTTATATTTATAAGGTATGGGAAAAATGGAGGGGGAGAAAGAACACTAAAAAGAAAGGATGAGTAAATATTTCTAAGTTATATGGAGTCTTAACATTAACAGCTCTAGTAAAACTTCATTATATGATGTCAGTCTTCCAAATAGTTTTATACCCATGCATGTAGCACCAAAAGCAAAATTCTACTTTATATTACAGAACATGTTTATTTTAGTGTTGGCTGAACTTGGTTCTCGGAAGAATCTTCCCTAAACTGGACACAATTCACCAATCTGTACAAGACAAGCACCCCCTGGTGGGTGTTTTGTGTTTTCAGTTTCTCAGAACAGTGCCTAGCATATAGTGTATGTATCCAAATACTGCTTCTGTCTCATACCTAATAACATTGTGCCTTTCTCCTTAATTCCTGTTAGTAACTTACAAAGCAACAGAATAAAACTGAAAGTAGTTCTCTAGAATTAAATAAGGAAGTCTAATGTAGGACAAATTTGGGAAAGATTTAGTCCATAGTGTAAAAGTAAGATATAAAATCATGATTAGAGAAAGCAGATGTAAAACTAAAGTTGTTTATAATATGTGAAATAATTATGACAAACATTCATTGAGTATTTACTTTGTTATAGGTAATCCTTTTTGCATTATTAATTCATTTGGTTTTATAGTAAACTTACTAAGAACAAATTTACCTCATTCATATTTTTTTTAGATAAAGACATCATATATTTAGGTAAAACATCTTACAAATAGTATGTAATTGATTTGGGAATTGTATAGTGTGAGGTTCATTATAGAGTCCATAAAGTGGCAAAATTAGATGTTTGGGTATACTACTAGTTAGAAGATGCACTCCACTTTCAGCTATCTCAGCGACAGAACTACATGCTTGGAAAAATGGAGCAAGTTACAGAAATATTTACATATCCCCAGTTGTCTGATGACCTTGCATCTCTGGAACAAGAGAAATCTTAGTGGTCATAAAATATTTTCCCAGATATGAAATAGCAGGAAAAATCCAGAGCTGTGACATCGCATGACACTGCAGAGATCACTGTGGTGAGAATCCACATGAGCTCAAAATTCATGTGATGTGGGTAACAATTAGAACACTTGCTGTCCTGACTAAAGAATCAAGCCTAGTCATAGTGCAAGGCTCAACCTGACAAAATATCTGGTCAAGAGATAGGTACTGAAAAGAATCAGAGCAGTCATATTGCACAGGTGGTCAGAAGCAAATGGGTTCAATATTTAACATTCAAAAGCAGAAAGGCAAAACGAATTAGTTACTTTTGTATTTATGAGTTTTCTAATAATTTATATTCATAAGGAATAAGAATGAGACTAGAATATACATTGTATTATTCTGTCAAGATTAAAGTGATAAACTTGATAATGAAGGAATATAAACTAAATATATTTGGCAATGTTTTAATTCTCCTAGGAGGATATGAAGATCTTTAAGTTGATCAGACTGCAAGTCTCCATTAAATTCCTTGAGGCACTCTCTAAAGAAAAATTACTTTGTTCTTAAAATTCCATACTGGAAATATATCCAAAATAATTTATCATATACAATATATTTTAAAAGAGTGAATAATTTGAGTTTGATAATTACTTAAAAGAAAATTTGAGGTTGCATCATAGAAATATTATATAAATATGAACATTTTCATATGTAGAAGAGGATTAACTGAATCGCCAGAGTAAACTACAGAAAGAATTAATAATGAACAAATTAAAATGATGAATTTTTATTCTAATATTCTCTCGCTAATGTACCACTTACAGCCATCATTGGGAAAGAGAATAAAAATACATGGAAATCTCATTTGAGATCACTCCCTATACATATAAACTCTCTGGATGAGCATGCTTTATTTTAAAGATCACACACATTTTGCATTCTACATCGCAGATACATTTTTAATACAAAATAATTTAAGTTGCTTGTAATAAAGTAAAATAAGCTCCCAAAGAATATATGCCATGTTCATTCTATAACTTTGAGCATTCCTAAGAACTTCGCCTTCTACTACACCCCACATTTTAAAAGTTCTATAACCATAGAGTAAAAGTGAATATTAAAAGCAAAGTCTCTATAAAATGTAGTGCAATAAAATCTATAAAATTTTAATGATATACTATGGCAATTTATGTTATTGAGTAGACCACAAATTCTAAACAATTAAAAGTATTTATTGAAAAGAAGAAGAAACATGTATTTAATGGAACCTGTCTGTTTCCATTTGGTCCATGCCTTGATTATTACAGGTTCTCAGATGTGTACCACTTATTCTCATACTGCTTTTGCAACATGATCTCCGTTTTCTTTTTATGGTAAAACTTACTCTTATACAGCGTGTAGTATTTGAAGAAAGTTTCCAAGAGGAAACCTTTCCTCACCCTGTGTATATTTACTATCTCAAGACCCAGTGCCACCTGCCTTTCAGAGTTTTTATTTGTCTATTTTTTTTTGTATTGGAGATTGAACCCAGAGTTATTCTACCTCTGAGCTACACCCTCAGCCCTATCTTATTTTTTATTTTGTAACAGAGTGTCATTAACTTACTGAGGCTAACCTCCAATCTTGTCCTCCTATCTCAGCCTACCAAGTATTGGGATTACAGGCATATGACAACATGTCTGCCCAACTTTAGTTTTTGTTTGTCTTTGCAGTTCTGGGGATGAAACCCAGAACCTCTATGTGTTAGGCTAACAGTCTACCACTGAGCTATATCCTCAGCCCTGGTTTTTCTGTATTTCATGATAGATGATAAGCTCTAATAGATTGAACCTCTATTTTGTTACCACTTTGTCTTTGTTATTCAAGACAGTACCTGCCATTTGCTAGGTGCTCAATAAATATTTTAAACGAATAATAATGCACATTTATGTATAAAATGAATGATACTGAATATTTATATATAACCTAAGTCACAGTGATACCAGAAAAAGAGTACTATATTGTAATAATACAGTAAAATTAAAGTAAAAATTTAAAATTCTACTTTGAACACCATCCTCATACACACACACACACACACATTTAAATTGCAATCTTAGACTAAAATGAAGGCTATGTAACAGTGCACTCAGCAAGGATGCTCTGATTCTCTCCTCTACTTTTGCGGGCACATTAAAATGAGAGCCTCTATGTTGTCCATAGCAGTTACAAGGAAATTTACAGAACTATATTCAAGCAAAGCTGAATACTTAAGAGCAAGTAATTATGTAGATTTTTTCCAATTTGCAAACTATATTTACTTTTGAATGCATTGCTCAAAAGGAGACAACCTAGCCTCTGATTTTTTATTTATTTTTCTTGTTTAATGTACGCTGGTATGCAATTATTATGCACTATGTTAAGTAGAATCTTAGCTGTGCATATAGCATTGTTTCTCTCTGGGCTACTAAAAGTTGTCCTCATTGTTCTTTTCTTCTTGTCATAAGGAAAGTAAAGCTTCAGTGCTAGAACTTTTACTTTACCTCAACATATTTTTAAAGAGCTATCATGCTAGATAAGAACAGATTCTTCTTAAGAATTTAATATTGTCCCACCTTTCTTGCTATTTTACTTACCCTTTGCCTTGTAGACAATGCTGATGTAGTGGTTTAGAAAGGTGAATAAAGTTTGTGTCCTAACAACAGGGAGACGGCTAGTCCCCATGACTATTTTATACTGGTTCAATGTGTTCTACATCATAAATCTCTGCCATCCTCACATAGGACAGGCTGGACCTCCTAAGCTTGTATTATTTGATTATTTTTCTCTTGACATTAGAATCAATACAAAATATTGTGAATATTGTAATAATTAAAGTCTTGTATAAATAATAGCTATTATATACAAAGAAGATGTATCTCTTGATGTACCCTCATTTTTTATTGCAGAACAATTGACATATAATCACCTTAACAAATTGAAAGTACAGGGTTTGGTAAATTTGACAGGTTTGATACGCAGACACCTGTGAAGCCAACATGCACTACAATAGAGACAGTGAATGTATCTTTCACTCCTACAAGCTTTCTAATCCCCAGCTCTCATCCCTCCCCTCTATGCCCAACACAGGCTTTCATTGATCTGCTTTCTGTTACAATAGTTTGCTTTTCAAAGAATTTCATAAAATGAAACTCTACAGTCTGTACTCTTTTGGATCTTCTTTCTGTTTCACTCACCAACAATATTCTAAGACTAATCTATACTTTTTAATGTATTAATAGTTCATCACTTTAATGCTTATTTGTATTATAGCTTACATTATATCCATTTTCCTGTTAATGGACATTTGCATTATATCTATTTTGAGGTTATTACAAATAAGTATGTCCAAGATGCTATATATTTTTAGGTTTTAGAGTTATGTCTGGTACATTCTGAGTTTCTTTCTAAATGTAGCAAAAGTCGGGGGTTAAGTTCTTTTTGTTTGCTAGTTTTGCTTTTGCGTGTGGTTATCCAATTATTCCAGCCTTCTGTGTTGACAAACACAGCCTTTCTCAACTTCTCTGCTTTTGCACTTTGGTCAAAAATCATGGCCCATGTCAGGGTTTATTTCCATAATCTCCATTACATCGTGTGGACCAATTTGTTTATCTTTACACCAATAGCATGCTGTATTGATTATTCTTTATTTATGATAAATCTTTATAGATCAAGTAAGTAGACCTTGCTCTCTGGACTAATCTGTTAGGTCTTCCATAAAAGTATACCATATTCAGGGTGACCCAAATAACAGAAATTATTTCCTCAAATTTTTGGAGGCTTTTAAGATGAAGGTAACTTCAGAGTTGTTTTCCCCTGAGACTTCCTTTTTTTGGCTTACAGGTGTTCACTCTCCTATCTTCTCTTAACACAGCCTTTGTGCATGCACACCATGGTGTCTCTTACCCTCCTTGTAAGGATTATTTCTATTGCATTAAATCCCATCCATGTGGTATCATTTACCCTTAGTTACATCTTAAAAATTCACCTTTTTCAACCTAATGTTGTTTCTATATCTACCTGACAATTTTATATGGTGTTTTAATCATTCATATGTCACAAGATGCACTTCAAGTCCAACGTCCTGGTAATTGTTCCATCTGTACGTTGTCATTCCTTTCTCTTTAGAAATACACCATTCTATTTCATCTCCTTTGTTGGCTCTTAAAAAGATTACATTTTTTATTTGAACTCTATAGCATAAAACTGAAACTTCTTATAATTACTTGTAAGTGACAGCAGACCAATTTGTGGATAGGATAGAAACCTTAAAATAATATTCTTTTATTTTCCTTCCTAGTCTATATGCTCTTATTGTAAAAGATTTCACTTATATATGTTATAAACCCTTCAATACATTATTGTTGCTATAAAAGTAAGTCATCTTTTAAATGGTTTTAAATAACAGAAGAATGTACATTAACCCATGGAATTACTCTTCCTACTGGTTTTTATCCTTTTATATATACCTTTTTTTCTAACCTGCATAACTTTACTTGAAAGTCTGCTGGTGAAAAATTCTTTAGATTATTATTTTTTGGGTTTTGTATATGTAAAATTAGCTTTTCACTTTGGTTTTGAATGACATTTTAACTTAGTATAGATGTTATTTTTCCTTTACTATTTTAAAGATATTACTCTATTTTATTCTTGTTTGCATTGTTTTCTTTTAAAAAAGCTGTCAGCTGTAACTTTGTACTTCTTATTTAATGTGACTTGCTTCTTTGTCAATTTTAAAGATTTTTCTCTTTATCGTAGTCTTTGAGAAATTTGATTGCAGTGTTCCTAGAAATCGTTTTTTCATCATTCTTGAGTTTACTAAAGAATGTGGGGTTAATATTTTCAGCATATTAGAAAAATTTTCTTCAACTATATTATCTCTTTCATTCTTATGATGGAGACACCAATGTATTATATACCACAATATCACATGATTTGTCCTTTATTCATTACATTAATTTTTATTCTTTTTAATCTCTGTATTTCATTTGAACAGTCTTCATTGCTATTCTGGTTCTTTAATCTTTTCTTGTTTTAATTGATTTCATTGTAACTTCACATCATATTGGGATACAGAGTATCAAAAATGTATGCATACAACTCTTGTGCTCAGCTTTTCAATATCTAATTCCTTTAACTCAATTTAGAAGTGGCTTTACCTCAGTGTATTTTTATCTTTAAAGTTTCATTTTGGGTCTCATTATATCTTCAATGCATATATCTTATAAACATGTAAAACAAAGTTTCAATAACTATGACATGTTCCTTTCTGCTAATCTTCACATCTATTTCAATTTGACTTGATTTTTATTGATTATTATTTTTTTGCTCAGTATGGGTCCTAAATCCCTGTTTTTTCCATGTACATGGTGCCAGACATCATGACTTTTATAACTTTTATTGATGGTGCTGAATAGTTTGCATCTCTATAAAGTTGAGTTGTTGTTTTGGGATATAGCTATGTTAGACAGAAACAGTGTAATCATTTTAAATCTTGCTTTTAAGGTTTATTACATGGGATCAAATCAATATTTTACCCCTAAGGACGATTATTTTTCCTACTACAGATATAAGGCTGGTCTGAGTAGTCTACCTAATGTACTATGAATTAGGAGGCTTTCCAGTTTTGCTAATGGGAACTAGCATTGCTTCCAACTCCGTGTGACTACCAGGTATCCTTGCTGCAAAGTTATTTATTTAGCTCTTTATCTGGTTCAGGTTGTTTCTTCACATGACACTATTTATCTGTACTCAGCTTGGGAGAGGCTTCCCACAGATCTCAAAGATTTCTCTCTATGCAGCTCTTTTCTCTCTGCTCTGTTCTACAAACCCTAGCTTTCCTGATTTCCCTGCATTCTTAACTCCTCTTCTCAATGGGGCTTTCATCTGGCTTATCTGGTTTCTTCTTCTGCCACATGACCTGAAAAGTTTCTCAAAGATGTAAGCTGGAGCAAGCACAGGGACCCCTTCCTTCATTGCCTGACACCATTATTCATTGCCTGGTCTCACACTGTAGATATAGTCAGTTTGTCTGTCACTGTGAACAAAACACCTGACAAGCACAACTTACTGGGGCAAAGGTTTATTTGGTGCACAGTTTTAGAGGTTTAGTCTATGTTCAGTTGGCTCCAAGGTAGAAACTGCTGTGGCATGGCACATGGTGGACAAAAGCCTCTCTCTGTCAGAACAGCCCAAAGCAGAGAGGGTGACAAGCAGCCAAGAACAGATCTAACCCTCAAGGCTGTGCCTCCAGCTATGCTCTACCTCCAAATCTAGCTACATTGCTAAACACATGAGGTTTGAGGGACATGCCAAATTGAAAGTGTAAAGGCCATAGTTTCGTGCATTTGGGTTGTTTGCTTTGGGTTATTTCCACTTGAAGGGAAAATCAAATGTGTAGTTAATTGTGTAAAGACTGAAATTGGAGGAACATTCCAGGCAAGAACCACTTTAAGAATAGCTAGCATAAGCTGGGAGCGAGCAGTGGTACACAACTCTAATTTCAGTACAGGGAGGATGAGACAAGAGAGCTACAGGTTTGAGGCCAGTCTCAGCAATTTATTGAGACTGTTTCAGAAAAGAAAATGCTGGTGGTATAGCTTGTAAGTTGAACCCTCTGTCCCTGAGTATAATCCCAATATCACACATATACACAAAAGAATAATTAGCATAGTTTCTGATATTAAAGGAATTATATAAATAAGGTATAAAAACAAAAAAAAGTGTGGGGTATGGGATTCTCCACGTATAGGAGATTGGGAAGAGTGAGCTAATCCCATCTACCAGGCCAAATGTTTGCTGGTTTGATATAGCTGTAATTGACTTCAAATTCTTTCTTGTAAATTCACAAGCTCTACTTTCTATTGCATTAATTATCACTTTCTTCTCTGACCACAGGTTAATATCCCTAAGATTCAGCCCATTTAAAAACAGGATATTCTTCCTTTGTTTTTCAGTACTGGGAATGGAACCCAGGGGCATTCTACCTCTGAGCTATACACCTAGCCCTAATTTATTCTTTATCTTGTCACAGGGTTACAAAAATTTGCGGGGGACCTCACAAGTTGCTGAGGCTGGCTGCAAACCTGTGATCCTCCTGTTTCAGCCTCCCAAGTACTAGAATTGCAAACATGCATCACCACGCCTGGCTTCAGAATATTCTTTCTTACTTTCTCTAAGATTCTCTCGCTTGTCCCTATCTCAGCTAATGCCCCAAACTGAGAACACTCTGAACAACTGAAGTTCTCCTCTCTGCTCTCCTTGAAATATCTCTGCTGGATAATATCTATGAAAAGCACAGATTCTCTCTTCATCTTCAAACTCTTATATTTTATAGGTTTGTGCAGTACTGATTTACTCATCAATATTATGCCTCGCTCTTATTCCATAATTTATCAAGCCATCTTTTATTATTCAGCAGACCAATTTTGAATATGTATATGTATATTTGAAAATTACACCATATAATGTAATGACAACATAATGAGACGCTCTTTTCTCTCCCATTTGCTTTCCTTATCCCTGTGTCTTGAAAGTTTCTAATCCAGATGAATTCTTTATGTAGTAGAGTCTTTCCTTGAGTACTTTTCTCAGAATGGGCACATGAGTGATATATTCTGTGATTTCCCATGTATTTTTAAAATATTTCTCCTTGCCACTCAAATACTATCATGACTAGACATAGGCCTTTATGGTTACAGAGTTTTATATGTTTTTAGATACTACTTCACTAGTCCTGGCCTCCCATATTGCACAGGAGAATCTCCCAAATCACTTTGTTTTCACATTGTGCTTGTGTTATTTTTCTCTTTGTCCTTATCCTTCAGAAGGTTTCCAGGATATGCCAAGTGTGTGTCTGTTCTCATCAATACAGCCTGGAACTCAGCGAGCCCTCTCACTCTGCGGATGCAGGTCTTTTTTCATCACAGATGAATTATCTTCTATTATTTAATTGTTGCCTTTCTTCCATCTGTTCCATTTTATCTTTATGGAATGCCTATCATTTTTATGATGGGTTTCCTGGATCCTTCCTCTAGTCTTTTCATTGTCCTTCAGCATTTCCACTGGCTTATATTTTTGCCCTTTTTATCTTCCAGGGCTGAAATCAGTCTCAATGTGATTGTTTCCTCCTCCAAATATTCTACTTAATTTTTTAGTTGTTAAAAAAAATGCCCGTATGTGTGTGTAGGTGTGTGTACACATATGCATATGTCTTATCTACTGCATATGAATTTCCTAAAGTGTCCCTCTTTTTAACTTTTTATCTCACTCATATAGGAACTGTATTCCCAGGGGAATTAAGTTGCTAGGGATGAAACCTAAGGCCTTGAGTATGCTAGACAAGTTCTTTATTATTGAACATCACCTCAAAACTGGACATATGTTTTGAATCATGTAACAAACCTTGATTGACCTGTTGATCCCTGTGGCAGGCTTTATAATACCCCAGGCCACAGAACGGTCACATCTGAATTTCAGGGATCTGGGAATATGTTTCCTTATGGGATAAAGGGGAATTTCCATTAATGATTCAGGATCTTGCAATGTAGAGAGTATCCTGGATTATCTGGGTGAGCCTGATGATTAGCAGGGTTCCTCTTAAGAGAGTTGCAGGAGTTATAGTCTAATGTGATAAAAATATCAGAAGGGGATAAGGTGATGTGAAGACAGAGGCAAAGGTGAGATTGTGGGGTAAGGGGGGAGAGAGAGAACAACAGAGAGGCAGAGAGCCAATAAGTATGAAGATTCTACACATCTGGTTTTGAAGGAGAAGAATGGTGCCACGAGCCAAAGATTGCACATGGCACCAAGAAACTAGAAGTATCCTGGGATATCAATTCTACCCCAGAGTCTTCATAAATGCCTAAAAGAAATGCAGCTCTGCTCTTTGATTTTCTTCCTGTGAAACATGATTTTATCTCTGTGAAACCCTTTCAGTGCTTTGCAACTGTAAAATAATAAATATGTGCTGTTTTAAGTCACTTGTACTAATTTGTTGCAGCAGCATAGGAAACTAATATAGATCTTCTTAAACATGTGACTTTTCTTCTTTTCAAAAAATCAGAACTCAGGCAGGTCTGTGTTTACATTTAGTGTCCACAGTCACCACTCACAAATGTATTTTAAAAAAAGGTGGCACAGAAGTAGATAAAACATTAGTCCATGTTTGCAAGAAGCTGTTCTGCATCTGTCCTATGTACATGTTTAATCTCAAGCCAATAGAGTACTTTCAAATCTCTAGGTTCTTTTGAAAACAAAAGAAGCTCTGAATGAGGGCAGTATTGCTATTCCATGTGATATTTATAAGATCTTCCAAGAATCTGCCAATTACCAGACATTGGCTTAGATTTCTGATTCAGTTCCTAATATGTTTGTGCAACACTCGAGGAGAAAAGCCCCATGCCAGTTTTCTCTTGGGGCCAAAATAATATCCCAGGTAGGTATTACTACTAGAAGCTAAGACAAAGTAAATGACTTAAAATTGAGATTACAGAAGAAGTAGTATTTACTTTAAGCCATAAAACATGATAATATTAGTGTAATAATAGAATAATAATTAAAATTGGGAAATAATGAAATTCCAGTGAATATCAAAATAATAACACTAACTGGAAATCCAGAAACAGGCAAAACTAACAATTTAATTCAAATCAGTGGGAAAATTCTCGTCAAAAATTAAATAAAGTCATTTGGATACATGATATTTCCTACCATAATGAATAAATATTTAAATGTAAAAAATAAACCTTATAAATATTACATAAAATTTGGAGGAATTATATGAAATGTTAAAAATATATTTTCTCTGTGTGATATAATGGCCACAAAGAAAACAATAAGTTTGACTATTTGTAATAAAAATTTATACATTTAAGAAGTCAGCATAATTCAAACTTAATATATTAAGAGCTCCTACATATCACTAGGAAAAATACCTCAAATGGTTCAATAAATATAAAAAGACAGTTTATAATTATATTAGTCAAGGTTCTCTAGAGTCACAAAATTCACACACACACACACACACACACACACACACACATACATATGATTATTTAAATTGACTTATATTCAGAAGTGGTGTAGTCCCAAGTGGCCACCTATACTCAGTCTCAGATGAACTAGCAGCTGCTTTAGTAGTCCAAGAACTAGAGCCCCAGAAAGAAGCAGTCAAGGATGTAGTCCCATTCTAAGACAGAAAGGCCTAGAAACTCCCCCAGAAATTTTAAGTAAGACTTCAGTTAGAAGAGGGAAAGGGAGAAAATCCTATATCCCCAAGCCAGACCAGATACACTTCCACCGAGGAAGAATAAAACTTGCCTTCACTGGGCTGCCTCCTTCTGCCCTCTGTTGCTTCTGGGCCCTCAGTCTATTGAACAGTGTCACCCACATTCAGGGCAGAACTTCCTCTTCAATTGGCTGTTAGACATGACAATCATCTCATCAATATACTGAGAAGTCACATACTCCTAGATGTTTTATAGCCAAGTGGACTGTCTAGATTAATCACCACAATGGTCTCAACACCCCAAATAAACATTAATGGATGAAAGATAGCTGAACTACCCTTAATGAAATAATTTGGAATTATACTTTTCTCCTAAAGGTTGTTGAAGATTAAAAAAAAAAACAATTTTGTGATAACTGTATTGGCCCTTGTATGCCATATAGCTAATCTCAACCTTCTGATGGGTTTCTAAATGAGAAAGCAATAAAAAAGAAGCTAGGATTTATCTCTTCATTTTCAGTGTTCAAATCACTTTATAATATAGTTAAAGCTCAATTTATATTTAAGTAATGAATACATTTAATTCAAAATTATGTTGCCAATGTTTACTATACTTTACTTATTAAGGTAAGAACTATGCTAATATACTTTCAGAAAATTAATAAACAATTGAGAATAGAGTTGTGCCAATTAACTTTCAATCAAAAATTTAATTAATTATACACAGCTCCTTAGAACATTATGGCTAATTAACACTACTATAGGACATCCTTTTATCTTTGATAAATATAAGATCAGATTACCTTAATGCAAAATATATTTTTGTATTGTTCATTATTTTGACATAAAAAGATTTTGTTTTTTCAGTGTATATGTTTTCTTCTACTAGCAACATATTTTCTTAGTTATATATAGTCTTAATACTTATGAGCAAGATATACCATTAAAGAAGCTCAAATAACACATTAAAAAAATATATATTAGCCAGGCGTGGTGGCGCACACTTGTAATCCCCGCGCTTGGGAGGCAGAGACAGGAGGTTCGCGCTGGTTCAGAGCCAGCCTTGCTGGTTTAAGAGACTCTGTTTCCAAATAAAAAAAAAATATAAAATAGGTCTGGGCGTGTAGCTCGGAGGTAGAAGGGTTTCCAGGAACCCCAGTACCACACACAAAAAAAAGTATTGACAATGCTAATTATTTCTTTAAATGAAGTGTTTTTTTTAATATCACCCTTGAATTCTAGAATATTGTATCTGTAAAATTATATCTAAAATTCAGTAGGATTTAAAATTTTTCATATTGACATATTTATATAGCAGAATTTGAGTCAGTACTGTTATACATTACACATAAACTTATGTCTTATCAAAACAAAAATAAATTAATTGGAATTAAAAAGCCATTACACATAAACTTATGTCTTATCAAAACAAAAATAAATTAATTGGAATTAAAAAGCCGGGCAGGGTCGCGCACGCTTCTAATCCCCGCGGTTGGGAGGCAGAGACAGGAGGATCGCGCAGGTTCGAAGCCAGACACTCTGGCTTAAGAGACCCTGTTTCCAAATTAAAAAAAAAAAAAGTATAACAAAAATAGGTCTGGGAGTGTAGCCTGTAGGTAGAAGGGCTTCCAGTAACCCCAGTACCACAGGAGGGGAAAAAAGGAATTAAAAGAATATCTTGCATTTTTAAGTAATTTTTCTTTCATGCAAACAATGATTTCCATTAGAACTATTGAGATAAACCAGGCTTAGAAAATCAAGGTCACATGTTTTTTCTCATATGTGAAAGTGAAAGGGACAAAATAAAAGAACAGGGACCTCATGAAAATCAGGAGGGAGAAAAGGGGAAAATAGAAGGAAAGGAAACACACTAAATAATGTTTTGTACATATATGAGCATGTATTTAAAAAAATCTAAGTCTCATGTATAACTTTAGTGCCCCATAGAAAAAAAATTAAAAAACCTTAAATATATATTATAGATACAAAACAAGTTCAGACTATGCATTTACATACTTCACATATATTTATAGCTGGGCATGGTGGCTCACACCTATAATTCCAGTACTTGGGAGGCTGAGACAAGAGGATCATAAGTTTGGGGACAGCCCCAGCAAGTAGTGAGACTTGTCAACCTAGTGACAACTGTTTCAAAAATAAAAATAAAAGTAAAAATAGGGCCGTGGAAATAGTTCAGAAGTAGAATGTCTATGGGTCCAATCTCCTGTTCCATAAATAAATAAATACATACGTACATACATACATACATACAGGCATAAATGAATAAAATAAGTAAATAAAAAAATTTATAAAATATCCTCCCAGTGTAAAGACAAGGAATGAATATATAAATATATGTATATATTTCTTAAAATATTGAAATAATCCTAGGTATTCAGGTACATGTTAAATTTAGTTGAAGGAATAGTCATAGGCTAGTCCCTCTGTTCCTCTCTCTCTCTCTTTATTGAAATTTAAAAAATAGCTATAGTAATGCAAAAGTATTTATTATTATATGAGAGATATATTCTGAATGACACAAAACAAAAAAATAAGAAAATATATGATATGTTAAGATTTCTTTCCAAATATTATAACGATAATAGAAAATGAATGAGCTTCCTGTCTTAACACAGAGCTATTTGATAGACAACCACTTGCACTAAATGCAAAACACTTCTGTCATTGATATGCTTACCATTTTCTCCTAAATGACCTTGAAGCTTAATGAAATTCACATGAAAGATTTTACTATGCATGTTTAAAGAAAGCAGTTAAAAAGATTCAGATGGCTTTATAAAATTGAAGTTCAGTTTATTAAGGAAAAAAATCTTCTGTTCTCATCTATTGAGAAGGTAAAGTGCTCCAATTCAAAGCAGTTTACAAGCAACTTTCCCGGTCTTTGTTGTTACCCAGCAGTTTCTGGTAGATTGACAAGTGGTGCAATGATCCTTGAGGACTGATTTCTAAGAGTGCTAAGATCATGAACTTCTTTCTTTTAAAATATGTTCTTAAACGTTAGCTTCAAAACATACTGAATCATTGATTCGCCCACTTAAGAAAGAAAATCTCAGTGCTTGGAATGAATCACACCAAATGCTGTGTGTATGTCTGTTTTTCTTATGTTGACCATCATTATGATATTATGATGTATAATTACAATGTACCAATAAAAGTATATATATATATATATATATATATATATAAATATATATGGTGTGTGTGTGTGTGTGTGTGTGTGTGTGTGTGTGTTACTGGAGGTGGAACCCAGAGGCTTTTCTATGTCTGGACTCTACCCTCAGACCTATTTTATACTATATTTGGAAACAGAGTCTCACTAAGTTGTTGAGAGCCTCACTAAGTAGCTGGGGCTGGCTTTGAACCTGTGTGATCCTCCTGTCTCAGACTCCCAAGTGCTGGGATTACAAACATGTGCCACCATGCCCAGCTAAAAGTATATTTTTAAAAGTGCCTGAAAGTAGGAATCAGTACAGAAAAAAAAAAAAAAAAATATATATATATATATATATATATATATAATCTGTTTTTATTTGACAAAAATCGAGGTACACAGTTACAGAAATGCTTAAGCTCTGTTCAGCAAGGTAAATGTAGTCACTAGTGATTAAGAAAAAAGAAAGTTTTAAAGTGCCATATGCTGACATTTAGAAAATTTAAATGACATCTATTAAATCTATTAATATAACAAACTGTATGAGCTTTCAGAACATTTATAGGCTTCTTGATTTGTGATGTCCTTATACAATAAGAAAACATGATTTCTTTGGGTTAGTAAAAGCTTTAGGCAAAACAGTGTACACAAAATAGGTTTTGACTGAGCCGGGTGAGGTGGCACACCATTGTAATCCCAGCATTCTGGAGGTTGAGACCGGAGGATCGCGGTTCGCAGGCTGCATCAGCTACTTAGCGAGGCCCTCTGCAACTTAGCGAGACCCTGTTTCAAAATAAATAATAAAAAATAGGGCAGGAGGTGTAGCTTGGAGTTTGAATGTCCCTGGGTTCCATCCCCAGACCTGAAAAAAAAAAAAAAAGAAAAAGAAAAAAAGAAAGGTTTTGACTGTCTTTGCATCTTCTCTCCAGAACAATTATCCTATGGCACCACTTTTAATTCTGATTCCAGTCAAGAAATAAAACCATTTTTTATCTTACAAGGATAATCACATGTATTCAAAAAGAGAAAGTGCAAGTGTATAACTTGAATTTGTTTCTTTATCCTCCCTGGAAATTTAGAAAGTAAAAATAAAGAGAACTGTGAACTTATATTAATCAGGTACTATATCTTATACAATGCAGAATATCTCAAGAATCCTAAACTTTCTATTCATGTTAATACATGTGTATGAAACCATAGGATGACTTGTTATAGGACACATAGCACTGAAAAGTCTAGCCATATTGGAGTCAGAAGCAAAGAAAAAAAAAAGATCTGTGATACTGACATGCATATATTCATAATTTTGACAAACTGTTAATCATGATTTTAAATTAGATCTTATATATTTGTTTATATGTATTTACTAATTACGTGTATTTATTAGATAAATATACTTTTATTTATGGTAGTGGGGACTGAACCCAGGAATGTCTACCACTGAACTATACCATCAATATTTCTTATTTCAAATAGGGTCTCATTAAGTTACTATGCTTTGGCCTCAAACCTGCAATCTTCTTATTTCAACCTCCCAATTACTGAAGTTAATCAATTTCCACTGTTCCTGGCAAATTAGTTATTTAAGAAAAACTATAAAAAGGAAAAATATAAGTTGGATGACTTAAAATTAGCAACTATGTGCATCAAATAACACTAATAATAAAGTAAAGCAGCAGCCATCTATTGGGATAAAATATTCACAAACCATATATCTGATAAGAGGTTAATATTCAGATTATATGAAATACTCCTATGTCTTAACAACAAAATAAGAAGCTCAATTAACAAATGGTACAAGTACTTTAAAACATATTTTTGCAAAGAGAGCATACACTTGGACAATAAAGACATGAAAGATGTTTAACACACATTATTAATTATTAGGAATGCAAATCATAATCACAATGTGATACCATTTTATACAAACTAGAATGATTTCTTCCCTTCCCTTCTCTTCTTTTTCTTTGGAGGTGCTAGGGATGGAACCCAGGGCTGCTAGGCAGGCACTCTACCATTAGCTGTAACCCAGAGAGTTTGGTGGTTGGCTATTAAAAGAAAAAAAAAAAGTAAAAATAAGAAGTGTTAGTGAAATGCATAGAATTTATAATTTGTGTGCTCCACTGGTAGAAATAAAATGATATAGCTGCTTTGAAAACTCACATATTTTCTCAAAAGTTAGTAAGAGTCACCATATCATACTACTTTGATTTATATTTAAAAAACCTGCAGACAGGAACTTAAACAGATATTTGTATACCATATTCATAGAAATTCTATCCACAATGGCTAAAAGGTAGAAACAAATCCCATGTCCATCAGTGGAGGAATGAACAAGCAAAATGTATTACATGCAAATGATAGTTTTTTGTTTTGTTTCATTTTGGTACTGGGATTGAACCTGAGGACATTCTACCTCTGAGATACACTCCCAGTTTTAATTATTATTTTTAATTTTGAAACAAGGGCTCAAATCAGATAACCAATCTGCTATCACTTTGATCTTGAACTCCTCAGCCTCCAGAACTCTGAGAAGTAAATTTGTACTGTTTATAAATCACCCAGCTCATATTATTCTTGTTATAGAACATCATCTTTCTTCTCCTAGCCCCAACTTCTTATTTTCTTCTCTTGTAGGATAGTTTAAAGTTTACTTCAGTTATTAGTAGAAAACTTTATGTATGTAGGGCCCTGGGTAATAGGAATCTATTTGATACCCAACTTTTATTGAGTTTGATTTCTCTCCACAGTTCCTATTCACAGCTTTTATAATTTTAGACTTAAAATTATTTTAGTAGGAATAAGAATTAAAAGTAATATTTGAAAAGGTTATCACAAAAGCTTTGAGAAATTTAACCTTTTGAAAGGACATTGTTTAGTTCCTGGAA
This sequence comes from Muscardinus avellanarius, assembly GCF_963383645.1. NCBI lineage: Eukaryota > Metazoa > Chordata > Mammalia > Rodentia > Gliridae > Muscardinus > Muscardinus avellanarius. The sequence continues at coordinate 31,096,944 of NC_137800.1, forward strand.
TACTTAATGTTAGTTTGAGCTCTCAATCAACAAAGAAGAACATTGTATAATTGGCTCTATTTTTATTGCTAGATAAAATAAAATATTACTATATAATAATGAATAAATAATATTGAAATAACAGTTTTTACAAATGTAGTATGTAACATGCATTTGAAGGACTATATATAAATATGAGAAAAATTAGATAAAGTAATGGTTTACAATATTTATAGATTGCTTCTTTTCTTTCTTTCTTTATTTTTGGTACTGGAAATCGAACTCAGGAGCATTTAACTTTCTACTTCCAAGCTACATCCCCAGACCATTTTATTTTTTATTTTTATTTATTTTATTGGTGCACTATAGTCTTGCATCATAATGTGGATCATGTTGACAATAGCATATATTCACACAGAACTTGGTGCCCCTCTCCCCTTTCTTTTTTCCCTCCCTCCAAATCTGAGCGTCCAGGTTAACAGTGTTATATTCACATGTATACACGTATTCGAATGTAGCTTTTCCATTAATAAATCTCAGTCTTCTTCCTCCCCTACCTTTCCTTCTGACTTTGCTGAGGTTTCCCCTCCATTATCTGCAGTCTCTCTGGTATTCCTATAATCCCTAACTTGAGCATATTAGAGAAAATATATGTCCCTTCTCTTTCTGTGCTTGGCTGATCTCACTTAACATAATATTCTCCAGGTCTTTCCATCTTTTTGCTAATGACATGATTTTGTTCTTCTTTATTGCAGAGTAAAATTTGATTGTGTGTGTTTTCCATAATTTTTCAATCTATTCATCTATTGATGGAGACCTAGGGTGGTACCATGTTTTGGCTATTGTGAGTAGTGCTGCTTTGAACATGGGTATGCATATGTTACTGTAGTTCCCTGATTTCAAACCTTTTGGAAAGTATAGGAGTGGTATAGCCAGTGGAAAGATGAAAAGACACCTAGGAGTGGTATAGCCAGATTATATATATATATGTATATGTATGCATATATGTGTATATATATATATATATTTTTTTTTTTCTTTTGGATACAGGATCTTGCTGAGTTACTGAGGGTCTCCCTAATTTGCTGAGTTGGGCCTCACACTTGTGATTCTCCTGTCTCAGTCTCCCAAGTACTAGGATTACAGGCCTACACCACTGTGCCTGGGAGATTTCTTTATTTATGTGTTAATTTTGTGAATTTATTTGCTTGTAAATTTTATTTAAATATCCCGGATTTTTTAGGTGTACTCAATGGGGAAAAATACCACTAAACTTTCTAAATTATAAAACCGAGACTATTCAACATGATTTAAGCTACCAGTTCTCACTAGTGCTTAATGCCAAATTACTTCCAACTAAAATCTGCACACTAAATGAGATTTTAAAATGCAGAGAGCAAAGGACAAGTGACAGTTAATATTATAAAGTCTTTATTCTTACTGGATAGTGTTTCCATAGACCATTTAGTTTGAAGCTCATTCTTTTTCTTACACCTCAAACTAATTTAAATTTCTTATTCTTTTATTTATGCCTCAAAATTTCTAATTTTTATTTATTTATTTATTTTTTTGCGGGTCTGGGATGGAACCCAGGGTCATTCGACCTTCGAGCTACACCCCGTGCCCTATTTTTTAATTTTGAAACAGGGTCTCACTAAGTCTTACTAAGTTTCAGAGGGCCTCACTAAGTAGCTGAGGCTGTCCACAAATTGTGATCCTCCAGTCTCAGCCTCCCAAATACTGGGATTAGAATGGTGCACCACCATGTCTGGCTAAAACTTCTGATCTTATAAGGTACTTTTCAAATTCTAATCTATCCCTTTCTATCATATTTTCTTACACCACTTTCACAGACCTTTCTAAAATCCAAAGGGCCTATATTAATTTCTTCTTTTTTTATAACTGTTATTATAATATAACATTAACATTAATCTGATAATAAATCAGTATATATACATACATATATATACACATATATACATATATATGTGTGTATATATATGTATGTATATATATGTTTGTTTGTTTGTTTGTTTGTTTGTTTTTGGTGGTACTGGAGTTCCTGGAAACCCTTCTACCTCTGGGCTACACTCCCAGCCCTATTTTATATTTTTATTTGGAAACAGGGTCTGTTAAGCCAGAGACCCTGGCTTCGAACCTGCACAATCCTCCTGTCTTTGCCTCCCAAGCACAGGGATTACAAGCATGTGCCACCATGCCCTGCTAAATCAGTTTATATTTCAAAAAAGTAAATCAGTCTTACCTCTCTAGCTCATATACTTTTCATTAATAGTAATTTAAATTTTTCCAAAATTCCCAATGTTATACCAAGCATATCATAATCAATTTATAATGGTCTAATGTTTTTATTAGTGAGAAAATTCAAATGCTAAGCAAAAATTTTAAAAAGTACTAAAAATAAATATGTATTTGCTCAACAGTCAGTGTTGTTCCTTTATTGTTTCCTTGGTTATCTGCTTCATTTAAAAAAAATTAAAATAATACTCTACTATAAATTTATAATTAAATTATCTTATTTTTCAAATTATCATAAGATCTTTAAAAATCACAAGTTTGAGGCCAGCCTCTAGACTCTTAGTAGGATTTCAACAATTTATTGAGACCCTTTTTAAAATTAAAATTATTTTTAAAAAAGTTCAGGAATTGTATCTCAGAGAGAGAATGCCTTTGGGTTAAGTCCCCAGTATTACAAACCAACCAACCAAACACACACCAAAATCCTTCAAAACAAAATCAGTGGTTTATTTTAATAATAATGATTAAATAAGTCAACTTGGGTAAAATTAATTTGTCTTTTGGTAACCTATCATATCCCAATTGTTCAGCAATCCACCATCTGGTCTATAGTCAGTCTGAATTGTATCACCTTTAATTAATTAATTAATTAACTTAAGAAATAAATAAAAGGTACTTTGTGGCAACTATTTTGTGTTTTAACATTTTATTAAGTGCTGAAATCACAGTGAAGATTCCCCTCATGGGACTTATATTCCACTAATGGAGAAAATTTATCCATTAAATATCTCATATAAAAGAAATTACAAGTTGTACTGTTCTGTGCTGGATAAGTACAGGGTCATGAGAACAAATGAAGAAGGCTCAGAACCAATCAATGAAGTATTTGTCATCTTCACCATGTGAGTTTATATGGAGCTTATGATGAGTAAGAGTTAGATGATTGGACAAAGTAGATATGGTCTAAGCAAAGGAAGCCATGTCTATAATGGTCGGAAGATGAGGGAAGTTCCACAAAGGATCAAATTAAAATAATTTTGAGATAGGAAGAAAGGGGATGATTGAACATGTGCACAGAGCATATGAATATCAACCTCTAAATTTCATTGTTGCATTAGTCACCTGTGACCAAATACCTGACAAGATCAACTTAGAGGAGGAAAGATTTATTTGGCATTTGGCTTATGATTTCAGATCATCAGTCCACGGTCAGCCTGCTCCGAGGCAGAAACATCATGGCAGAAGGTCTTGGCAGAGTAGTCATCTTCAAGCCCTGTCCCTACTGACCCACCTCCTGTAGCCACTTTCCACCTCTGAACTTCCCTGCACTGGAGATAAGGCTTTTCAACACATTAGTTTTTATTTTTTATTTTTTTGGGGGGGATTCCAAATCCAAAGCATAACAATTATTTTGAGTAGTTCATATCCACATGATTAAGAGCAGTCATACTTGGCACACAGTTTTCGATTTGTCTTCACACAGATAAAGATGGCACTGGCCCCTAAGGAAAATTAACATGCTCATTACCCAGAGTTTCTATAACCTTAAACTCCCTAAAAGCTAACCCACTGCCCTTCTTTTTCACCCTCTTAAGATATAATTGAAGAACTTGGACAAAGGCTCCTTGGTCTTTGCCCCAAAGTCCTGAATGTAGTTATTAAAAATATGGAAGGTAGGAATAAAGGAAAAATCTAGATGGTGATGGTGGTGGTGAAGGGCACAAGGGAACAAGGAACCTTTGTTCTCAAGATTCTGGCAGGTGAGGTGAGCATAGCAGACTCAGGCAGAGATTTTTTTTCCCTTCATAATATGCAAATATGTGCCAAAGATGAGCGTATCACATCAGGGTTTATATTAGCGAAGTTTTATATTAATGATAGCAATACATGCTACAGAACTTGAAAACCAAGAGATGCAACCTCTTAAATATTAGAAACATTTTCAAAGTGATTTTGTAGTCACTGTTTAACAAGTAAATGGTTCCATATAAGGCTAAAGTATTCAAAATCACTGTGTTTAACCAGAGGAGTAAAACAATAGTTCTTTTTATATGTGACCTTCAGTTTTTATATCTATAACACACATAATTACACACTATAGTGTCAGGCTATATGTTGATAAAGTGTGTACATACATACATGTACATATATACTCACACACATGAAGAGATGATTGGTTGCAAATAGGAATTCCAGATAAAGGAGGAGAAAGTATGTTCGGAAAATTTTATAAATGGCTAAAATTTCTGCAGTGAATAAAATTGTGATTTATACTGTTGTGTGTGAAAAAGTAGAAAAAGTGAATTTCTTTATTGTGGAAGTGAAACTCATTGATCTTATTTTATACTCTTTTTAAAGAGATTTTTTGGGGGTATTTCTCAAATGCCCAAAATAACTTTGCAAGCCATTAAATTTTACTTTAATACCTATGTAATGTTTATATTACTTTTGTCTGATTCAATTACCCTGAACAGTGTGTGTGTGTGTGTGTGTGTGTGTGTGTGTGTGTGTTACTGGAAATGGCACTCAGAGGTATTCTACCTTTAAGCTATCACCCCAGCCCTATTTTCTTATTTTATTTTAAAGCAGGGTCTCAATAAGTTGCTGAGGCTGGCCTCCAATCCAGGTTTCTCCTGTCTCAGCCTTCCATGTACTGAAATTCCTGGGGTTCACTACAATACCTGGCTACAGATTTAAAAAATTACCCATTCTCTTTATGTACTTGTCATTTTATTTCATTCTACACATAAATAAATCAGATCGTAGATTGTAGATACATTAAAAAACACAACCATTAAAACAGAGCTTGTCCATAGATAATAGAGAGTTTAATGCATTTAATTATTTTCAATGATGGTTAAGCCAATTCCTATTTTAATCTTTTCTCCATTGACTACCTCAGACTGTGATGTTTCCAGAGTCAATATCATCATCAGTACTAAATGTGTGTTTTCATGGTAAAAGTGAATACAATCTCCATAGTGTTGAATGCAGCTCCCAGTAACACCAGCACCCATGACACTGGAGAGTAGATACCAGTCAGGGACAAGTGTGTGAGGAGGGGGAGGCCAAGATGAATGGCTGCATTCCAAGCAGTATGTGTTTGTGCATGGGGTGGGGTGTGCTACTCAGAACTGAGACTAGGGGTGCTCTACCTCTAAGTTATATCCCTAGGCCTATTTTGTTTTAAAATTTGAAACAAGGTCTTGCTAAGTTGGTAAGTTTGGCCTCAAATCTCTGACCCTTTTGTCTCAGCCTCTCAAGTACTGGGAATACCAGGCATGCACCAGTGCCCCTGATTCAAGGGGAATTTTTGAAAAAGAATGCCATTAAAACTGTTCTTCAGAGTCTAAGGAGATTTTATATATATATATATATATATATATATATATATATATATATATATGTGTGTGTGTGTGTGTGTGTGTGTGTGTGTGTGTGTGTGTGTATAAGTATATATACACATATATATACTCTGAAGTATATATATAGTCTTATATATATTCATATATATATATACACACACACACACACATATATATATATATATATATATATATATATACTTTATACTCTGAAGAATATATATATTATCCTTATACTACAGGTAATGGTAGTAAAGCCCTGTAGTACCAGTACTTGAAAGATTGAGACAGGAGGATCACAGGTTCAAGACCAGCCTGATAGATATCTAGACTATCAGCAATCTAATGAGACCCTGTTTTAGTGTTTTGGTGTTGGTGTTGTTGTTATTGTTGTTGCTATGCGGGACTGAGGGTTGAACCCAGAGGCATTCTACGTATGAGCTACAACCCTAGTTTTATTTATTTATTTATTTTTATTTTGAAAGGGGGCCTAAGTTGTAGAGGTCCTCACTAAGTAGCTGAGGCTGGCTTCGAACTTGTGATCCTCCCGTCTTGGTTGGCTTCCCAAGTACTGGGATTTCAAGCGTGAGCAGTCACTCAGCTTAAGAACCTGTTTTAAAATAAAAAGGGCTAGGGGTGTATATAGCTTGGCAATAGACTGCCTCCAGGTTTAATCCCCCGTACCAATCAATTACATGTGGTCTTAAAGGTTTTAAGTAAAGATATTGTTATATCGGTGCCACAGAAGCCACCAGAAAGTGACACAACTTCATTTCCACCACCCAGGTGACTGGTGATGTACTTTCCTGCCTTTTGGATATGGTGTCTGGTTTCTTCTGCTCCAGAGGAGGGCCTTCCATTCAACTATGGGTGGCCCCTTTTCTCAGTCATAAGCGACCTGTTTTTTCTGACAGATGAAGGAGTCAAGGCTCCAGACTTGGAGTGTCCGCGAAGCTGGAGCAAGGTAAAAAGGATGACATGTATGTTCCCTTGGAGAAATACCCCCCCCCCCCCGCCCATCCTTTCCAATTTCATCCCTCACCTGTTCCTCCTTTTACCTCTGGGGGGCTTCCTAGGAATGTCGACGAAAATGTAAAATAGAAAAAATGCCAGCTCTTTAAGGGGTATTTGCGCACTTAATAGGGAATTTTGGTGGAAAAGATACAAAACTCTAAGAAATGAGCATCTATCTGGTGGAGAAATTTCAGAGAAATTGGAAGATATTACTGGACAGAATAGAAAGCATGTATGCTTACTGTAAGATGTGATGGTAAGCCCTCTAGTATCACAATGTTTCCATATCTGGAGTCTTCAGACCATTTAGCCTAAGAGTGTGAAGACTTTAGAGGGCTAACAGCTGAGGAAAGAAACCGTCTTTCCAAATCCAGGAGGTGAGATTTGCATCCCAGCCTTTGAGATGGTGCTTAGTTTACTGTCTGTGTTTATTTATCAAGATTCATTCTAGAATTGCCTCCTTTTGGTTTATCCCCCTTCAGTAACTAAAATGATGAATTCCTAAAAAAAAAAAAAAGATAATAAGCCACCCCCCCAAATTAAAAAAAAAAAAGACCCAAATCATAAACGATTTACCTAACGGGAAGCCTGAAAGGGGTTTGCGTTGGAAAAGCCGCTGGAAAGCGGGGGTCAGGAGGATCCAGCGAAAGAAGGATTTCCTTAAACTACAACTGGGCTCTTTCCGGGTTCAGCTTTCCAAGGTTGTATAGGGTGTGGAAGGGCTGCTGGCTTTAAGGTCATCGCTTCTGCAGAACCGGGGACCCGGTCTACGGACGGAAAGACAGTGACACCGGCGATCCGTTGCCATTTTAGAGCTCAGTTTAGGGGGCGATCTGAGCTGCAGAGACGCCGCCACTCCGGTGCTGGGAGGTGGGCTCGGAGTGTAAAGCGGAGGCGTCCCCAAAACTGCGCCTGGAGGCTGCGGTGTGAGAAGACGCCTCTTTCCTCGGCAGATGAGGCTCAGCCCTGCCAGCCGCGGTGGGCGCCGCACCTGGGGCAGATCGCACCTTTCCCGCGAGCCCTTAAAGCATCATTAAAAAAAAAAAAAAAAAAAAAAAAAAGCAAACTCGCGTCTTCGCGGCTACAGGGTCCCGGCGGGGTCTGGGGGGCCTCGGGCGGCGGCGGGGACCCGGGCCGAGCCCGCGGCGGTGCAGGCGGGCGATCCCGGTGCGCGCATCCTCAGCCCGGGCGGGGGTCTAGGCGCCGGCTCTCCCTCGCCGCAGACCGCGGGCTGTCGGGAGCACTGTGCCCGGAGCCCGGAGCAACTCTCCTCGCCTGCGCCGCTGCCGGGCCCCTTCCCCACCCGCCGGGGCGGCCGGGGTCCTCCCCTCCCCCTCCCCTCCCCGCCCGCCCGGCCCCCCGCGCCCCCACGCGGGGCAGGCGCAGCCTCCGCTGCAGCTGGAGCCACGGCGGCCGCCGGCCTCGCTGATTTAGGGGAGGAGGAGGAGGAGGAGAGGGAGGAAGGGAGGGAGGCGCGGGGCGGAGGGATGGAGCCGGGAGGAGGAAATAAATAAATAAAACAATCACCTCCGCGCCAATAAGAGCGAGGGAGAGAGAAAGCCGCGGCCAGAGAGCCACCGGCGCCTGTTCGCTCGCCTCTGAGAGGCTCTCCGCGCGCGCGTGTGTGTGCGTGAGTGTGTATTTGCTGGGACTGGAGCTGGAAAGTTCAAACTAAACGTGTTGCTCTCCCAGATTGCCGAGGCCGCGCGGGCCGAGGCCGCCCAACTTCTCCGGGCCAAGTGACTGGCGTGGCCCGGAGCCCTTGGCGCGTCCGAGGCTGCTCGGCCCCGCGCCCGGCGCAGCGGCCGCGCTCGCCCCGGGAGGGAGCCCGCGGCCAGCGCTGGACCCGCGCCCCGCCGCCCCCGCCGCCGCTCGGCTCCCGCTGGACACCGCGGAAAGGTACGTGCCACTTTCCTGCAGGCTCCTTAGCAGCCCTGCGCGTCTGTCGGGCCGCTGGGGTCCTCGCCCTCCAGGACCGGTCATCATCTGTCAAAGTTTACCTTGCACCTGCGGGTGGTAGCGGCAGCCGCCCTCCCAGGTGAAGCCGGCCCCATTTGCTGATGGGAAAGCGGGAAAGGGGGGGGGGGTCTGCTGGAAGCGCAGGTTCCCCTCTGGATTAAAATTGCGTTTCTGAATAACTCCCGGTCTTACCTTCCTGGCGTGTCCTTTTTATTATGATGCTTCTTGTGATGCTTGTAATGGTTTTCCTTGGTCCTTCTGCACCGAAGGACATACAAGTTTTCAGGGGAAAAAAAAGGTACATGTTAAGCAGGGAAGTTTGCGGCCACTTGACTCTTGGAGAGGAGTAACCCTTTCTTTGCAGCAGCAGCTACTGAGGTTTGGAAGCAGCCAGCGGCAGAGGTGGCAGTGGTGACAGCGGCCTGACCAGTGGCCGCAGCTGCACTTTGTCCCATCAGTGACTGGGAGAAGGAGGAAAATGGGGCTACATCATTGGAGAGCGTGACTCCGGGGCTGCCTGGAAAGATGCTCCTGGAAAAAGCTAAGGGCTCCCCTTCACTTGGTAAATCGTGCTGAGAGTCAGCCGTGATTTCCTTTTGTGATATTTTGTGATATTTATGTGCTTACTGACATGCATGTGTAAAAAAAAAAATCTCTTTAAAAGTTTTTTTTATAGGATTTTCATTTCCAGGTGAGATGAATGACCCTAGAGCCTCTCAGATAAACGCTGTCAAAATCAATACAGTGGAAGCATGAATAGCCCAGTCCCTTCCTGTTTGTTGATATACCACCTACTGTGAAATGTGTCTTCCCTGCCTATTAAGGGTTCTTTTTTTCTTTCTCTTTCTTTCTTTTTCTCTCTCTTTTTCAATGAAGTAGTAACTCTTAGGGAAACAAAAATGTAAAAGTCATTATAAGTTTCTCCAGCAGCATGCTGCAGGAGCCTTTTGAAGCCACCTGCTGAATTAGTTCATGTTACTTTTTAGAGGTAACCACTTGGAGCAGAAGATGTAAGCTTATCCAGCAGATGGAGCAGTAGAAAACTGTACTAGAACTGATAGAATACTCATTTATCCCGATATAATCACAATGATGCAAAAAATGTATATGCGCCTCACTAGACACTAGATTTTCTGGTATCTCTGAAAAATGTCATGGCAATTGAAATATGATTGGGGTGTATCTGTAGAAAATTCAAATACTTAAGCTCTTTATTCTTTCATAAAGTATATCCAAAGACTTTCTTGTACAAACCAGTGCACAATATGATTTGTTCACGTCAAATATACTTGGTCCCATGGTTATAGTTTGTGGTGATTTCCAGCATCATGGGGAAAATGCATTCTTGCCACAATGCAAGACTGACCGCTGGGCTAGGGTTGGGATGACTACACAAAGTTGTATGAGAGAGTGAGGGAACCATATCAGTTTTGGATACTTTAGTAGCGTGGATGCAACTGAGTTTGTTTTGCAAATTTAAATGAGGTAGGTATACTTATATCTTAAAGGACTTGAGAAAAGTTAACAGAACATTTTAGTAAATTTGGGGAGTTGATGTTCCTCCTTCCCAAGAGTTACAAGAAACATAGAGCTGGTATAGCCTGAGCACATTAATCCTGTCTTCAGAAGGAAAGGCAAAAACTTTCACAGCTACTCTACTCTTTGTATCTCTGTGTTGATATTAAGGAAAACAATAATAATGTGATATTACCTGACTTTCTACAAACATTTAACAACCTTATCTGCAGACATGTATTTGACAAAATAGCTTTAAAGATAACAGAAAAAGAGGGATGCCCATTTTACAGACAATGTAGAAAAGGCTTGAGCCATATCAGGGTTGTGTTGTGGTTTCAGGAAAGAGCTGATTCTTGGTCTACTAATCTCCAGTTTCTTTCTCTTTTCATTGTGTTTTAAATAGGCTCTTGTGGCACAGAACTGAGCCGACCTAGTCTGGAAGGATCCAGTGAGATGTTATTTTAATGTCATTATTTAGCAATTAAAGAGTTATAGTTATACATAAAATGTTTTAAGGAACATAGGGACAGACAAGATGCCTTTGAAAAATGTAGTACCAGTAATCATTTGAATTAAACATGCTTTCCATTGAGTGCATATGTTAATAAAATATATGTGACTGCTTCCTAAATTGTCAGATAATGCCTATAGAAAGTACTTAATTGTGCATGCACGAAACTGTATTTCCTTTATCTTCACTTAATATCCAGGAAAGCTCAAAACTTTAAGTAATATACAATAGTATAAATAGATTTCTGAAGGAACTGATTTTATACTGCCTGTTGCCACATAGATGAAATGATTATGGAGTTTTCTAAATTTATCCCATTCTAAATTTACACCCTTTCACACAGGCAAGAACAAAAGAGTTTCAAAGTAAGATTCTGGAAGTTTTATGTCATGAAAATCAGACATATACTAATTTCTTCTTACTATTAAACATATTTAAGACTTTCAATCTGATCATTCTTATTGGCAATTGAAAAACAAGCTAGTAACAGCAAAGTTAACTTAGGAATATAGATTAGAAGTGGATACACTATTATAATTAATTATAGGATACATATTCTCTAAGTAAATGAGAACTGTTCATATTTTTCAGTTAACCCTATATAATTAAGTATTGATAAAATTGATCTGATTTTGATAAAACCATGATACATACATAAATAGATAAAATCTGGAAATTTTAAAAAGGTAATTGCTCAGTACTCTCCACAGTACTGAATTTGCTAAGTTTATTTAACTAGAAGAATCTTGTAACACTGTTGAAGTTGAATTCAAATTTATAGAGGGGAGAACATTAGATAGGTAGAAAAAGATATCTAGAGATATATAGTAGATTTGGATTAGACTCTTGATACTGGGCAGTACAAATGCATTGCATTGAAGAATTTTGGAAAATCATTTCTTCATTACTTTAAATTCTCATTTGAAAAATATAGTGACTAAAAATGGGTAGCTGTTAAAAAAAAGTTTCTGTATTTAACTGAGGCCTCATGATAATGGTTGAAACTGGGCAAAAGACAGGCGTTTGTATTTGCTCTTTGCATTATTTCAGTGGAAGTTTTTTTGTTATAATTTTTATTTTCATTCCATCTCCTTTGGAACTTTATTCTGTCTTAGCTATATTAGGTAATTTTATTTCACCAAAGCATATAGTTATTGAGTTTAGACAAATATATTCGAACTGAATTAAGCTTTAAAGAAGCATGTAGGGGTTTGAGAGATTATGAAGAAGCAATGATCTTTTTTCTCTAGTAAGTTATCGTCTAAGAGATAAAATAAGTTTATCAGTCAGTGAAGATCAAGCAAAAGATGAAACCTTTCATCCTTTAATTTCTAACTTGTCACCTGCCTTGTTTGGTGCCTCTTATAGTGTAATGTATGACTGATCCTGGTTTGCACATATAATTTATGGACGATACATATATATTTGAAATTTGGGTGTGTTTCTTTTCTTTTGGGAGGGCAGATACCATTAGCTTTTAGTTAAAATAAAAAGTTGAAGCAGTTCCTATAATAACAAGATTGGAATATAAAAATAAGAATTATATTGGATTAGTATAGCAGTTAAAATTGTGCCGAACTATAAATCTTAGCAGAAATGATGAGGATATCAAGATTTTTTTGAACAATATTGCCAACTTTGAGCACTACTTTAATTAAATCTCTAAGTGTTAATGCGTTATTGGGTACAAATATCTTTATAAAGTTCCTCCTTTCATTTTAACCAATGCTTCCTTGTATAAACCTTTGTTAAAAATATAGCGTTATATATACACACACATATATTTGTGTGTTTTATGATGAGTATGTTTTATAACAAATGCATTTTATGATGTACACACATGTATAACTCAAGTACAATTTGGCTTATGTGTTACTTAGATATAGATTTTACATAATTGATTATTTTAAAATTTTTTGAAGCTTGAAATCTTCAGATAATTTCTTCTAGGTGACTGTATAGGCATTTCTAGTTCTATTATATGGTTTGAGATATATTTGGCCATGAAATAATTTAGAAAACTTCCCTACTGTCCATTTAACTACCATAAAACTTGTTATAATCTGTCTGTGCAACATAACAAATGTATAATGTGATCTAAGCACTAAAACCACTGGATATGTAAAATAGGTCTTTCTTTACCGTGATGAACATTACCTTCCATATTTAATACACATAACTTATTACTTAACAAAGATGATCTGTTTTTGATCATTGATTTAAAATTAGTGAAAAAATTATCAGATATTAGATTCATTACAATCAAAGTTATTTTAATAAGCAAATCTTTCTAAATCATTACCTTCAAGGAGTGGGAGTTTTGCGAGGGATGGCTAAGTATAATTAAAAGTAAAAAAAAAAAAAATCATTGAAGAATTTACCGACTAATATTAGAAGACAACAGTTGTATAAATAATATACTTAAAGGTATATTTTTAAGATTTTGATTGTTTCAAAACACCCCCGTACCCAAAGTAAGTACTTTCAGCTTTCCAGTAGGAATATTTAAATGTTGTGAATTATATGATCGATTCTCAATTTTTTCTCAAAATTAAAGGCAGCTTTAATCCTCTTGGGAAATTGAAGGACTGAATAATGGTGTTAAAACTTCCAATAGATATTACTTCATATTTACTCCTAAAATACTGACTCTACTATTTTACTAGTGTGTTTATCAACAAAGTGCAGCATATTAAGGAACTTGCTTATTAGGCTTTTGTAATAAAGGTTATCATTATTGTGAGACAGATGTCTTTGATGCTAGCATCAGATTTAGAAAAAGGGGAAAGAAAGCAAAATCATTTAAAAAATCATTGCTCTGGTTCTATAAGACTCACTAAACTAGTGCTTGTAGGTATTAAGACCAGAAAGCATGAATTTGCCAGCCTTGTTGATATAATAATGGTAGAAAGGCTAGGAGGGCACTTTACACCATGGTCGTTTCTTCTCTGGGTCATATCACCAGATTCCTACATGAACTTGATTTGAACATTACACAAAATCTAGACACATTTAATGAGAACTAATCATAATTTCAAATATCAATTCATCAATGGATTGCATTGATACTTAGTAGTATTCTTTCATTCAATATCTTAATCTGTTACTCATTAAGTCTTAACTAAAGCTGAAAAGATTCGTCTGCATTACCTTTTTAAAAAATATATTTTAGCACTTTTATAGTGAAATAATCATGGACTGATTTCGACTAGCCTACTTAATCTAAGAAGTTGATGGTGTAGTTTTTAAGAAATGAATTTTAGTTTTTAGAAGATAAATATTCTTAGGTTTAAATTGTGATTACATACAGAATGAATAGCATCCCAAATAAATAAACAACACCATATTTCAGCAAATTTGACAACTAAGAATGATAAATGTTCTTCCTTGTGTGTGTGTTTTAATTTTCTGTGTTAATTACTGTGTACTATCAGTAGAATAGAATATCCTGAGAGGATAATGGTATCTTGTTGAACATAGATTTAAAGGTTAAGTAGTTATAACTTTAACAATAAACATGCCAATTACCTTCCATCCCTAAGACTTTTTCCTAAAGTGGTATTTACCTAGATTTTAAAAGCAACCATAGCATGAAAAAAAGTATTAAAAGCATAATGTCAAATTAAGTGCTCCTTAAGTATTAAGATCTTCCTATCTTTTATTTTTATCATCAAATAAAAATTAGTACATTGACATTTTTATTTTAAGATCAATTAGGTGCAAGATAATTTAAGATATTAAGAGCTATAGAATATTTGTTTTGTGATGGAAAACAATTTGTTCTCATTGTCTTAAATTATTTTCTAAAATTATTTTAATGAATCAAATTTGATATTTATTGCTCCAAAGTTTAATTGGAAAGTATAAGATTAAAACTCAAATTTTATTAATTTTAATACAAAAAATAGTAAGTCAGTAATTGTTTAGAATCTATTGTACATTTAAGAAATTAATGGTATTTTTAAATAAAATTATGCTTTTATTAAAGTTTGCCAGTAAATAAGTTAATATTAATTTAATTTGAAAAAGAAGAGAACTAAAATTCAATGGATGGAATATATATAATTAATTTATAGGAAAATGAAAAGCTTGTGTGATGATCTAATCCAAATTGCATAAAATTAGACATTTCAATATTTGCTATTATAAATTTTGAAAGAAAAATAGGCTTGAAATGCAGTGAAGAAAAATGCTAATAATAGTATTATATTTTCAAAGTCCTCTTATTGATTTGGGCAAGCTTTATGTCTAAATTATCATGCTAGTAATATTGCATAGAGTTGTTTCTAAGTACTTTAAAAATTGTTCATTTTAGCCCATATTTTATACACTACTGATAATTTCCAATTTTGTTTGTTTTAGAAAATGGTTTGATATATATATGTAAAAGATCATATTTACCAACATTGCAAGTGAAATCAGATAACGATGAAACTTTGAGAGAAAAAAGTTCAACACATGAAGTGCCTTTAAAACAGATTTCACCTTCAAATCAATTTTTGTATTAATTGTACATACAAAGAATCATCTATTTACCACTATATTTGTTATAAATATTAGGCAATGTGATTTTTAAAAATCTAAATTATAACTTCAGTTAAGTGATAGTTTTATCTTTTTCTATTTCTGGAGCTCAGACATTTTATTTTTATTTTTATTTAAATCACTTTGTGATTAGTATCTTTCAAATCAAACTGCAAAATATTTGCAACATTTTTTCTCTTTAGGCTGGCCTTTTACAACCCAAATTATATTATAGAAAACCAATTTTTAAGTTTGTTTGGCAAATCCAGGGTTAATAACATTAAAGAACAAGGGTTTTGCTAGTTATGTAATATAATTTAAAGAACCGTGACTGATATATCTATTTACATTATTTCGGATATTCTAGTTAATAGTATGCAACAGTCTTATTTTAAATTATTTTTGCATCTTTGAACAATATAAGAAAAATTTCACTCTTGTTTAAAATATAAATGATGCACACAACATTTTGATAAATATCTTTGCTAATATGAAATCAAGAATAAAATGTGCTTATGCATAAAAGTATAGCAACATATTTCAAAAATCTCAAGGTTTTGAAAAATAAAAAGGTCAGGAAATGATATACTTGGAAGACAGTTTACAATATGAAACTAAATCTACACAAAAGGAACAACTACCAGAAAAGAATAGACTATGTTCCCAAGGAAGTGTTCAATGTATTAACTCTTGTATGTTTTCTTTAGGGAAGGCAGGTGCTTGGTTATTTCTGTACAATCCAGGCTCTAGACTGTTAACATTTTATTCGAAGTTAGTAAATCGGCATATTGGTTTACACCTTTCATTTGCTTGTGAATGTTAGTGTGAGTTATCTTCTCCAAATTTAATTTGCTCTGCGCATGGTCACATATTGCAAATCAAAGACCAAAGTCACTAAAATTGAACCACTCCTGAGACCTGTTCATCTGTAATAGCTGAGGGAAGCCTCCTGTCACCAATAAGAACTTTTCCTTCAAAGAATACAATGACAAAACATGGAACTTCTAGAAGAATGCTTTCTTGTTTTGTTTAACACTGCCTTTTCATCAAAGTAGCATGAAAATGAGAAAGACAAAATTACTGAGGGAATAGAGAAAAGGAAAAGTTGAGAGAAATAACCTGATCAAGAATGAAAGGGTACTAAATGGCAATTGACTTTTATTGGGGCTTTTAACTGTTTACCCTCACAGCACCAAAATTCAAAATGAAAAATATAATCAAATTAAAATTTAATTGTTAGGTAAGATTTTAAGATTAAGAAGTCACTTTTTAAAATTCTTCATGTATTCACTGTGTTTATCTTTTAATAATTTGCTCTTGTATTTTCACAATGTTAAGATATTTTTACCTATACACTTAAGACTAGTTCCTCCTCTGTAACTACTGGTTGGTATTCCATTATAGAAATATGATTAAGTCACATTCCTTATATTATTTTTCACATTATTCTTATGATATCTGAAGTCATTCTTAAATGTAATAGCATATTGAGATACAGACTAAAATTTAAAAAAGACAATCCAAAATATGCAGTTGTATAAGATAAATATAAATGTATGATTATATCATATATATTCAATGTATCTTTGTTATAATATATTTTCATGGAATTTTGCATAAAATTTTTAAAAATCGAAAGCTATCTCATCACATATCATTTTCCTGGCTGCATGTCATTTTATTGTACAAATTTGGTAGAAGTTATTTACTAGTCTCTTATGGTAATATATCCCAAATACCAATTTCATGTTAGAAAGGAAGCTAAATGAACAATTTTATTGGTGTTCATGTCTTTGTTGAAACTTAAAATTATTTATTTAGGATAAATTCTCAAAAGAAAAATTGCTACATCACAGGGTATTGGATAAGTTTGTTTTTTAACAAAAGTAACATAATGTGATACCTTTCATAAGAATTTTCATCAATAATTGGGACCTCCAAACTGTTGTAGTTGGCTCTTAAGTGATTGTTACTAAATTTTTTTTGATATTTTAATATCATAGAAATAACACTGAGTGCTATGATAATCTGAGCTTTGACCTTCATGCAAAGTTTGTGATCTGGGGTGAGTTATTAGCATCTCACTATCAATTTTTTAAGATATAGACTAAAGAATTTCTAACAGATGGAGACCATTGTCAAACCTGATCATTTATCATTGTAGCTCTACTTCTGATTTTGGAAAAAATATAGTGTACAGTAATAAAAACTATATATTTCCATGAATTCTCAGCATTAACTTACTTGATGGCAAGTTGTAGAGCTGTGAGGATTTTTTTGCTGTTCAGTTTTCTTGCAGTAATATTTTATAACAGAGCCGATTATTTAGACTGAAGAAAAAAATAATGTACAAGCTAACATTCACTTAGTTTTTCTTGAGTAAAGAATTTCCTTGCTGACATAGTGCCATGTCTATCTATAATTATTTCTCTAAGGTATTTCATCTTATTTTCACTATGGAAATAATAGGTGTGTGTATGTCTGTGTGTAAACACGTGTATTGATTCTTATACAAATTTGTAGATTTTTTTTATCAAGGCACATTGTAAACTAGTATTTCAGTAAACGTCTAATGTATGTAAGTCTACATATAATTAAATATGTGTCACCATTTTGTTGCTTAAGAAAAATTGGGAAGAATAATATATTCCTAAGGAAATGCTAGAAACTAGAAACAAAGGAAGCAACATCATCAAATTCTTTGTGCAGGGGATTTTCATTCTTGCATTTCATATGCAGCCAAGCTCCTAAGCAAGAGCAATGGCAAAATAAATGTCTTTTAGACATTAAAGGTCTTTGAAACTCACCACAGTGTTTGCAACTTTTAATATAAGAGAAAATAGAGTTAAAATATTAACTTGCAAAAAAATGTTTGTTCCAAATTACTTTATTTTCTGAGGGGTGGGGAGGATAAAAACATTTTCTTAATTTGGATGCTTCCCTAAATTAAATAAAATTTAAATACACATAGTACACGAATGAACTTACAGTTTAGACTTCTTTTTTATTGCCCTAATTCCAGGAACTTTGGTGCCCTACCTGAATGCAATTTGTAAGGTCAGATTCTCAAAAATAAATTTGCTATTTTCAGTGCTTCTCTGCTTCCAAGTCTTTGAAATTTTTGTGTCTCTCTTAAAGCTTTGCTTTTTAAAGGTTTTTCTCACTTTTAAGGATTTTTTTTTTGCTTTTTAACTATTTATTTATTTATTTATTTATTTATTTATTTGGTGGTACTGGGGTTCCTGGAAGCCCTTCTACCTCCGGGATACACTCCCAGGCCTATTTTATACTTTTTTTATTTTTGGAAACAGGGTCTCTTAAACCAGCGAGGTTGGCTTCAAACCTGAGTGATCCTCCTGTTTCTGCCTCCCAAGCGTGGGGATTACAAGCATTCGCCACACACCCGGCTCTTTTTTTTTTGCTTTTTAAAAGTATATGTTTAAATTAGTTGTATAAAGATAAATCCAATGCAGAGTAGAAAGTCTAAGATACAACTTCAGCAGCAGACAAATTTCTTATCAAACAAGGTGTAATAATTCTGATTGTCTGCTATTCTCTTATAGAGTCAGCAAGCAGTGGGCAGCTCCCAGTGTGCATGGTAGAAGTCTCAGGTAAGAGTGGCCTGGTATTTTGTGAAGGATTCTAGGCATTCGTAACTTGTGCTTAATATTTGTCAGATATTCTGCTCTTCTTTTTTTTTTTTTTTTTTTGTGGTACTGGGGCTCCTGGAAGCCCTTCTACCTCTGGGCTACACTCCCAAACCTATTTTTTATATATTTTTTAAATTTGGAAACAGGGTCTCTTAAGCCAGCGCGGCTGGCTTTGAATCAGCACGATCCTCCTGCCTGTGCCTCCCAAGCGCAGGGATTACAAGTGTGCGCCACCACGCCCGCCTCTGCTCTTCTTTTTCCAGTACTTTTTGAATTGAATATATGATCTCTTTATTTCCCCACATTTACTGGTGCATTGTAATTATCTATCATAATGAGATTCAAAGTCATACAAACAAACATGCAGGCAGGTTTTTTGTTTGTTTATTTGGCATTACTACGGATTGAACCCAGGGACATTTCTACTTCTGAACTGCATGTTCAGCCCTATTTTATTTTCTAATTTGAAACAGTGGCTCAGTAAGTCTCAAAGGACCTCTCTAAAGTGCTAAGGCTGGCCACGAACCTGGAATTCTCCTGTCTTAGCCTCTCTAGTACTGGAATTTCAAGTGTGTACCACCCTGCCCGGCCTTCCTATGTTTTTAAGAAGTAAAACCTAGAGAATCTAGGATGGCATAAACTCAGATTAGACTAAATTGATTATAAAAGCTCATTTCCTATGAGTCGTCCACTGTTTTACAAACCTCACTTTACAGAAAGGCAAACACAAATGTTAACAGATTATTTTGTAAATTAAATGATTAAGGCTTAAATGCCTTTGGAACTTTTTTCTAAACATACTTAAATTCTTTGTTTTTGTTTTTGTTTTTTTCCCAGCACAAGACAAACAGTGCTTTCAAAATTACAGAATTTTTTTAAATCTTTAATCCCTTGGCTTCCTTTCCTAAAGTTGAATGCATTTTATTCTTCATCTTCCCTGAAATAAAATCGTGTGCTACACTGAAATTGCTTATATATCAATATATGTTTCAAGCAATATATTGGCTTTACTATTTAAGCATCTAAGTCCTCTATAAGTAGAAGTTGTGTCTGTTGGCCAGGAGCTTAGTTGACTTATAATGTCCACAACTGCCTGACCAAACCTTCTGTACATTGCCAGAAGACAGATGTTCTTTTGAACACTTTATTCTATTGTATTTAATTTTTTGTTGGTTAATTGTAATTATACATTTTAATGAGGCACAAGATGGACGGGGCATATAAGTTTTACCTTGCATGTTGAGATTACTCCTCTTCTTCTGGCTTTCATGGGCAGCATCCTGTCCTTTATCATGATCACCCACATTGTCATTGATAATGAGCACCTAGGTTAATTTGATCATGAGAAAAACAAATTTTGCTGGCCACTAGACCTCTGGACGAAACCAGCTGCATTTTAAGAGAAGTAGAGATTTGAGTATGAATTAAAGAACAATCTATCTGGGCATAGTGCCGTATACCTGCAATCCCAGTACTTGGGAGGATGAGACAGGTGGTTCAGAGATGCAAGATCAGCCTCGGCAACGTAGTGAGACCCTCAGCAACTTAGCCCGACTTTTTTTTTTCAAAAATAAATAAAATAAATAAATAAATAAATAAATAAATAAGACAGGAGTATAGCTTAGAGATAGAATACCCACGGGTTCATTCTGCAGTACAAAAAATTACAAACAAAAAACATAATGTTGGAGTCTGTGAGAGTTTTTTTTTTAAATATGGGGTATATATCGAATGAAAATGACTGTTAAAAGCATTATAGTAGGAAACTTATTAAAATCAGTTTTCCAAGCTGCTAGAGACCTACAAGGTAAGAATTTTTAAAATAACTTGACTTGGTGATATAAAATAAAAAGTCTTAAGTTTTTATATTTTGTGTCTTTTTCTCATCATAATGCAGAATATTAATTTATTTATTATGTATACATCATGTTAAATAAGGCCTCTCTTCATTCCTCAGTAGCACTGGTTCCATTTATGGCACTGTTGGATCACCTATACACATTTACACATCTTAAGTCATTCCATCTTTTTAGGTTTCTTTTACCACAGAGCTCATTCAGAACATTCAAAACTAAGCAGTATTGCTCTAGCATCCTGCCAGTCAGCCTAATTTTAAAGGCCAAGTCATTTTCCTATAACCTAACATTCAGGTAATTTTGACATTTTTCCTCAGGTGTTCACTCAGACTTCACTTCCTTGTTTTTGTAATTGGGAAGTTAATCACCAGAAATTCTTGATTGCATCTTCGGGAGATGTGGGAGGAAAATAACTGCTTTCTAGGAGATCAAAGCACAGAAGAAGAGCCCGGGCAGAGATGATGGCTTTATTAGTTTGCTCAGGCAGCAGCAACAAATTACACAAACAGGGTGGCTTAGAAGAGCAGAAATCTATTCTCTTACAGTCTTAGAAGTCAGAAGTCCCACATCAAGGTGTGGCAATCTGATTCTTTCTGGAAACCCTGAGGTGGCATCAGTCTGTGACTGTCTCCTGGATCCCTGTTGCTCCTTGGCTTCTTCGGCCTCTGCAGTATTTTCTTTTGTTTCTCTCTTCTGTGTCTCCTCCCCTGTTGCTGTGTCAAATCTCCTTCTTACATTTATTAGAACACAGGTCATGGCATTTAATGCTCTTTCTAAATCCAAGATGAGCTCCGCTTCACATTAGTAATTTATTTGCAACGGCAAATATCTCTTTTCCAAGTAAGGTCACTTTCATAAGTACTGAAGATTAGGATTTGAGCATATCATTTTAGGGGAACACTGTTTTAGTCCGCATGAGTAGAAAAGGGCAATGATGGTATAGACATAAAAGGGTTAGGTTTAGGCAGACCATTGAGATTGATTGTCTCAATAGATGATATGATATATAAATATACTGACAGGCACAGTTGCTAAATCTTTGAGAGAGATAAGAAGTAATGGAGAAACCCACAACCTGATTCATGAGATGAAGCCAACTGAAAAACATGCAAACTAATAAACACTTTAAATGCAATTCAGAGAATCTAATGTAAAACAAGGAATCTAGAAAAAAACAAACCCAAATGTTCTGGGGACAAGTTGTGCTAATGGTAGCTGTGCTGATATGCTTGGGGGCAGGAACTTCCATCAGCCCTTCCTGACATTTAGGTTTCTTTACTCCAATCTATTCTGCTCAGTAAAATGGAGAAGGCAGAGGAAGTACGGAGGAGAAAATAATGCTAGTACATATACCAATCTCAAAAATATGTACAGGGAGGGGAGAAAGCAGATGGGTCATGGAGGGAAACATCAGGTACTGAGTGAATGTATGTTTCTATCATTCTGAACCTCATTATGATGTATAATTAAAACACACCTATAAAAGTGTATTAAAAATCAAAGAGAACTGAGTTAAAGTTTTTAGATCATCAATTACTAATGTTTTGAGCATATATGTTGTTTATTTTCTCTGAACTTCAGTTGTCTTTCTGAAAAGAATAATATAAATTGTTTATTATCATTGCAAACAAAAACACCTGCCTGTCATGTTGTCCAAAAGACCTTTCTGTAACAATGGAATTATTCTCTACTAATGCTGTTCAAAATTGTAGCCACAGCTATAAGATCAGCACTTAGAATATATTTAAATGTAATTAATTGACTATAAGCATGTTTGGCATGGTGGTTTATACCTATAGTTTCGGGTACTGGTAGTCTGAGACAGTAGGATGATAAGTTTAAGACCAGACTTAAAATAGGGAGACCCTGTCCCAAATATAAACTTATAACAGGATTAAAAAAGGTAACACAAAATTGCTAAATACACAAGAAAAACATAAGAAAAGCTTATTGTCGTTGAGTTTAGCGTCCTTTTTGGTTTGTGAAAAAAATTAATACATAAGAACCAAATTATGGCAAGGACTTGTACTGATATAATTAATATCACTGAAGAAATGAGTAGTAAATTTTGTATTATACAAGCAAGCAAACCAAACTTATTAGTAAGCAACCTATACATCTTATTTATGTAACCATATATTTAGCCATGCAAAAATACTCACAAAAACTCAGAAAATTATTAAAAATTTATGATAGACTATTTTCTAGTTTAAATATAATCTAAAAACTTCAAATCCCCACACTTGAGAGGTGGAGACAGGAGGATGGCGCAGGTTCGAAGCCAGCCGCACTGGCTTAAGAGACCCTGTTTACAAATATAAAAAAGTATAAAATAGGTCTGGAAGTGTAGCCTGGAGGTAGAAGGGCTTCCAGGAACCCCAGTACCACCAAAAACAAACAAACAAACAACTTCAGAGATGAGTATCAATAAAACAAGAAATTATAATTTTAATTAACAGTAAAAATGCCATATTTAGAATCAATGTGTGCACAAAATTGAACAAAAGAACTTTGTATCTTAAATATTTAATTACTGGATATGAACGAAAGAAATGAATTAATTAAAAAGCCTGATAAGTAATAACCACAAAATCAAGTAAATTAGGGAATTATGCCCTTGTAGCTATTAGAAGGAATGCTTAAATATATAAATGAAAGAGTAATGAATTACAAGTAATAGATTTAAAAATAAACTCAGAAACTTATTATTTGAAATCAATGAAGAAAATAAAGAACCACAAATGATCAAAAAAGTGAGAAAATAGTATGAAAACACAGGGAATTAGGAATGACTGAGGGGAAATCTGCATCAAATTTATAATATTTTAGAGACTATAAGAATTGTCTCAATATATGGTAAAAATTATCACTGGGGAGAATTTTTTAGCTATCTAAAAAAAGAATATTATGGCTAGAAAACTTATTCTTAACCTTTCTGAGTAGTCAATAACCCTATGCTATTTGAACTTCTTAAAATTAGTAAGGATAAATTTTTTATAATTAAGATCATAAGTCAATGTGACATTGGCCCTAAAATTGGAAATTTTCCTATGATCATTTTGAAAAAAGACATTTAGATGTCCATTTCTATTAAGACACATATTTTGTTATAGAATTTTTAGGGAAGAGAATTAAAAATAAAAAGAATTGAGATATACAAATTGGAAATAGGAAAATTATGTTATTACTTATACATGTTAATAATTGTATAAACCTAACATGACCAAAATATGATTAGAAATGGTGAGCATTGGATACATTAAATAATTGACAGTATAAGGAGTACCAACATTTTGGTAATATTGTAAGGACATGTAAGAATTAAAAACTATAGTTGAAATAATAAAATGTGAGAATACAAATTCAACTAATTCAACAGATGAAGACAGTTTATAGCTATAAACCAGTAAGGTTTGAATGGAGAAAAATATCTAAATTGCAGAGTTGCTGGTATAGGGGCTGTCTTTTAATGTGATTTAATGGCATGCTAAATTAATGTTTACTTGCTAAATTATCTAAGTCTGTGTCAGTTTTGTCATCTGCAAAATAATAAAAATATCTTATTTAAAGACTAATACTGGAAAAAGACTTAATTCTATTAGTATTTGGAAAATCATCCTGCACTTTCCCTCAGCTACTTTGATTAATAACATTACTGTTATGGTTATGAAGTTTAAAAGATTAAAGATAGCAGGGCCTGGCGGCGCATGCTTGTAATCCCAGCATTCAGGAGTCTGAGACTGGAGGATCGTGGTTCGTGGACAGCCTCAGCTACTTAGTGAGGCCCTCTGCAACTCAGTGAGACCTGGTTTCAAAATTTAAAAAAAGAATAAAAATCAGGGCAGAGTGTGTAGCTTGGAGGTCGAATGCCTCTGGGTTCTATCCCCAAACCCACCAAAAAAAAAAAAAAAAAAGGTTAAAGATAGGAATTTTCTAAAAATATGCATTCAAGTAAGTTCAAGTAAAATCCTATTGGGATTTTTAATTTGTCCCTTTATTTAAAGTATCTCCAAAATATAAGTAAAGCAAGTGAAGAGATATTGGACAATATTAGAAGAGGAATCATGCCCTTGTAGATATTAAAATTTATTATTTTAAAGTTCTAGTTATATTAGTCTGATAATAGAAAGAGTCCAGAAAAAAATATATACATGTATATGTGGAATGTTGATATGTGATAAAAATGTTATTAAACATCAGTAGAAAGATGATTTTATCAGCCTAAGATAAATATTCTCCTAGACAAATATAAAACTTCAGAAAGAAAATGTAAATGATCAATATTAATATATTTAACCTTACTAGTGCACAAAAAAAAGTTGTACTTCTATTTTGATTGCTGCTTAAAAAAACAGTAGAATTTCTGAGCTTTGATTCCTATCATGAGCTTTGATTCACAGCCTCCTTGACTCTAGCCTAAGGAACAAAGGTAGAGAATGTGCATTTAGGAAAGATACAAATTAGAAATGGAGAGAGGGTCACGGACCGGGGCAGCGTCAGAAGATATTTTACAGTCATCACTTGTCATCAAGTGTAATAAAACACTTATTTTTACAATTTGACATAGCAGTTTCAAAACTCATGCTTTACATTTTGCCTTTTGTCAAATACTGAAAATATTACAAAAATGAAAACATGACTAGTGTCAAGGAAATAGACATGTGTATACTGTCAACAGAGTATTGTTATATAGCCTTTTTTTGCAGGGCAATTTCCTAATATTTATAAAAGCATTGAAAACTGGGTAAATTTTGTTATAAAAACTTTACTAAAAATGTAATTTAGCCAGGTGTGGTAGTGCATGCTTGTAATCCCAGCATTTGGGAGGAGGAGACCATAGGATCGCATTTCTCAGCCTCAGCTATTTGGCGAGGCCCTTTGCAACTCAGTGAGAACCTGTTTCAAAAAACAAAAAAAAACTAAAAAATAGGGCCGGGAGTGTAGCTCAGAGGTACATTGCTCCTGGTTTCCATCCGTGGTAACTCAAAAATATATTTTAATGAGAGAGCCAAGTAATAGATAAATAGAAGAGACAAATATGCATAAACATAATTTTCAGTATTGTTTGCAATAGCTAGAAATAAAAAAGAAAAATAATCTAAATAGACATAAAAAGGAATAGAAGATTTTTTAGACATAAAAAAAGAATCGAAGATTATTTATTTGGACCATGTAACCTTCAAGTATAAAATGACATTGCATCAATAGATGCTATAGATGAGTATTTACTAAATGAAAAACATACTGCAAAATGAAAAAGAACATGTGTACGCATGTGTGTATGTATCCTTACAGAGAGCTGCTTTAAAAGTTCAGAGAGAAGCACATAAAACTCCACCCCTATGATATTTTGGGTGATTATTTTTGTAAACATCTTTGCGAAGATTCTACAAAAGTATTTAATATTCTATCTATCATTTTATTACATTGCCAATACTTTGGCTAATCTTTTAACCAGTTCCGCGTATCATGTACTGTATTCAGAATCACATGGCTGTCAGGCACTGGAAATTTCAATTAAGACTAGAAGAAGTGAGTATTGTTTTTCAAACTTTGAATGCCTAGGGGGAAGAACCTTTGGACACCCTGTTAACACTGTACCCCTGAAACAAGTGAGTGTACACAGGAGCTGCCAAAAATACTGGAAAAGGAAGAAAAGAATAATAATTAATTACATATAATTTCCCCCAAAATCTAGTAGCAGTAGTTGCTATATATCGCAGAAAATCTCACAGACTATTGGTTCTCACATCAAATCCAATACCAAATCTAAAACATTAGTGTTACCTTGGAAGGTATTTAATTCTGGCTTCTTGGTTTGTCAAATTCCTTCTGTTTCCTTATTAGTACTTCTCACCACTCTCAGTTTAGTCATATCCATTTAAGTGGTGACAACACATCCAAGTTTTGCTTCTCCGTGTTTGTGCAAAGGAGCCATAAGAAAGATTTAGTAAGTAGTCTAAGAGTTAGTGAGTATTCAGCATGGGCCTGGCACTGTGCCAGCACCCAGAAACTAAGCAGGTCTATTGAGGCAGAAGACCTAGAGAGAGTTATGGTGTCACAGAAGAATGCACACTCACAGACTCTTATCCCATGTCTACAGTAGCCATTAAGCCAGTTCTGTCTTTTGCATTCAAATCTAATCAGAATTAGACTCTTCAGAAAAGAAAAAAAATATGCCGGACGTGGTGGCACATGCTTGTAATCCCAGCGTTCTGTAGGCTGAGACCAGAGGACTGAGGTTCACAGACAGCCTCAGCTACTTAGTGAGGCCCTCCGCAACTTAGTGAGACCCTGTTTCAAAATAAAGACTAAAAATAGGGCTGGGGCTGTAGCTCAGAGGTAGAACGTCCCTAGGTTCTATCCTCACTACCTCAAAAAAAAAAAAAAAAAAGAAAGAAAAATGAAAATAAAAAATACAATCCAAATCCTACTATCCATTACCCATTAATGTTATGTGGATTTTTTTTTAGTAATATATGGCATAAAAATTAAAGGTGAAATTATGTTTGTAACATAGAATAGACCAATGGAAATGTTATATGCAAATTAAAATTCTCATAGCAACTTTTGAAAAGTTATTTACAGCTGTAATTTTAGAGAACCATGATCCTTAAGGCTGTCGAGAATTTAATATAGGATTGAAAATCTGAGTTTATTTCCTGGACAAAAATCTATGTTTCAAAAGAAAAAAAAAGATAAATTAAATGCAATGCAATGAACATGCTTTAAAGCATTTCTGCAATTTATTTTAGCCATGATCCTATACATTGTATTTACTTTACAAGGAAGATAAATATCAAGACTGTAATTGCAAAGTTTTGCAGGCTGTGAGAGTGTCTTCTGAGAAGTTCTATTGATTTCTGGAGTGAATCTGCAGAAATATACACTTTGACTATAGGGTTGTGATGACTAGTTTGGGACATATACACATGTATATTTTACTTAAGACTTTCCCCCTCAATTATCTATTCATTTTTAAAGATTCTTTAAGACTGCTTGAGAATGTAATCTCATTACAGCCTAAGTAAAATGATTTAACTTCTTTCTGTAAGTTCTGTCTCACTGTGTGGTGATAAGTCTCAGTTAATTTTAATTTTTCTTCTTGAATGTACTTTTCAAGAGGTAGATGATCAAGAAGATGTGTAGTTACGGAAAAGATTCGTTATATGTGGAAATCTTAAAGAAAAAAAGTTAAGAGTTTAAGAGAATGTGAGATAGACAAATTTAGCTTTTTTATTCAGACCAGGGCTTGAATAAGTCTCTTCCTAACAGAAACTCCCATGTTTATGGATCCATGTGTACATGTATTTATATATCATTTAAATGGTAAATATCACCTTCAATGGTAATAATTAAGGCACAGAGAATATAAAGTTATGATCAAGGAATCACAGTCACTAAGCTGCCAAAACACGGTTTAAGAATTTAGGGTGTTAGTGCAGATTAATAAGCTGTAAGGACCTAGGGCATTGGTTTAGATTTCTGTCACTGATAATGTGAGATCAGGCAAGCAGGGCACGGTGACCTAGGCCTGTAATCCCAGCACTTCAGAGGCAGAGACAGGAGGATTGCAGGTTTGAGACCAGCCTCAGAAATTTAGCAGAACTTTCAGAAACTGAGAGACCCTATTTCAAAACAAACAAACAAACAAAACAAAAAATAAATTTAAAAAGGGCTGTGGAAGCCACATGTGGTAGCATACACTTGTAATCCCAGCATTTGGGAGGCTGAGACGGGAGGATCTAGGTTCAAGGATGGCTTCACCTACTATGTAGTGAGGCCCTTTGCAATTCAGTGAGACCCTGTTTCAAAATAAAGAAAAAAAAAATAGGGCTGGAGGTGTAGCTCCGTGGTAGAGTGACCCTGCTTTCCATCCCCAGTAGCGCCAAAAAAAAAAAAAAAAAAAAAAAGGAAAGAAAAGAAAAAAAGGGCTGTTCTTGTAGTTCTAAGAGAAAATGTCTCTGGTTCAACCTGGGTTCAATCCCCACTATCAATCAATTAATAGATCAAGCAAATCTTAGTGCTTAATCACATTTTTTAAATTTTTCATGGTATAATTTCAGAACGAAAAGAAATCCAGAGACTGTTAAGCCATCCCTTCACATTGTCTAAATGAGAAGCTCGGTTCTCAGTTTCCTCAGGTCAGAGATCATTTATAGTTTCTATTTTTAGAGACTGAAGAGACTTGGGATAAAGGGCAATTAAAAATCTGAAGTCCCTGGACAATAAGTAAGAGGGAATAAGAGTCAGACTATGAATTAAGAAACACAGAAAACATGTTGCAGGGCCACTTAATAAAGAAAATATATCAAGGAATCTGCCAGTTGTATTTATTATTAAAAGTATATTTTTTATTTTATTTGGAAACAGGGTCTCACTGAGAGCCTCACTAAGTAGCTGAGACTGGCTTCAAACCTGCACGATCCTCCTGTCTCAGCCTCCCAAGCATGGGGATTACAAGTGTGCACCACCACACCCGGCTATTATTAAAATTATAGTAAAATTTTATTTAAGCTAAGTTTTTCTGTGCAAGTGGTCTTGAGTGCATCAGTTTTATTTTCTTATATAAATACTATACTTTGTATAATCCCCATGATACAGTTTTTAAGCATATATAATAACATTGTTCTCACCATTTTTATAGTGTGAAAAAGTAGGTTGTTTACAGAGGTAACCTGTTAAATTCAAAATGCATTTTGGCATCTTGCGAGAAAATACTTTTTAATTTGACATTTTTCACAGTTCCAAGAAATTCATATAACAAATTTGATTGCCTTTTCATAATACTGTTCAAGAGAACTGTGTTTCAATGTACATGTTTAGAATATCTTTTTCAGGATAAATATTTCAAATTTCTTTGGAGGAGAATGGAACAGTTCTGTTTGATGACTTCTACTCTCGGAATTGAAGTGGGCTTCCAACGTTGTATTTTTCTCACTGTCATTAAAAAATAACAGTAATTTTACCTTTTTCTGTAACTTTGTGGTCTCTTACCCAGCATAGTCATCTAATGAATGGAAAATTTCTCATAGTCAATAATGACTTCATCTATCTTATCTAGTGGTTCAGTTATCACATTAAAGTGCTTTATTGTGAGGCATTCTCTCTAATACTGTCTCAGGTTGAAGTCCAGAAAGGCAGTGAATCTCTTATTACTCATTAAAAAATACTTGAGGTGAATAAGGTCAGTTATGTTAAAATAAAAAATATTGCTCCATGTATAGAATAGGGATTGCTTTTTTAAATACAATTATTGTATTAACCCTAATCATATAGTCCTCCTTTAAAAATATATGTAACTTAGAAAATAAAATATGTGGCCAATAGCTCAGTACTGACTGCCTCCCCTCTTAAGTGTATAGATAGAAAGACTAGCTCTATCCATAACTAGAACACATCTATTTGGTTTTTAATTATCTACAAAGTTGCTCAAAATGAAAGAAATACATATGTCAGTGTTTTTTAGTCATTGTTTTTAAGTTATTGCGCTTAGTTTCTGATGCCTTTGTACTTTTATTTTGTCCATTCATACTCTTTTATTTTGCAACTATGTTCAGGCAGACTTTGTTTTGGAGACAATCCTACTATTGTTTATTTCTAGTGAGCATTACTTATCAGCATTAATAAATGTTTTATGGCTTTAAAACACTTTCCATTGGAAATGTGAAACAGCCTGATGGCATTAAGTGCAGTAAAAAGACCATGTAATAAAGTGCTTGAGGATTATTTATGCACCTTGGCCCACAGGAAAGAGTTAATAAAGAAATACAGCATACAACTATGGAATTAAACTAAGGCCCAACAAATAGATAAGCTTACATCACTGTCAAAATTCATATAGAAATTCATGAGACTTTGAATTAACATAACTATTCCTACAGAAAATTTTAGATGTATTGTTTGTAAGGCTTATAGATACACATTATATATCAAAAATCACATTTAAGATGTTACCCTATAAGTATTTCCTTTATAGTTTATTAAATTTTTTGCAATAGTCAAAGGCATTTTAACACTAACATTGCTTATTTCCAGTGCAGATGTAATCTAAAAAAATTCCCCAAACTACTCACTAGCCTTCTGCTCAAAGAAGATAATACAAAGAGGATTCATTTAGAATTATTTTATTACTATAAGTTGTATTTTTCCAGGTAAAGCTTCTAAAGGTCAAAAATTTTATATATTTTAATCAAAAGAAATATTTTGAAAACAGACAAATCATTTGAAATAACTCTTTTAATTTAAAATCATAGTCTCTTGCATTGAATTTTTCTCTTTGTTACTTACCCAAAGTTTTATTTTATACTTGAAGTAAAAAGACTCTTGGGGTTTGGAATGAATTAGTAGGAGTTTAATAAGTTGTGATTGAAGTAACTACTGAACAATTATGATAATAAGGATTAAGGTAATATAAAATTTCTGCTTTTATTCTGTTTAAGCATTATCTTTCATTACATTTTATTTGTATTTCTGAGAAGTTGCAAAAATGACAAATTTGTATTTAATCTTTTTATCGCCTTAGCCTAACTTTTTCTGATAAAATTTTTAATCATAAGTTAAGTAGTTCAAAGTCAAGCATTTTGGAAGAAATATTGGGTTTATGATCCCAGAAGTAGAAATCAGCACCCGGAATCATTACAGCTTGCCTGTAAATATACTCACATAGGATCTCAATAAATTAGGGGTTGACGTCGGGTAAACCCTTCTAAATATTTTTCCTTTGCCAGGAAGTATAATTCATTTTAAAACAATTCAAATAGATCACAGATTTTATTATTTCAGAGAAGATATTTTTTAAAGTTACCCTCATTCTGATGAAAGAATTCAACTTCAAAGTCAATATTATCTAAACAAGTATTGTTTATTTGTTAATTCATTGATTCAATCAATCTTTATTCAGTGTTTCCTCTGTACCAGTATTTTCTGAGGCATCTAGTGGTGAACCAGAGACTTACCAACCTTAACGGGCTGTGGTGGCACACACTTGTAATCCCAGTACTAGGGAGGCTGAGACAGGATTGAAGGTTTGAGGGCAGCCTGAGAAACTTAACAAAAACCTGTTTCAAAATTAAAAAAAAAAAAAGGAAATAAGAGGGATAGGGGTGTAGCTTAGAAGTAGAATGCCCTTGAATTTAATCCGCAGTACCCCTCTAAATCAACCTTACATTTGGTTTTGAACATTCTTAATAAAAATAAATCAAGAATGAAAATATCTGTAGTAAACTAGTGGTATGCATTCTTTAATTGGCGAAAAGTGAACAAGTGTCTGGATGGCTAGTTTCCCTTGGCTCCTTAGGAAAATATTTGCTAACGAGATACTATTTAGCAGCAAATGAAATAATAGAAAGTTTCTCCTGATGAGTACTGGGAGAAAAAGAGTCAGCAATAGCTTTCTAAGGGCCCTGGAGTGTGATCAGGGGTGGGGATAAGCTATAAATTATTTTCAGTTTAGAACTGTTATTAATGAGGATAAAAACAGCCAGAAATAAGATCAGTGAATATGTGGACCAGGAAGATAAATTCTTGAAACAGTTAACACCATTCTCCACTCGATTTTCCAATGGAAGACATAGCTAATCAATCATAGTACACTATTTCTGCAAGTTTTGTTGTGTCTTCTGAATGCTCAACCACATAGCCCGCACGGAGTCAGAACTGGCATATAAGATGCAGCACAGGTCTCGCACTCATGCTCACACACCTGGATAAAACTGGAGATCGCACCTCTTGATTGTATCTAAGTCTATCAATCTTCCAGCCTGTTGTTCGGGAAGCTATGTTTCACAAGCCTTGTTTTACAGTAGAATCACACAGAGAGATATTTTTTAAAACGTTCAGCGTCAGTCTAGATGGTATAACTTAGAATCTGTTAGTGTAGGGCTCAGGTAGGAATGATATAAAAGTTTCCCAAATGAACTCTAATATGTAGCTAAGGATGATGACTAGTACCCTGTTCCTGAGTCTCATTCTGTCTCCTACTTGCCTACTCAGTTACTATAGTATTAAAATTACAAAGGTGAACAAGCCCACGTAAGATAGTCATAGAATGACCCATACCAAGGTCTAGCAAGCGCCAGACTGTAGCCTTTTATGTTTCTTGGTTTATTTCTTTAGTCGTTAAGTGTTGATCCTGCCCCAATGTCCTTTTCCCACTGAGCTTTATCATTTTTTCAAGTTTAGACCAGAGCTTTCCAATAGAAATATAATGTGAGCCACATATAAAAATTTAAACCTTTAGCTACCACATTCAAAAGTTCCAAAAGTATTTGAAATAAAGAATTTATTTAGTCAATATATCCAAGTATAAGCCGGCGTGGTGGCACACGCTTGTAATCCCCACGTTTGGGAGGCTAAGACAGGAGGATGACGCTGGTTCAGAGCTAGCCTTGTAGGCTTAAGAGACCCTGTTTCCACATAAAAAGTAAAGAATTAGGTATGGGAGTGTAGCCCGTGGAAGTGTATCCCGGAGGTAGAATTATATAATGTGTTAATGAATAAAGTATTTTTATATAATGTGTTTTTATATAATAAAGTATGATTATATAATGTTAATGAATAAAGTATTTAAAATATTTTTAGTCTGCGTATTTAAAATTTGGTATGTATTTTACATTTCCAGTACTGGCCACATTTTTAGTGATCAGTGAGTATTGGCTACAAGTGACTACAAGATTGGAAAGGACGATATAGATTATTCACCTTTTATTTTTATCTTAACCTCTGCTACTATGCTACTGGAGTACATGAGAACATACATGATTTAAAATTACTTTAGAATTTGTTTATTCCAAAATAATATCTCCTTAATGGTAAGAATTTTGCTAGAGTTTGAAATGTATTTTGTCAGACAGGACTTTATGTCAATATACAAATCATACCATGTAGGAGATCACCAGTTCTTTCAAGTTCTATCACTGTACCAAAGTAGCACGCACACACACACACACACACACACACACACACACACACACATGTGCATACAATGTTTATTAGTTGCAAATCAATTAATATATTACTTAGGTCTACAGGTAGAGAAAACCACCTCAAGCAAACCTCAGAGATCATAATCAACTCAGAGTGTAATTCTCCAAGGGATGAAAAAATTGATTACTTTTTTATACTTTTGAAGGCTTTGGAAAAACTGAGTTTCTCTAAAAGTGTGGCAACTTATTGTACCTTTGAAGATTTTTATTATACTGTTGAGGTATATTTTTGCTAAATTAGCAAAACCTTAATTCTTAAGAGAATTTTTTGTGTGTGTGGTACTGGGATTCCTGGAAACCGTTCTACCTCCGGGCTACACTCCCAGACTTATTTTTATATTTTTATTTGTAAACAGGGTCTCTTAAACCAGCAAGGCTGGCTTCGTGAACCTGCAAGATCCTCCTGTCTCTGCCTCCCAAGCGTGGGGATTACAAGCATGCGCCACCACACCCGGATCTTGAGAGCATTTATAACTTATGAATTTAAATTCCTTACAGTGACTAGTCATGGTACAACATAAAATAAGAAAATAATCAGTAAAATCCCTTCATCATCGACATTACCAACTATTCAAATGAAGCAAGAAAAACAAAAGTTCAATTTTGTGAGGCAATACGTATATTATATTATTTAATTATTTTATTTCTTCACATATGATTAAAATTATGGCTATACATATGCATAAATGTGTAATTTTAGATGGATCAAAACTGTCAGTCAATTATAAACTAAGGAGAAAATAATCCGTATATACATAAACTTGAATTTGTTTCTATTTCCTAATAGGTAATCTCTTCCTTAGTGGTCTAATTTATGCTATTTCTAAATATATCATTTAAAAATCATTTTAGCATGTTTTTAAACTTTGACACTAGTCGCAAAGGATCAAAGAGCCTGGTGTGGTGGAAAATGTCTGTTATACCAGCATTTGGGAGGCAGAGATAGGAAGATCACAGATTTGAGACCAGCCTCAGTTATTGAGCAAGACCCTCAGTAGCTTAGTGAGACTTGTTTCAAAATTTAAAAAAATAATTAAATAAAAAGAGTTGTAGCTTGGGATTAGAATGCACCTGGGTTCGATCCCAGTAACAAAAATAAATAAATAAATAAGTAAAAAAGGATAAGATTAAAGGACATCTCAGTGTAATAGAAATAATCCTTTGCTGATTAGGCTATTCATATTTGTTTAGTTAGTTATAATAAAATAATTATTATCTTTATCTTGAAAAATAATTTATAACCTTTAGTAATATAATAAAGTGCTGCTTTTGTAGGTCATTATTCAGTATGGTAGTCTATTTTCCAATAAGATAGCCTATTTAAAAAAAACTGATCTAAATCTAGGGAAGATTATATTATAAAAGAAAAAAGTTCTATCATTCATCCATTGAGGGCTAAAGATAGATATGTAACCATATCCAGAGTAATAAAATATGTTATGATCCATGCAAAAAATATGTTACCTGAAAATAGACAATACAGATATAATAACTTCTGCTTGAAAAACCTACATTATATACTCAGACAGGTAACTCTATTTCTACACCGATGTTTCATTCAAACTGTAGTAAAATGATAGAAAACATTTAAAACCAAAATTAATTTATATTTATTTTGCCTTAATACTTTATCGCAAAATTTGAAATATCACAGTTAGCTTTAAGGAATGATCTTGGGCCCTCTGCTTTCAAGAACAGGAGGAGGGAAAAGTCTTTTCCTTTATCCCTTGCATCTCTATCTAGGGAATCATTTTGATGCTGGTAATTGCTCCACAAGGCAAAAAGAGGCATATTAAAAATTCACAGGTACTTTAAAAAATTCCAAAGTAATGTAATTTGTTGCAGCAAACACAAAAGGACAGCTAATACTAATTACGTGCCACATAAATTTGTTTAATATTCAATTTAATTCATAATACACCAAAAAATTGCAAATAGATCCTATCTTGTCTCTTTAGAATTTTAGAGGAAGAATGTGTCCTATCTGTTTTCAAAGCTTTGTTCTTCTGCCTTTGGGACTAAATCATAAAGTTCAACCAGCAAAGCTTTGTTTCCCAAAGGACACAGCAGGCATTGATAGTGTACTGTAGCTGTAATTCTATAGTGACACCAGATTGGCGACTGACAGAAATCTCTTGGGTGAAAGTGACAAAGCTGTAATATTTTCACAATGGAATGGCTGATGTCTTTGGAAGGTCTGTTTGATTTCAAAGGACATTTTATATTTTTCTGTGAAGATAAAAGTGTATTAGACTTTTGTGATGAAAACCATCTGACTGCATAATAAGCATTGCAATAAATAAAATTACAGTGTTTCCTTTCTGAGCTATTTATTGCTCAAAGATGATTAAAAATATTTCAAAGTATAGATCAAGTACTATTTATTTTCAGTACAAAGTGGTTATGAGGTTTTCTTTTTTCTATCTGATTAATAGAGAATCAATTATCTAAAAAATAGAATGTGCTGTCTTATTTTGTGAATATTGAAGATCATAGTATCTTGTGAGATACTGTATCTATTATTTAGAATTAAAACAATAAATATTGAAGTAGACATTACATAAAGTGTTTCACTTATATCAAGTATGAGACAGTGAATGTCATATCATTTTAATTTTTTCTTAGCTCCATTATATTTCCCTTAAAATGGATGACAGCCTGAAATCTTGAAACTTTAGTTAAATTGGCAGTTGTGCCAAAAGCTACCTTAATTTAAAGTTAATTAAAATTTTTGAAATTTTGAAACTGTCTCTTTTTCTCTATGTGTGTGTGTGTATATATATATATATATATATCAGAATATATATAGGTGTATGTATATAATGCTATCAGAATATATATGTATATATAATTCTATCAAAATTATCAAAAAAGTGATGATGAGTAATTTTTAAACTATCACATTTATATTTGATTTTAAGAAGTGTATTTAGGGAGAAAAGAAGAAAGGACTTGTTTCAATTTCAGCATTCTTGGTTCATATTTTTTAATGGACTGGTCAAGATCTCTGTGTTATTTTGAATCTGAGAGTTGCTTATTAAAGCTTGCCTAAAGCTTACTATTTGAAATAATAAAAAAATTAACATGAGATATATAAAACTATATACACATAGATTTTAGTGTTTTAAAGATACTAGTTGTGGACTTTTAAAGCAGCAAATTATCATTCCTTGCTTAATAACTTAGGAGTGTAAAATAAATTTTTGTTTATTACATATATTACATTTAAATTAAGAAAAATACAATTTCACAGCTATCTAGGCTTTTAATGATCAAGTATATCATGCTATACTTACTGTTAAATGTTTTGAAATTAAATAATGTTTATATTTCCTTACAGTCAAAGATATACCTCAGCTGGGTGTGATAGTACATGCAAACTAGTAAGACCATGTTTCAGAACAAAAATTAAAAAGGCTGGGGGTGTGGCTTGGAAGTATAATGCCCCTGGGTTATATCCTAAGGACCAAAAGAACCAAACCCAAACAATAAAACAAAACAAAACAACAACAAAAACAAAGATGCACCTCCTCTTCCTTTGGATCTCCATTGTATTCCCATCTAGCTATGGATTCTTACTTAATTCCTTGTGTAATAATTTACTTGGTAGTGTCCAGAAAATTAGAAATAAGAATTTTTGCCACATATCATTGAAAGTTATAGCTATTATAAATAGATTTAATTTGGTCATTTTATTTACATTAATAATTCAGTCTACAAATGCATCAAAGATGATTTTCTTAAGATTTATCAAAATACTTGAATTTTATCTAGAATCTCATTGTATTATTATCAATTGTTATTCATTGTAACTGTTCACTAATGCACTGGTTCTCACCCAGGCATAGTACTGCATTACCTCAGAACCATGTGAAAATATGAAAGGGCCTTTCAGCTGTGGTAATAAAAAGGGGACACTCCTGACATTAGAAAAAGGAAAGCACACTAATTTTAGGTTGGTGCCTCTGACAGTATCAGATAATTAGTCAACTATCAGGATTTCCCACAGTCCTAGATGATATTAATTTCTCACTGCTCAGTCACAAATCATCACAAACTTGATGGCTTTAGACACCACAAATTTATAACCATACAGTGATATTACCCTCAGCCCAGCTGTTGGAACTCAGGTTAGTATTTCTATGTCAAGAATATAAACATAATCACACTCACAAAATGTGTTTTGTTATGTGAGGACATAAACTGGCAGATTCCAGGAAGTAAGACATCTTGAGGGACTGGAGAGTTACCTATTACATGAACCATGTAGAATGTTGTCACTCCTAAAATAGCCCACTGAGAAACACTGCATAGGAGGGCAGTCTATGGGGCCTCCCCATATGCTGACAACCTTTGGTTTTCAGTTATCTGAATTTGATGCCACTCAGTGCTCAGTGTTTGTCCTGCTGCCTTTATCCACTGACATTTCAGCTTCTCCTTAAAAGAAACTGAAGTGCTAACAGTGAGTTAGGACTCGGGATGATATCACGAATGATTCTAGAAGTCAGGGCTAGATATATGAACTTACACAAACTCATATAAAATAAGCCACCATATGTCAATATATTCAGATTTTAAAAGACTTGGGGCTTAAGAGAAGATTCTTTTTTTTTTCTAAATTTTCAGAGGATAACAAAAAAGTTTTTATTAAGAGAGCTAGGAATGTTTTACTGTATTCGTTTATTTTATAGTAATGATAAAGATATTTATATTGTCTGGGTATATAATTATACTGAAAATTGACATTTGTTTAATGTTCTACCATGTTCAATGATATTTTATATGGTAAATTTATGTCCTGTAAGACTTATGATATCATGATCAATACTTCTGTTTTGAAGGTAAGGAAAATAAAGTTCATAATAATCTTGTCCAATATTAACACATTTAGTGGGCAAAGCCAAGATTGCGACTGTTTTTGTGCTTTGTTTTTGGCAATTGTACTAGAATAGAAGCATTATCGAGCTTTATTTGCATTGTTGATTACTTCTTAGATGATATTAAGGTTCTCTGTTTAGTAATGATCTGAAAACAATTTTGAGTCACTAATTTAAATAATTATGCTAGATTATAATTGCATATTGATTCCTTAAATATGTCCTTAAATAATCTATGATTTTATTTAATGCTGACTAATTCAGTGGGATAAACCTTTAGGCTCAATTTTTACATGTATAAAGATACAATTATCTGTATAAAGCTGGTTCTTGGGGGTATATTGCTGAGGAAAGTTAAAATTAACTAAATTAATCCTTTGGGAATGATATTACCATGATCAGCTTTTAGCTGATGCCCACAAGAAGAGGAGGAAAAGTTCTCCTTAGAGATTTCCTTTGTCTCTGATACACTCTCTTTTTCATATTTAAAATTTTAAACTAGAATCTATTTTCTCTATATGAGGAACTACATTCATTAATCTAATAAGTTTTAATAGTAAGTGAATTCATACTAATAAATTATAATAAAATCTTTAAATGTTATTAATGGATTATTAAATATAACTTCATTATCTTTGTAATTAGATTTTTGAAAAAGTTTAGAATTTTAAAATGCAAACATTATTAAATGGCTTCTCCTATTCTCATATTCAGTGACCACTAGCTCATCCTTTCATAGTGATCCTTTAACTTGTCATTATGAGCTGAAAGAAAAATGCTAAGTAGGGAAATGTTTCCAATTGAATTTAATTAAGTTTAAAATTACTTATTTGGTATTTTTTATTTCTCATTTTGTTGTTTATTTGTTTCATCAACCTTTCCCCTATAATATCTCAGCTTAAGGCCATTAAAATTATACCAGTTCATGCAGTTTTTATATTAATTATTTCAAAGAGAATAAATATATTTTATGTATAAATCACATATATGTATATTTTTGCTTACTTTTGTTTCACATATTAAACAAAATGCATTTGTGTATTTTATTTATTTGTAGAAAATAATATTGCATAATATTATAAAAATAAGTAACATTTTTTGTCTTAGTTGATTTTTGTTGGATAGATGACCCCTTAAAAAGTATTTTGTGAACTATGTTCATACAAAAAATACTAAAGAATATTTCAGATTATTCAGTGATGACGATTAAAACTAGAGGGATAAGATAAAATAGGAGAATAATTGGTCAAACTTAGCAAAAGATTTCAACATACACATTGCCTCTCTTTAGGCAATCCTACATTTATGCATTTATGATCTATTTCAAGTATTGTTTTATCCAGTTCTCTTATTAATTTACTCAACGTATTAATAGTTTCCAGTCACCATGTCCCAAATGACAGTTATAATTTGTATATTATTATATCCATACCATAGCACTGACCAAGAACAGGAAGAAAAATGCATTTTAAATCACTAAGGTTTTTTACTTCACTTAATCAAAAGTTCATTATTTTCAAACCAATGTCTAATAATAATGCTTGGAGGTTGAGAATACAATTTTTAAAAAGTTGCCATGTTACCAATATTTTATTAATAAAGACAATTATAATAAAGGGTTGCAGCCCTACTTATGTATGATTTTATAAGTTTTAATGACAGAACACCCCAACTGCTTATCATTCGTAGAAACAGCTTAAGAATGTAAGTGGTAACTAAGAGAATGACATTTGGAATAATTGACTGACTGCTCTCTCAGCCCTGCGAGGCTCACTGAGCGTGAAAGGACGGCTGCACCATGGTGCCCGTGTTATCAAGTAACTGGAGTGGAGTTGATAGACCAGCAGTGGCTAGAGGCCAGTTCTGCCTCATAAATCAGACCTTAGTATTCTCTGCTACATTCTGGCTTAAGAAAGCTACCAGATGTAGAGAACCATGTGCAGACATGTTGGAATATGACTTCTGGTAGCCTTTGGCTACCTTTGTTATGCAACTCAGGTTGCAAAAATAATAAAAAGGCATATTTTAGTATTTCCCACAAAATTATTTTTATTGTGCTTTGCAATATACAGTGATTTAATTATTTTTAAAAATTTCAGGTGCTTGTGAATTTAAATAAATCAATCTTGTATGTTAAATCCTCTATGCTTCTAATCAAGATGGATGCTCACCATATATCTTAGGGATATTCATTATCTACACAATGCATGTTTATGATGAATAGGTACTAACTGCTCTAAGTTTTTTTTTTTCCCTGTGATACTGGGGAGTGAATCCAAAAGCATGCTAACTCTGAGCTACACTACTAGCCCTATTTTTTATTCTTTATTTTGAAACAGAGTCTCACTAAGTTGCTGAGGCTGGCCTTGAACCGGCAGTCCTCCTGTCTAGGCCTCCCAAGTATTGAGATTATAGGTGTGTGATACCATGCATGGTTTGTTCTAAGTACTGATTATTCCATCATCCAAACTAGAGAGTCAAATATGTAAAAGGCATTATATTATGCATTATTTTTAACTCAAGTTCCCCTTGGAGTGAGTAAATAAAGGCTACTTGTATTTTATCTTTTTTAAGAAATGAAGATTTGTTTGAGGATTAAAGATGGAATATTCTTTTAAGGAAATAGATGAGGAATGAAGAATTTATGAGAATAAAAAAGGAAAATGTATATGTGTTTCTCATTCTAAATTTTCTCTTTTCAGACTTTATTTATGTGAGACAAGGTGCATAGGAGCCACAGATAGCCCCACTAACCTCCATGATTTTATATTACTGACTTTAATTTTCTCCATTACAGGTCAAAAGTAAGTTGCTATGTAAATTAAAAAGGGTGTCATCATCTTTGTCCACAGAGGTTGTTATTCCATTGCCCTTAAAATCTTTCTGAATCTTTCACCTTGTACCTTTTTTGGGGTAAAAGTTCTGAATTGGATGAGTGTTGACTTTTAGTCTTTGTATAGTTGTGGAATTGTGGTATCCAGCTGCTTTTGGGAACCTCATCCTTAGAATAATGAGTATGTACTGTGACATATGAAAGGTGACATATGAGAATAAATTTATCTTCATAGACACACAACTCCATTGTGAATATGAGTTTTTCTAATCTATTGGAATACAGCCCATTCTATTTCATCAGTGTTTATTTAACACCAATCTGATTGAGAAACTCAGTTTTAAATGTGAAAATGAATTGTTTCTTTTTCTAAAAAGAACTGAAAATATTTATCAAAAAGTTGGTATCAGGTTGAACCTTACTACGACGTATAATTACAATGTACCAATAAAAATATTCTTTAAAAGTTTCTTAACTGGACATGGTGGCACACACTTGTAATCTCAGCATTCGGGAGGCTGAGACCGGAGGATCCCGTTTAACAGCCAGCCTCAGCTATTTAGTGGGGCCCTCTGCAACTTAGTGAGACCTTGTTTCAAAATAAAAAAAAATAAAAAAATAGGGCAGGATGTGTGGCCTGGAAGTCGAATGTTTCTGGGTTCCATCCCCAGACCCGCAAAAAATAAAAAAAGTTTCTTGACCTACAGTATATTATGTGATTTCTCTCATGGAAATAATATATTTGGCTCTTCAACCTGAGAACTCAGTCGTATCATGTTGATTTCATTAAAAGTTACTTGGAATCACCTGGATTGTACACACTTTTATTAATTTTATTTGGCTAATGGAGTTAATAAAGAAATCTTACTCTTTTTATACTAAGGATTGAAACCCAAGGGCATCCTACCTCTGAATTACACCCTCAGTCCTCTTTATTTTTATCTTGAAACAGAGTCTCACTAAGCTGTTTAAAGGCCCACTAAATTACTGAGACTGGCCTTGAAACTGAGATTCTCCTGTCTCAGCCTCTCAAGTAGGATAACTGGCATGAGCACAGTCCTAACTAAGAAATCTTTAAAATGGTAGAAATATATGAATTATATTTTCAGAGTTTATGAAACTATTAATTATAGTTTTTCTTTTAATTTACTAAAATCGCTAACATACATTATACTCCCTTTCAAATTTTCAATGTATGTTAGTTTCTATTGTTAATGCTATTATTTTTATTTGCTCTTATCTATTTCCATAGTATCCATCTAAAAGTTTCTTAAAATATTATATAAAATGTTTTTGCATAATATATAATATAAATATTTCTATTGTAAATACTTAGAAAATTTAGAAAAAAATACATAGGAGGAAAATAAATCTCATTTAATTTATTTGTAGAGATATAACACTTCGTATTTATCAAGCTAAAGGAGGAGATTCGTTGCAATAAGTAGTTATTTACTGCATACTATGTAGTTTACACAGTGTTATTCGCTATACTAAATAAGAGACGTCAGAAAGGAACTTCACACTTAGAGATTGCATAATTTAGTTAAGAGAGATAAGACAAAAAAGGTAAAAAAACAATGCAATAATTCAAGTATAATTATATCATAGGTACAAAGCAGAAATTCATTTATAATATTTAATTAAATTTACATAATTTAAAATTAGTTTAATGAGCTTTACCAAAAGCACTGTTTAATTATGGTTACTTTTAAGAACACTGGTATGTGCATAATCTCCATGTGTTTGGTTGCAATTTTTTATATAAATCAGAGCTATAGTAAATGAAGTTTTTATTTATTTATTTATTTATTCATTCATTTATTTATTTATTTTTGGTGGTGGTACTGGGGTTCCTGGAAGCCCTTCTACCTCCGGGCTATTCTCCCAGACACCTATTTTTTATATTTTTTATTTGGAAACACGGTCACTTATGCCAGTGGGCTGGCTTTGAACCTGTGCGATCCTCCTGTCTCCACCTCCCAAGCGCGGGGATTACAAGCGTGCGCCACCACGCCTGGCAAGTAAGTGAAGTTTTTGTAATTAATTGGGACATTGTAATTATGCATCAAGTGAGATTCAAAAATATATAAACATACATACACACATCACTTGATGTATTTCCTTCCTCATTCATTTTCTTTCTTTTTTCTTTTCTTTTTTTTTTTTTTTTGCGGGTCTAAGAATGGAACAAAGGGACATTCTACCTCTGAGCTACACC
Source organism: Muscardinus avellanarius (assembly GCF_963383645.1). Taxonomy (NCBI): domain Eukaryota; kingdom Metazoa; phylum Chordata; class Mammalia; order Rodentia; family Gliridae; genus Muscardinus; species Muscardinus avellanarius. Next base: position 31,140,493 of record NC_137800.1, read on the forward strand.
CCCTGCCCTATTTTTTTATGCTTTATTTTGAAACAGGGTCTCACTAAGTTACGGAGGGCCTCACTAAGTACCTGAGGCTGTTGGCCAACCGCGATCCTCTGGTCTCAGCCTCCTTAATGCTGAGATTACAAGTGTGTGTCACCATACCTGGCATCATTCATTTTCTAAGTTAATCAACTTGAAGCCAATGGAGAAGGAAGAAAATGTGTTTCTTTTCATTTCTTTTAGTTTCCTTGATCATCATAGTTTACTGTAATTTGGGGATCACAGAGTTAACAGTAATAATCCATGATGATACCAAGCCCTCTATTAGCCATAAGGCAGTGGAGTCATCAGAATGTTCTCATCTCACTTATTCTTTCAGAAAAAAAGAACAGTAATAACACTGTGACCTTTGAGATTGAAAACTCCGAGGACAGAGACTCTTTTGGTTTATTTACTGTATATTTTTGGCCAAAATAGTATGTGGTAAATTTTCAATAAAGTAAATGAATATAATTGTATCTCTGTAAGACTCTATTCATTTGTTTAACCTTATATTTACTCAAGTATTTATTAAAGTATTAACCTATTTGACGTATGCTTTAGAAGACCTATGCATTTCTAAGTACCTTCTCACTGCTAGAAATGCAAGCACAAAATATATATTTTTAACTTTTGTATAACTAACATCAAAAATAGGTATCCAGTTTGCAAGTAGTTTTGCTACAATAGAGGTTATAGATTCCATTCCTGCCACAAGGGTCTAAATATTATTATTAACATCTCCTTTTAGTATATATTTACCCTGGGGGCTTCTATTGCCACGAACCTATCATTCTTCCCACATTAAAAATATATTTTAGCATATATCTTTTAAAAATAATTTCTCTTAAAATGATATCTATCATTGGTAATGTAAACAATACATAAAAATGGAAAAGCTTTCCCAATTTTACTGTTCATCTCTCAAAAAATTCTTTCTTCTTAGGTTTTATTTCACCTTCTTCAGCATAGTTGAAGATGTGGAACTTTTAAGGATAAGGAGCAGAAAGAAGGGCACTCAGCCCTCCAGGGCTTCCAAAAATGTTTCATTTCAGCATTACTAGTGGGTTTCCATAGCATACATCAGTATGCAAACTTCCCTGGATCAGCAATCTACAGGAAACATGAAAAACACCTTGGGCAACCTATATTAAAGAGTATAGAGATTTTTTATATGTTCTTTCTCAAAGCCTGTAACTTTTTCTTTTCTTCACATATTATTTTCTATGTTTTATTTCTGTGTGTGTGTGTGTGTGTGTGTGTGTGTGTGTGTGTGTGTGTTTACTAGTTATTTCTAAGCTTTCTGAAAAATCAGATACTACATATGGACACCTCTCCAGTTCATTTTTCTTCTTTCTTCCTCTCTTTCTTTTTCTTTCTTTCTTTCTTTCTTTCTTTCTTTCTTTCTTTCTTTCTTTCTTTCTTTCTCTAGGAGTTGAACCTAGGGACATTTTACCTCTCAGCTAGAACCTGAGGCCTGTTTCTAGTTTTTGTTCTTGTTGTTGTTGTTTGTGTTTCTGAGATTGGCCTTGAACCTATGATCCTCCTGTTTCCACCTCCCATGTACTGAGATTATAGGTGAGCACCACCAAGCCAGGCTTACAGCTCCTCAATTTTAATAATGATGTTTGTGTAATTTGCTGATTCATTTAAATTGAAAGACTTTCACTTTTACAATATCAAATTGTTATGAAAGGGCAGAAGAGAAGCCATTTTTTTATTTGTATGTAATGAAAGATAATAATTCTAGTACTAAAATAAAATACCTAAAAAAGGTCCAATCTGCTCTCCATAATTTGTACTGAAACTATTTCAAAATAACTTTTAAAAGAATTTATTTTTAAGACATTGAAGGGAATAAAAACTAGAATGCATGGCTTGACTCTGAATGAATTATAGAGTGACTCACCTTGGATCAGAGTCAATTCTTATTCACATAGCAGAAAATAATCAGGCTATGTAGAGTAGGGAGTACTAGTAATCTACAATAGCTAGGACACCTGCTGGCTCGCTCTCCTCCCATGTATTCATGAAAAGGATGAAGAGTCCCAAAACATTCCAGCTGTCTGTCTCCCAGTGATGTATTCCATCCAAGAGGATATAGAGACTTTAGAAAATAGAGTATGAGACCTCAAGAAAGAATTTTATAAGAAGAAGTAATATACCCAAAAGCCTTTTCTAAATTATAATTCACAAAATCCATTAATGCTATTCCTTGACTAAAAGCAATATTTTCCTTGCCCTATTCCTTCCTAGTTTGTCCTTATTTTTCCTGAGAGGAATATTCTCAGATGGATGTAGATTGGAAAATATACTGTTAAAAAAGCTTGCGTTGAAAACAGATGTTTGACTCCAGAACACTCCTATTGGTGTTTTTATTGAACTAAAGGCTAAGGTGGAAAAATTTGAGTAGTTTTAGGCACTGAACATCCAGTAGTCTAGATTTGGGGAACAGAACAACCTTCATGATCATTGCACTATATGTGGGATGCACAGAGACACTCACTAGTAGTCCTTATCTCCTATGTTAATTTTTGTTTTTCAATTAATATTGTTAATAATTATTTCTATCAAAATGTTTTGATTTTCTTGATTTGCCCTCAAACATAATAATAGTACATGTTACAGCCTAGTTAGAGCAGCCTTACGAGAGATGATGAAAAATAAAATAAGTTTTGAAGTTATTTATAAAACAATTTAACAGCCCAATATTTCCTAGTAGTATACTGAAATAAATATTTTCTCACTATTGATAGAATCATGCCTTTATCAGCACTATATTCTTGTATTAGTTTACATTATCTATTCTAGAAAATATCTTCAAGGTTCAAAGTTGTATTAAATGACCTTTGCAAAGGTTGTGTTCATTAACTTTATATACATGTATGTATATATTTATAACTTTATAGATATCTTTATATATAAATTTAATATGTAAATTATAGAAGTTCTAAAATCAGATATTATGAATATACATACATATGTATCTGACTTTATACATATATATGACTTCTGAACTTAGTGTATTAATAAAGTCATGAATTCAGGTCATATAAGGCATTTTATGTAACATGTATATTGAAATATTCATACCCTGGGTCAAGGCTCTTGTGGCTTTTGTCTTCTATCTTCCTCTTTATACATGTGGACTAAAAATTGCAAGAGCTCGGTATCCTACATCATATTGATTATGCAGATTACATCGATTGGTTTTTTAATCATTTATACTTTTTAACTGCCTCAGCATCAAGAAGAAAACACCAGTTATAAGCATTAATACTAGTTGTAGGAAGAATTTAGTAGAAATTACTTGACTCTTTGTGACAGAAGTGAATAATATTAAAAAAAAAAAAACTGTTACCAAATGCCAACATCTTTCCCCAAAAAGAGGATATTTCCTTGTATTTTGTATTACTTCCTAAATATTGTACTTTTTGAATGATTTTTAATTTTATACATGTTTCTCTGTAATGATATACCATTATGCAGGTTTTATTTATTTATTTATTTATTTATTTATTTATTTATTTATTGCAGGTGTGAGGGTGGAACCCAGGGGCATTCAACCTCTGAGCTACACCCCGTCCTATATTTTATTCTTTATTTTGAAACAGGGTCTCACTAATTTGAGGAGAGCCTAAGTAGCTGAGCCTGTCTGCAAACTGTGATCCTTCTGTCTTAGCCTCCTGAATGCTGCGATTATAAGCATGAGCCACTGTGCCCAACTTGCATGTTATATTTAAATAGGAAGCATATTTATAACTGTAACAAAATTAGTGCTCAATGAGTAATTACTAACAGACTCTTCATATATGTTTCTATAACCTTTAAATCTGAGCTTAAGTCTACCTCCTCAGTACACATATTCTTTGCTCAAAGATAAATTATCCTTAACACTCAAGGAGAATATTCATCTAGCTATATTTGTGTGAAGATATATTTTATAATCATAATGGTTCAGATTTTCATGTGAACATCATTGGTTTTATCTAGGTGAATTTATACTTAGGACTGACCTATACAAATTTTTAATGTTAAAAATGGTTTGCTAAGTTTGTATTTATTTATTTATTTATTTATTTATTTATTTATTTATTTACTGTGGCACTGGGGTTCCTGGAAACCCTTCTACCTCCGGGCTACACTCCCAGAAACCTATTTTTTAAATATTTTTTATTTGGAAACAGAGTCTCTTAAACCAGTGAGGCTGGCTTTGAACCTGCGCGATCCTCCTGTCTCTGCTTCCCAAGTGCAGGGATTACAAGCGTGTGCCACCATGCCCCATGTTGTTTGTATATATACCAATCTAAAGCATAAAAGATGAAACATAAATTCAAAACCTGAAAATATATTTTCTAGAAAAATTCACTACTAAGAACAGTATATTCATTTCTTATCACTCTATAGTTTTTACTATATATTGTAATATACATAGTACAATATTTAATATATAAATATATAAAATATATTGTAATATAACATTTTAACTTCAATATGATATAATTTTTAAATTCTGAAAAAATTTAAATAACGAAGAAGTACCCTATACATGTTAGTATCGCATTGGCTATTTCAAGAAGTAAATAGTGTGAACTTTTATATGTATAAATATTTAATGACAGTATCCTTGAACTTGAGTGGGCATAAAAATAATATTGTAGGACTTCATAGCAATGTAATTCTCTCTGGTGTTTTTCGGGATTCTGAATTTTTGTAGTATGCAGTGTTGTCCAACTATTACAACACAGAGTGTACTTCCAGATGTACTGATATGTAGATAACTTTTCCTTTTCCATATATAGGAACTTTTAAAATTTTTAAATCAAACATATATCTAAGTATGAATACATTTGTTTTATAGATTTACATCTTTAGGTACAATAAAGTAGGTTTCATTATTTTAAAGACTCATAAATATTTTGAATTGATTACCAACATTATGAAGAACACTATTTCCTCTCAAATTCATATCAAAAGGCATTTTCTTTGGGAATACGTAGAAGTTGCCAAGTTCATTTCATTTGTTCAATGAGAGATGCTAACACCTAACCTCAAACCATCATTTTCATGCACATATTCATATTCATATTAATTATGTGTGTGTGAGTATAAAAAATCCTTTCCACACTGTAAAGATGATTTTTGAGATACAACATTTCAGATATTGTGAGGGTTGACACTGAAGTGAGTTCAAGCCACACAAAGATTTAAATATTTAAATCTCAGAACTGGGACCTGATGTGGTGGCGCATGCTTGTAATCCCAGCATTCGGGAGGCTGAGACTGGAGGATCGCGGTTTGTGAACAGCCTCAGCTACTTAATGAGGCCCTTGGCAACTCAGTGAGACCTTGTTTAAAAAAAAAAAAAGAAGAATAAAAAAATAAAGCTGGAGGTGTAACTCAGAGGTATAATGCCCCTGGGTCCATCTCCAATCTTTCAAAAACAAGAACAACAAAACAAACAAACAAACAAACAAAACCCAACAAAACAAAACAAACCAACTAAATCCCCTCAGAACTGGGGCCATAATAATACAGAGAAAAAGACATTGAGATTGAGATGGTTGAAAAATAGAAAATATGGGTGGTGGGAACAAAAGGTTGGTTCCAAATATAATTCAACTTGATACTCCTGCAGGCCATGGAAGTGGGAGTATTAAGAAGATATTTGGAAATAAAACTTAAGAGTTCCAAGAAAAGGCCAATATAAAGCATGTGTGTGTATGTCTATATGTGTGTGTGTGTGTGTGTATAGTATTTATATATGTATTCATATATGTATTCATATATATATATGAATACATATATGAATTGTATGTACATATTATATAATATCTGTACATATAATATAATATAATATAATATGATAATATAAACTCAAACTTTTATATGAAAATTATGATTTATCTTTGAAAAAAATATCACAGCTATTTGTATGTAACCTTGCCTTTAAATCCTTGATGTTACATTTGATGTATGATTTGGATATATTATTTGCCTTCCTTATTTATGATCTGGGGAAAACTAAGTCTATACTCATATTTTAATGAAGAATAGTAAAGATCTCAGTCCCTGAATCTGAGGCATGAGTCACATGGAATCAATGAACTACAGATGATTAAGTCGCCCTGAGTACTTACTGTGCATTATGCACTTCTCTAAGGCTTTCAGTATATTTACTCATTTTATTTTCACAAAAGCTCTCTCATGTGCTTACATTAGTTTCAGTTAGCAGATGAGAGCACTGGGCCTCAGGGAAGTTATATACATGCCAAGGTCCCTACGGTTAGTGACATGAAATCCTGGGCAGCCTAACTCCAAGCTTGAGCTCAGAGTCATTAGTGACTTTTAAGATGATAACATTATAACAAAGAATATCTGTGCAAAGAAAATGGAAACGGAAACCAACAATTAAAGGAAAATTAGTGTCCTGGGCAGCATGTTGTCTTGGAAGAATAAAAGAACATTCCTAATGATGTGGTCCTTAGGGGAATGATTCTGAATCCCAGAGACAACACTAGACAAGAGACAGAAATTATGAGAACATTAAGAGAAGTTTGAAAACTGCATATATAAACGAAGCTGCCTGAGGAAAGACAATTTATTTTTCATAATATCAAAACAATCCCCACTTTTTGGATTCTTATATTTTGAGTGAGAAGAAATATTTGGCCACAGAGTTAAAAAAATTATATCAATAGTTTAGTTATATTTAACATCAATAATAAATATAATGAAACATTTTAAATATTAAATAAAAGGCAATGAATCAGTTGTTTATACATACTGTATTTTTCAACTATGATTTACACACTATAAAAATAGAAAATGTGTCTTAGAGTTGTATTTCATTTTTATAATGCCAGACTCATTGCTCATGCAAAGTTGTGAATTTTAAAATACAAGGCTTATGGTTCACTTATTAATTCCTTCTTTCATTCATTCAACAAGTTCTACTTGCTCACAGTTCCATCCTTTGTCACCTACTCCCAAGGATCAATAAGCAATTTTCTGCTCTCTCTCTGCCTCATTATCAAAATTTGTACTCTGTTATTCCCATCAGCTACTCTTTCTTCTATTTCTTTTATTTGAACCAAATATTCTTATCCCTCTCTTCCCCTCATCAGTTACTGCCCTATTTCTTTGCTCCTTTTTGCAACAAACCCCCTGACTAAGTTCTTAGCCATGATCATTAGCTATTCTGCCCTCCTTTACTAATTTTTCCACTCAATCAGATTTTGCCACACCTGTCTCTTCTAACTGTTCCTGTTATAATCACCAATACACCTTGGCCAAGTCTAAATCTGTGAGTGTATATGGTTGTCTTAACTTTTTTACTTTTTATTTTCCTTAGCAAGGGAGGATTAAACCCAATGGCATTATAGCTTTGAGCTACACTCCCAGCCCTTTTTATTTTTATTTTGAAATAGGGTCTTACTCTGTTGCTGAAATTCTCATTAAGTATCCCCATCGTGAAGGCCCCTCTGTAGCATAGCATGTGACCCAGTTGTTCCTTCCTGTCCTAATGTTCCGAATAGTCACTATTTGTAGGTCTTGTCAGTTGATCTTCATCTTCTCCTGACATCGAGATGTTAGAGAGGGCCCGAGCTTCGTCCTTTGTAATTTTTTCCCCCTATTGTCACTCATGACACTGAAAATCTAACTAGTCTCATGTAAGAAATATCTGACGGATTAAAGACAAATGATTGTTTGGGTCCAGTTAAGACTGAAGGCAGAAACTTTTGTGGGAGGAAGATTATAGTTTTGATCCCAAAAGAGACTTTTTTTTCTTAAGAAAGAGGATGTATAGCCAGGTGTGGTGGCTCATGCCTATATATCTAGCACTTTGGAGGCTGAGACAGGTGGATCTCAGGTTTGCAGCTAGCTTGAGCAACTTAGCAAGGACCTTTGCATCTTAGTGAGACTGTGCTTCAAAATAAAAAATAGGACTGGGGTGTAGCTCAGAAGAAAAATGCCCTAGGTTCAATTTCCAGTGCCCCCCCACATACACAGAGAATTATATACATATGCAATTCAGGAAATGAGAGACATTGTTAAAAATGATCTGGGAAATCAAACTCTGTATGGAAATGACCCCAAGCAAGTTATAAAGCCCAAGAATAACTTAAAAGAAAAAGCCTGCTGAAATTACTTATGTGATTCACATTTAAATGGTTCCAACAAATTATGTTTTTTAAGCCTATAAATTTGACAAACTCAAATTTTGTATGTTTTTTTTTGTTTGTGTGTACTATTGTGTGTGGGTTTGTGAATGTAGTAGGGAGACATTGAAAGATGTAATCTATACATTTTGTAATACTGAGGTAAATTGAGTGACTGAAATACAGTAAGCATTCAATAAACATTTGAATAGTTAAAATTTAATAGTTATAATATGAAGGATATTTGATGAATATACTAAAATTTGCTTTGAATTTGTTTTATAAAATGTGAATTATGCTGGGTGTGGTGGCGCATGCTTGTATTCCCCGGGCTTGGGAGGCAGAGACAGGAGGATTGTGCAGGTTCAAAGCCAGCCATGCTGGCTTAAGAGACCCTGTTTCCAAATAAAAATATAAAAAATTAGGTCTGTGAGTTTATCCTGGAAGTAGAAGGCTTCAATCCCCAGTACCACCAAAAAAAAAAAAAAAAAAAGAAAGTGAATTCTACTCATTCTTATAATTTCTTTTAAACTACACATTTACTTTTTTCTCCTCTATATCAGATGTTTTAAAACTGTAGAGCTTTTGCTTAGTCACAAAATAATCCTTTGTTAACCAAAATAAAGATTTTTCTATTAATAAAGTATTATTGAAATTACTATATATGAGGTACTTTACTAAGTGCCTATAACTATGTAAAAATCTTCATTATAGTTGTCATGGTGGGTTTTATATTGACAAATTATTCATTTATATCTTACATGTGTATAAAACATAAAAATATAAAATATATTTTCTGTACATATATAATTTCATTATATAAAATAATAATAAATTTTTTCACATAAAATTTTATATAAAATATAATTTATAATATATTTATATAACTTATGAATATAATTTTATATATTACATATGAAGGCACTATATATACATATGTGTGTATATATCTATATGTATTTGTATACCTTTACTGGTGTGTGTGGTCTCACATCTTCTTGTAGTTCACAGTGATAGTGCCATGCTTGCACACTGCACCTGGCGAGCCCCCTCCTAGCTCCTTCCTCATTGCCCCTCCCCCTGCTCCAGAGCTGATATAATTTCTAAATTGAGTCTTTACAGAATTATCTGCATGAGACTAGCATCCCCCCAAAAAAAGTATTACAAAGTTCCATTATAGACAAATGCAAGGATTTCGTTTTTATATTTATTTTTGGTTACTTTAAAATTTAAGCTCTACTAAACATTAATTCATAGTTTTGTGAGACCTGATAGACAGTCTTTAAAATTTGACTTCTTTGATCTTATTTTCATATCACTATATGCAACTTCTATATGTAGAAAAATGCAAAAAAAGCTTAATTGGAAAAAAGTTATTTTTACTTGAAGCTAATCTCTTCCTCCCTTTCTCTCTTTTTTTTCTCTCTGTCTCTCTCTCTCCTTCTTCAGATATTTTACCAAAATGTTTGAATACATAAGTTAGCTAACTGCCTCAATTGCATTTCAAATCAAGACAAATCTTTCAAAAAACACATGCACATGAAAACCTACCTGCTTAAAAGTTTATGTGTGGGGACTCCAAATCACTGGGACAGCTCCCTGTTTTTTGTTTATTATTTTATTTTTTGTTGGTACTGGGGTTCCTGGAAGCCTGTCTATCTCCGGGCTACACTCCCAGACCTATTTTATTCTTTTTTTATTTGGAAACAGGGTCTCAAGCCAGCATGGCTGGCTTCGAAGCTGCGCGATCCTCCTATCTCCGCCTCCCAAGCACAGGGATTACAAGCGGGCGCCACCACGCCCGGCTGTTTTTTGTTTATTTTTAAAGAATGATTATATTAAGCCTAACAATATGTCATCATCACTGTTCTCTGACTCCCTTCTCATCTTTTTTCTTAACCATTATATCGATTGCCTCGTGAATCTGAAATTCCACATTCAGAATCTCACAAAAAGAAAAGAAAATGGAGTCTTAACCCCAGATCTGGTTAGAAAACCCTAGGAAGGAGTTGGCTTCTTAGAGAATGAGGATGCCGAGGATTTCCTCCCTTGCTTGATCACAGTGGCTCGGTGCAGTTATTATGGATGAAAAAGCCTCACATGGCACCCTGCTGGCCACATTGCTGCTGCTTTGTGAATGCCAGCTCTTCCAGTCAACCTCATTGAACCCTCCAGTTCCTCAATTAAATATTTTTTAAAATATATCAATCCACCCAGAACTCTCCACTTCTGATCCAGCCTGAACTTCAAATCTTTGATGTTCTACATGTCTTATAAAGCCATACCCACCTACATTACATCAGTAACAGAATTCACTTTTTCATACTATTTCAACCAAGCATTGGAATCTATCTGGAGAAAAACATATAGTTGTGTATTTGAAAACCATTAAAATTAATTTGTCTATGGTTTCTGCTGGCCCATCTGTCAATGTTGCCTAAGATATTTATTGACCTTCATCAGCTCATATTCTTCTTCCCCCTACAGTAATATCAAATTTTCAACTGTTTTCTCAAATTTTGATTTCTGGAACTCTTAGAAAATTGAACTACCCCTATTCTTGAAAAAATGTCAAATATCTGGTATGGTTCTTTTACTGTGCTCTATTCTACTCCATCTGCAACTGTATTTACAAGTATATGCTCATTTATATTTCAAATGTATTTTTTATTACCAGAAAATAAGATATTCTTCAAAACCAAATCATTCACTCATACAATTAATACAAACCTCTCTTCTTTCCTCTGGGACCTGTCTAAGCCATTCCTCTACACAATCTCAACTCTGCAATTGTTAGGAAAAGATACTTGGCATGCACCCATGTACACTCACCCGCACTCCTCACAGCTCCCCTTAAACTTGCTCTTCAATTTAGGTTCCCTCATCACTGTTTGCATGGAACTTTTCAGGAGAAGAATTTCCATTCACTGTCCTTAACTTTTCCTCCATGGGCCCTGCTTAACCTTTTGTCTTTTGACTAATAACCTTAACTTACACAGTGGCTTCACTTACAGGCTTAATAGCCTCTTATTGGCCAAATGCACTGAGCAAGTTCAGATGTCTTGTTGGACATCATTTTGACTTTTATTTCTATTACCCTTTCTCATCTTCAAACTCCTTGTTGCTATGGCCTCTGTAATACCACCACCTCCAAATTAGACTGTTGCTTATCTCATTTAAGGCTCATCTTTAAGAGACATCATTTTTCATTGTTGCTAATATACTATTGCTCTACACTTTTTTTGTTATATTACTGTCATGTTGATCTTCTCCAGCATCTTATTTTTTCTAGGATCATATGAATACTTCTCATTCACCCTCCATCCCAAATAGTACCATATCTTTTCATCTTACTTCCCCAATATTTCTAGAACACAGAGTCCTCTTAAAAATATCTCCAGACCATCAAAATGTTCTTTTTTATATACTCATTTTTCACTAGATTGAAATAGTGAAACAGTAGCTTTTACTCAATTATTTTTATTTTTATTTATTTATTTATCTTTTTTACAGGTCTGGGGATGGAACCCAGAGACATTTGACCTCTGAGCTACACCCCCTGCCCAATTTTTTATTCTTTACTTTGAAACAGGGTCTCACTGAGTTGCAGAGGGTCCCACTAAGTAGCTGAGTCTGTCCACGAACCACGATCCTCCTGTCTCAGCCTCCCAAATGCTGGGGTTACAAGCGTGTGCCACCATGCCCAACTAGGCTTACTATGTTTTGAATTGTATTTATCTATTTTCTAGCACTTGGATGATTTTTTTTAAATGGCAATAAAACCCACACAAATCTGTGGGCTTACTCTACTGCTCAAGAATTTTGATGCTATCCACTATTTACCAGATAAATTTCATTCTCCTAAATGTAATTGTCAAACTCCAGTTGATCAGACCTCTATGCATATACTTCTGATTCATTTTACACTGCGTCTTTATTTCTGATACCATTTTTTTTAGTAATTCACACTGTTTATGGCTCCTCCCATAGAGTATGCTCTTTCTTGCTTTTGTGCTTTTGTTCTTGCTATCATGCACTCTTGGAATATTTCATCCCAGCCTCTGCCTCCCACTGTACTGCCATTTAATTTCCTTTTGAATACCTACTCTGTTTTATACCTCTGTATCTCCAGAAAGTCTTTCCTTGACTTCCAAAACAAAATGAAGGACCATTTTTTTATTTCCATACTAACCTTTGCATGCTTCCATTTAACAAATTTTCAACTTTGTTTTATATTTTTTTGCATTTCTAATGAGAAATAAAATTTTATTGGAAGATGAAATACAGAAAAACATGGAATAGCTCTGAAGAAGTAAAATAAAATAACCCTAGAAGTCATCTCTTCAAGTATTTATTTCAAGCAGTACTATACTTCATTTGACTAGCTCATTTCTAGATTTAATAGGACATTGTTCTCAAATGTCTTAATTTGAGTGATGCAACCAGAAAATTTAAGATAGTTTATTCAAGATAAAGTTAGTATCTGCATATGCAATAGAATATTAAATTAGAGATTTAATATATAGGTATATAATGTGAGAGGTAGAATGCCCCTCCAAACTACAACCCCAGTCCTATTTTTTAGTCTTTATATTTTTTGAATCAGGGTCTCACTGTTGCGAAGGGCCTAAGTAGCTGAGGTTGTCAGTGAGCCGCAATTCTCTGGTCTCTGCCTCCAGAATGCTGAGATTACAAGTGTGTGCCACCACATGTTAGGCCCCACCATCATAGTTTTAAATAACAGATTCTCACTAAGTTACCAAGGGTTTCAGAAAAGTGCTGAGGAGAGTCATGAACCTATGATCCTCCTGTTTCAGCCTCCCAAGTACTGGTATTACAGGTATGCATCACCACATATGACATTACTGTAAGTTTCTTAACTATGCCATATGCTCTGTTAGGACAGTTATTTCTTCATTTTTGATAACTGCTTGGTGCCCAAGGTCTAGATGAAGGCTCAGCACTCAGTGCTTCTGTCTCTACCTGTCCTACTCCACTTTCCTGTGGCTCCTCCTACAAGAGAAAGCTTTTTCCATTTGTGTTTTCTTTTTTCTCTTCCAAATCCATGGAATCAACCTTTCCCTCTTTACTTGTTCTTTATTAATAGTTTTATTTATTTATTTTAATTTTTTATTGGTGCACTGTATTCATACATCATAGTGGGATACAAACTTTTGTAGACATACATGCATACATCACCCAGTCAGCCCCCACCTGATCCCCACCCTATTCCTTCCCCATCCCTCCTTCCCATGCTTGGCTTAGTGGTTGACATCTAGTATTATAGCAATTTACCCAAAATTAAAAATTATAATCTCACATAACAGTTTCATTTGTCTGATACCAAGCTTTTGATAACTTAAAGATAACATTTTAATATTTCTTTTTGCTTTCTTTCTTACCAGAGAATTTTTTTTCTTTTTTTTTTTTTAGGTGAAACTATCATATATTTATATATTTATTTTTCAGGAAAAAAAATCTCTCCTAATATGGAATATGGACTCTAGATACCCAAAACAATCTCAAAAAAGAACAAAGCTAGAAGATATATATTTACTAATTTCAAACCATATAAAGCTACAATAATTGAAACAGTGTAGTACTATTCTAAAGGCAGATATATAAACCATTGGAGTTAAATAAAATCCTAGAGATACATTCTTCCATATATTGTCAAGTTATTTTTGACAAGGTTTCCCCGAACATTTGGTGGAGGAAATAATATTTTAACTAAATATTGTTGAAAAATAATAATTACATGAAAAAGAATAAAATTGGACCCTTACCTAATCCCATATACAAATATTAACTCAAAATAGATAAAAGACCTAAATATAAGTCTTAATACTATAAACTTTTAGAAGAAAATCTGGGTCATAAAACCTCACAACATTGAAATTGGCAGTGCTTTCTTGGATATGATTTTAATGGCACAGGCAACAAAAGGGTATACAAACTCCCTAAAAAATAAAATATTGTATATCCAAAGACAATGTAAACTGAGTTAAAAGTTACTGATAGAATGGGATAAAATATTTCCAAATGCTATATCTGAAGGTATATTAATATTCCAACTAGAAATCCTAAAAATTAACAATAAAAGCAAACAATACCATTTAGAGATAGGTATAAGACTAACATAAATAATGAATCTCCACAGATAACTAATCTTATTTGTCTGTTGGATGGAAAATCTTGTTTCTCTGGTTCTGGTGTGTGTTACCTATTTCTTCTTTGTAGTTAATCTCTTTGAGTATTTTCTCTAGTGCTGGTTTTGAAGACATAAATTCCTTCAGGTTCTGTTTGTCATGGAAGCTTCTTATTTCTCAGAGACTGAGCTCTGTGAAGTCAGGTTGTTCCTTCTCTTCCCCTTCCTTCTTTCCTTCCTTCCTTCCTTCCTTCCTTCCTTCCTTCCTTCCTCTTTTCCTTCCTAAGCTCCTTGAAGGCAGGCATTTCCTTCTCCTCCCCTTCCTTCCTTCTTTTCTTCCTTCCTTATTTCCTTTTTTCCTTCCTTCCTTCCTTCCTTCCCTCCTTCCTTCCTTCCTTCCTTTCTTCCTTCCTTTATTTTAGCCTAAACCTAGAACATCGTGTTTCCTAAGGATATTTTTAATTTTGTTTCAAGTAATAATATTATTTGGTGGAGGAAATAAACTTTGAGTCAGATCTGGAAAAACAGATTTTGAAATCGATGGAATAAAAGATAGAAAGCTTATCTTAACATATGCTTTGCCATTATTTAGATTAATTTAAAATTTATACTATTCCATGGCCTTTAACACTGTACATTCTATACTATATGTTTCAATGGACTGTGCATAGATTTAGAAGGTGAAATAATGCATTGGGTATGGAAACAAAGCTGTTTCTAAAAATCAGTTAATTTTGTGATTAATTATAAAGTACTTTAAAAACAGCACTGGGTGAGATGGCATCTGTGGTTGGCAATAGACATGCTGTGGATAATTTATTATTAAAGACCTTTAAAATTTTTAAAACCCAATTAAAAAAAACTTATAATTGAAGGGTAGGAAAAATGCTTCTTTAAAAAACAGCAATAAGATTAAGCAACATCATACAACCTCAGGGCAAATGCTGATCTTAAATAATAATAAATTATATGCCTATTCTTTGTGTGAGTTAAATATCATTGAAACAACTGCACTGATAACACCTCAGGCTATCACCATGTTAGATTTCTACAGAAAGAATGGGTGAATTATACAGGTAAAAACTCCAGAAAATATAAAATCATCTTGGTAGGTAGTATGGACTTTTTTCTCTTTTTTTTTTTGTTGTTCTTTTCTGTCTTCCTGAGATAATTACTCTGTCAATGTTATGAGCATAGGAATTAGTTTTTCCTAATAGTTTAGAGTGTTGTTACCTTTTAAGGACCAAATTTACTTTTTTTCTAAGCCTTCCCCTTTGCACACCACATTAGGTAGTAAATTTGAGGGAGCTTGTATCCTATGAAATATACCTGAAAAGGAGATGAGTCCTCTGGCTTTTCAGCATGAGCCATTTTTTGTGAGTTCCTGCAATGAATGATGATGGCCTCCACATGTCACTTTATTCGTATCATTTTTCTAAAATAACAATTAAGATTAGTCTTTAATGTTAAAATAAACTTATGATGAATAATATTTTTCTGTTCTGCAAAGATATGGAGATTGGGTTAAAAAATAACATTAAGGAAAAGATGTGAAAGCAAAATTATAGCAGTACAGAAAAGCTCTCACCCTTTAAATACCCATATATGTACTTGTTTGAAGATAAATTGTGTATAAAGATTTTATCATTAACTATTTAAATCCTGATATTTACCCTCCATTTTAGTTTTTATTCTGATTTGCTTGTTGGTTTTACTTATGATTTATACTTAATTAGATATTTTAAAATTTCCTATCTTTTTTGGCTTTCTTAGGTTATTGATTATTTTAGGGAAGAATTTTATAATTTATGCAAATTTTAAATTGCAAAAATCTTAAGATTAATGGAGTTCGATTAAATGGATCACTTAAAATATGCTTATCTATGTGTAATATTTGTCATTATTAATACCTTTGTTTTTGCCCGATCTAACTAATGTATAAAATAACATGTTAAGGAAAATATTTCAAATTGCTTTGACTGGTAGGAGAAAATATCCTGATATAATGGGAACATAAATTGTGTCAGGGAACAAATAGATTGGAGGAGAATGCACTGGCACGTCCACAAAAAAAAAAAAAATGTAATTTTTTCAGGAAAAAATAAGTAAAAATGAAATCAATAAACCAGGTGTGGTGGTGCATGTTTACAATCCCAGTACTTGGGAGGTTGAAACAGGAGAATCTCAGGTTCACAGCCAAGCTCAGTGACTTGTGAGGTTATGAGGCCTTCTGCAACTTACTATGACCTTGTTTAAAAATAAACAGTAATAAAAAATAGGACTGGGGGTGTATCTCAGAGATAGAATACCCTTACCCTGGGTTGAATCAACAGTCAGTCTCTCTCTCTCTCTCTCTCTCTCTCTCTCTCTCAATAGAAAATGCCCTTGGAGATAAGGCAGTCATTGTTCACAGGAACTAATACCTGGTGATGTTGAAAAGGATCATTATGAAACAAACAAACAAATAAAAAATGACTCCCTCAATCTTAGTTCTCTGGTCACACACCAATAGAACTCTCAGTCTTGTCATGGTATCTATTTTGAAGGCACTTAGAGTTTTTAAAAGGCTAATGAATTTAAAAATTTAAAGGATGCTTGTCCCATTAAAAGCCATAAACCTCTCTATCATTTATCCATTTCTTTGCAACAGTAGGAGGCTTATTTATGTTAAGAGGTCTCAACACTCATAGAAACAGATTTCTGCTTTTCTGAAACTGTTTACGTTTCAATTTATGTGCTACAAAGGATCAGCCAACAGTTTTAGTAAATGCTTTATTCTGGAAATAAGGTTTATTAAACAAAATTATTATTGCATATGTCTATGTCTATACTATGTATGCCTAGTCTATAATGCAAAATTTATTACTGCATACTATTTACAAACTTTTGTTTGAACCTGTTCATTAAGTAGCAAATTTTTTTTCAGGTACTAGAGATGGAACTCGGCATTCTCTGTCTGAGCTACACCCCCAGCCCTATTTTTTATTCTTTATTTCGAAACAGGGTCTCACTGAGTTGCAAAAGGCCTCACTAAGTAGCTGAGGATACTTGCGAACCTCAATCCTCCTGTCTCAGCCTCTCAAATGCTGGGATTATAAGCGTGCACCACCATATACAGCTCTAATTAGCAAATTTCTGTGATTACAGGTATGACTGAAAGTCAGAAAAAATAAATTTAAACAGTGGCAATAATATTCAATTAAATACATAGAGTCAAATGTCAATAATTATTATTTTATTAAGTACTTGCAATAACTCATTAGTAGCTAAACTGAAGTTTACTTTATGTAAGAAAATAAGTTTTCCAAACACAGTGACCTAGAAATCATTAAGTGCATATTTAAGAATAGAATACTTTTAAATTTTATTTGAAAGCAAAAATCACATTGAAGGCATTAAATGAAAATATATAGATAAAATGTCATATATATTTATTAGGCAGCATGTCATAGTACGTCAAATATTATTTTAATAAGTTAATGATATAGTATTTTGCTTATACGGGACACAGAAATAGAAATATAAAATAAAATATAGAAATAGAAAACTATTTTAGCTCAGCTTAATCTCCCCTGCTTAATGAATTGACTAATTTTTATCTTTGTTTCTCATCGAAAGTTTAATGAGATCTGAAAGGAGTGATGCATTTATTATTTTTTTATCCTCACATATTTCCTATCCTCTTCAATTTTGGAGGTATTAAAAAGAGAAAGAAAATTTCAAATAGACAACAAAATATAGGGAAATAATGATTTGAGGTATTACTGCAAAATCATTTCAAGAGTAAGTTTTATTGCAGCCAGTGCAAAATTTTATTGAAATTGTGCTCCTATCTATCATCCAGCAAGTGTCAAATTTTTGTAACAACTTCATTACTTTGAGATAAATTAAAATTTGCCATCAACATTTTCTCCTATTCCTACTGCTCATGTCCAGATGATTAAAGTGTCAGCAGGAAGTCTCAATATGTAGATCTTCATATTGTCTTCCTTGGAAAGCCTGTGGTTTAACATATCCCAACTTCCCCATTTCCTTTCTCATCCTTCCTCACAACTTGAGATTCATGTACTTGGCTACTTACCAATCAAGTTATCTGCATGTCATACAAACATCCCAACAAAACACGTTCAAAACCAAACACATGCTTTTTCTAGAGACCAACTTACCTTCTCTCCACACTTTCCTCTTGCAATGCTTGAGGATCTCTTGTGAGGATTCTGCTGCTGTATGGAATGTAGCTCTAAGGCCGCAGAAAAAGCCCTGTGACCTTGTACTAGTCACAATTCTTTTCTCCTTACACCAGCCTTTTCCTTTTATCTCTAGGTTCTTCCAGGTCTCTCTCCCCAGCCTGGAAGATTTTCTTTGCATGTCTAGCCTTTGGCCATAAAGTAATCTCTAAACTAATTTACTAGATTCAAGCTTGATCCCCTCAATTTCATGTCATGTTTCAAAAGCCACCAAAGTTTTAAACCAAAGGTAAATTATACTTCTTTGTTTTCTATTTTCCATGATGTAGCCCATTCAATCAATCTTAACATCCCTTGTTTCTTAAGACTTTCTGTCATGCCAACTCTATTGCCATATACTAAGTTTTGGATATATGTTCTGACTGTGTTCACTATGGCTTCATGTATGGAAATGTTTTTGAGGTAGTAAGAGAATTGAAACTGAGAAATTATACTGGATCCCCAGGATGGATGGAGTCCGGGTGGCCTTTTGAGAAGAGGTAGAGGCCACAGGAGATATATTCATGTGCCTTTCTGTTTTCATGGGTTGCCCTGAACCATCCTGAACCATTTGCCTCCCAAATGCTGGGATTACAAGAGTGCGCCACCACACCCGCCTTCCTCAAGGCTGGTTTTGAACCTGTGATACTCCTAGCTCAGCCTCTCTAGGATTACAAACTACCATGCCCAGCTCATTGTGTAGATTTCTGTTCAACACACATTTATTGGGTACATTCTATATGCCAGGCATTGTGGTTTTTCTTGACTGATGTTTTTCTCTGATACTTGAAATGGCTCTTTAAAATTTAAAGAATCACCCCAGGATAGTTTGTAGAACATTGATCTGGCTCCTCAGTGTTTCATTTTGAAAGTAAATGCAGTGCCCCCTTTGTGCTACCAGTCTACCTTAGGAGAATTGGGTGAGATGATTTAATATCTTAAACTGATAGTTGCTTACTACCCCAAACTCAACATGGTAGAGAGCCCGGTCTCATTTATACAGTAATTATTTTATTTCTTTGGCCATATTGTTCTCATTTGCCCCATCAAGAACAACCTTCAGTAACAATTGTCTTTAAGTTTTAATCTCAGAAAGAAATATGAGAATTTAGATCTTTCCATCTAAAGGAAAGATGGCCTATAAGCAAATTTCTCCATCTCCTCTGTAGTAAAATTTAACCCAAAATATTAGTACTTTCTATTAGTAAAGGATTAGATGCTCTTCCTAATATGCAAAGGATAGGGAAAAGGTAGTTAAAAGGGACCCTTACAAGTTAACTGGCCACATGAGTTTATACTTATCACATAAGTGTGTGCTTTCCTTCTGAATCTGATTGAAGCCTTGTGTTGGTTGAATGACAGATGTTTTGGTGGAGAACATGACATATTGTTGCGTGCATGGTGACACATGTTTTTGTGGGTTAAGAAGGTTCTAGAAGGCAGGGAGTAGAAGAAAACAGCAAAGGAAATGATAGGACGGAAAAGAAATAAAAAGAAGTGAATGTGGAAAACAATTAGAAGGTCAGAGAGCATACGGCACATGTTTATATTAATTTAAGAGTAAAAGAAAGAAGAGGAAGCTGCCAGGAGCAGGAGGCAGCTGTCCCCATTGTTCTTCCATCCCAAGTAGTAACAGAAGAGAGTTTCCAGCAAATAGCTGGCAGCGTGTGCAGCACTTTGACTCATGTCTGGAGACAGTTCAATAAAGCAGTCCTCCTTTTCCAGAAATACACCAATCGCAGAGATTAAATGTGCGATGCGATGTCCCCCACCCCTGTTCTTCCAACCACAGGCTTGACCTTGATGCCATTCCAATTTTCTCTATAGCCACAGAGTAGGAAATTGGAGCTCTGGCATGCTCTCTCATTGATGTCAGGACATTAAGAGCTCCAAAATAAAAATTTTACAAAGGTAGTTTAGATTTAACTATGCATGCTTCAGGCAATATCTCATAATTTCCTAGGTACTTGATCTGCTTGACTTTGTTTTTTTTTTTCTTCAAGAAAATAAATGTCTTCTGTGCCAACCTATAGCTCATATGCAGGGAATGATTCAAGTCAAAACAATAAAAAGAATTTATTGCTTGGAAAGCTTTTCTGTCCAGCAAAAAGATATTGCAAGCAAGCACTTGACATTTCAGGCAAGGATGGACCTGAGGAGCAGTGGTGGTCCCAGAAGATTGTAATGTAGCTGAGAAATTCCTAGTGCTTAGTGATGTCATGGCCATAGTAATTACTCATGTGCTTGTGATGATGCTAGTGCAAAGAAATATACTGTGCAGCTAGCTGTATACAAGAGTAGCACATAACATACAGTAATACTACTTGATACTAATAATAAATGACCTTGTTACTGATAATTTAATGTATTTATAAAACTAACAATTGTTAGTTTAAAATATGCTATTTGTACTTATAACTGAGTTTACTATAAAATAGTATGTCATACATCTCGTGTTTACTGCGCCTCTTGTTTGCATACAAAGGCTACATGAGTGACTGACCTCTGCTTTATAAGCCTGTGTAATCAAGTGCTCTACAACATTTGAACACTACATTTCTCAGAAAGCATCCTCCCACTAAGAGACTCAGGACTGTATTTCTAAAATAGTGATTGGTAGAGTAATTTGATAAAAACTATAAACCCCCAATCAAATTTTTTTTCTTTATAATTTTCTGAAAATACTATTTTATGTCCAGAAAGGGAATACTTGATTTTAATTATAGCTGACTTGTCAAATATATAGTGTTTTATGGCATATTTAAATGTCAATTTAAATTACATTTTACTGAATATAATTATTGAACTTTTAAAACATTTTATCGCATCTTGATTATAGTATTTTGCTCTCATCTACATTTTAAACAATGCCTTCAATTAAAAATTAGTTATTGTAATTAAGGGAAAAATACTTTGTGTAACTCACTATGTGTTTACATATTTTGGTTTTAATTCTAAATTAAAATGTTTGATGCATCACTGAAGCTTCATTAATAGTTGCACCAGAGATATCATTGGGATATATAGATACACTGAAAATATAAAAGCACATAAAAATAAAATCTAAGCCAGGAGTGGTGGTACACCACTGTAATCCCAGTACTTGGGAGGCTGAGATAGGAGGATAGCAGGTTTAAGGACAGCCTTAGCAAGCAGTGAAACTCTTAACCTAGCAAGACCCTATTTCAAAATAAAAACTAAAAAAAAAAAATAGAACTGTAGTGTAACTCAGAGGTAGAATGCTTCTGAGTTCAATCTCCAGTAACACAAAAAGTTATAAATAAATAATTAAATGAATAAATATAAAAAACTAAAAAAAAACTAATGAAAATGCTTGAAAACACAAATGTAGTTGAACATATCAAAGTCAACCACTAAGCCAAGCAAGGGAGGGAGGGATGGGGAGGGAATGGGGTGGGAATTGAGTAGGGGTTAAATCAGTGATGTATACATGTATGTACATACAATTTTTTACCCCAATAGGATGTATGAATATAATGCACCAATAAAAATTTTTAAAAAGTAACAAATTGATTATTCAGAGTTCTTCTATTTTTTTTGTTTTTACTTTTTGCAGTACTGGGGATTGAGCCCAGGAACATTCTACCTCCAAGCTATACCCCAGCCCTATTTTTAACTCTTTATTTTGAAACAGGGTCTCACTAAGTTTCAGAGGGCTTGAGTAGCTGAGGCTGGCAGTGAATCAGATCCTACTGTCTCAGCCTCCCAAGTACTTCAGTGTTCTTTTAAATTCAGATCTTCCATTAAGATGATGTAAACAATGGAAAAGAAGAAGAAAAACATGTTATTCTCAATTCAATAAGATATTTTGAAGTTGAAATTATAGAAATTTTCTTAAGTACGTTTATCTACTAAAAGACTCTTTGACTCTTTTCTACAAATAGTTAATGATTGTGTAATTAAGGGAACCATTTGCCTTCAGAATAATTATAATCTTGTACAACCCAATAGCTGCAGATAGTATCTTCTATCTGATAGAATGTAAAAGTTCTTTAAGAAAGTTACAAAATATAATGTTCTAGGAGCTCAAGAAAAGTAAATAATTTAGTTTTAGGGTCTGGTATAATTTTAGAGCTGACTAGCAAATTTTATATTTTTATTTCATACTTTATGAAATGTAGGCCAGAAGTTATTCTTTTTTTTTCCAAAAATGCTGTGACTATATTAAGACTTCAATAATTCATTTTAATGAGAAGAAAGAATGAGAGAAGTATGCAATAGTAGAAATTCTGAGATGGAAAGACCAGGTTTAGGCATTAATAGGATGTGTTACATAAATTACCCTAATTGACCTCAATTTCCACATCTACAAAATGAGACTTTGTATTACATTATTTGTAATGTACCATCTAGCTCACAATTTTTATGATTATATAAAAGACTATTAGAAATAAATGAAATATCTGCTACGATTAGATGAAATGTCTAATTTGAAAAGAAACGCATGTGGGTTTCTTTGTTTCAATTATTAAGCAGTACGTGATTCAAAGTAGATGTACTCAACCCAATTTATTTGTAATTAGTAACATCAGCTGACATATACCAATTAATGGGCTTCTACAAAGGGGTTTTAACTTTCCTCCCGTTGTGAACTTTGAGGTATTCATTTATTTATATATAGACGTAGCCTGTAGGTTGCAACATTGTAAGTGATCACAAATCCCAAATTTAATGAAGTAAAAATTGGTGACATTTTATTTCATTTTTTCCATATCACTGTATGGTAAAATCACACTGCATTTTATAATATCTGAAGGACATGAAAAAACAGAGCCATTATTCATATAAAATTCATACACTGTGGCTAAAACTGGAAGACTGACAGTTGCAGTAGAGAATAGATCACAAATTCATTAGTGAATTTGTGAATCTCTTTATAATTGAATTACCTACTCTCCAATTTGTTCCAAGTAATGTATTATTCAATCAATGGCCATTTACTGGGTGCATAGTATTTTCTAAATACCAAGCTAGGAAAAACTTAAATGTGTGCTATGGTTGTTCATGCATTAGTATGAGGTGGAGAGAGGGAACATTTTAGAAAGGTGGAGTCTGTACTTAAAATCAAATCCAACTCGTAACATGATTGACTTATCTTTTAGACCTTTAGCATTTATTCTAGAGCAAGAAGTTTAAAGTAGAGAAACCAGTGGGTGCCCATGTGGCCACGACTAATACTTAATCAATAATCTTTTTCATGGAGTATAGACCTTTAATATATACAATTTTATTTGGTCCACAAAACAAATATCTGCTTACATATTATTTTTTTGTCCATGGATCTGCAACAGAGATTTTAGCTTCAGTCTATATTAGATTGTGCTACATCTGGAAATATGTAGTAAACAAGTAGCATGAGCCAACAAGAAAAATAATTTGCATGAAACCTTATTTATTTATCACTGGATAAATCATCCTGCAGGAATAAAGTTCCAAGCATAAAACTCAGAGAGGAAGTCTTGGTTTTTCCGGGGAGATAGAATTCTGAATGCAACCTAATGAGTAACGATGTTATTTTTTTTCTGGATGAACCACCCCTGGAGTTGAGGTTCAGAGAGAACAAGAGAACTGTGAGTGACAACAGAAATGATGCTTTTATAAACCTCATTAAATATTAGGATGCAAGGAATACCGAGATATCTCTAAAATAATATATAAGGAAACGTCTAGCAGCTCTTTCTCAAGCACTTATCTAAAAGGTCTATGTAAATCACTTATCTAAAGTCATTCATTGTCAAGTCATGGATGACATAGTACAAGACTCCAAGAGCAGAAGAGTTCAGGGACTCACTATAGCCAGATATTTAGCAAAGACCATGGCAGAGAGCTGACTTGCCTGCAGCTTTGTAATGCAGATTGAAATGCACCCTGGCATTTCTGCAGGGTACTGGCAGCAGCAAGGCCTTTGTGGAGAAGGTAATATTTGTAGGGGTTTGTCTTGTGTGGGAACCCTGCAAGAAATAGGCTGGAGATTATGGCAAAGGGTTAAGTAGTCATCATGCTCAGCAGAAACCACTGTTCTCAAATACAACCAGTGTTTGATAAAACCATAAGCCCCAGTAGCAAGGGTAACAGTGACTGAACGGATGAGCCCAGAGAATGTACGTGTAAATGGGATATATTCTAGGCTTTTACTTTCTTTGGTCTGCCTTCAAATATGTGATCCCCTTTACCTCTCATATTATGTCTGAGAATTCCTCCTTGGAACCCATACACCAGTGTGTGTGTGTGTGTGTGTGTGTGTGTGTGTGTGTGTGTAAACATTTTCTAAAGTCTTGTGAAGACAGAAGTTTGTAAAATAGCATCTCAAAGGGAGTGAAAATGATCTCACAGTTGCACTATTGACAATGTGTTGTTAGGAGTACTCTGGAAGTCAGTGTGATAGGGAGAAAAACAGGATGGGGTACTAGAAAAAAAAAATAACACAAGGGTTGATCCAAAAGACTGGGCATGTTTTGAAGTATAAATGTGGCTCCCTAGTTTCATTGCTCTGAAATTTTCAGCTGTAAGAACATGGAACCATCAGGGGAACTCAAATGATTATTCTTTCAACCACCTATAGAAACGCCAACTAGAATACTCTGCAGTGACTCTTTGTGTTAGTGAGCCTGGTGTGCTCTTCCACAGGATGTTTGTGTGAACTGGTTCCTACCTCCATTCACTTCTTAATTCAATGCCACTTTCTCAATGAAGTCATCTTTGTTCAACCTATTGAAATTCCAATATTTTACTCACTGTGGATTTTTAAAAAAAACTCTTTCCCCCTAGAATTTGTCCCTCTCAAATTCATTGTTTAATTCACTCACTTATTTAATTTCTCTGATTGACTTTACTTCCTAACCACCACTAGAATGGAGGCTCCCTAAAGTAATTTTTTTATTTTTTTATTTTTTGGGGGCATCTGGGAATGGAACCCAGGATCATTCGACCTCAGAGCTATACCTCCTGCCCTATGTTTTAATTCTTTATTTTGAAGCAGGGTCTCACTAACTTGTGGAGGGCCTCACTAAGTAGCCGAGGCTGCCTGCGAACCACGATCCTCCTGTCTCACCCTCCCAAATGCTGGGATTGCAAGTGTGTGCCACCAATCCTGGCTCCTAAAGTCATTTTTTAAGCAATTTTGTTTGTCTTTCATACCATAACCAGTGCTGGACACAAAATAGGAGTGATTAAATATTGGCAAGCAAATTATTTAGTGAAGAGAAAATTTAATACTCTGAAAAGAACTCAAGAGACTGTGTCTAATACAATGCTTAGGAAGCTGTGCCCTATCTTTAATCACTGAGCTATTTCTTCCCTCAACCATTGCAGTAGCTCTTGGCTCATCATCCTGCTCTCTTAGCCCATTTGCCTTAGAGATTTAAGACAGCAACACTACCCGTGGTGTCCCCAGAGCTCCCATTTCTCCTGAATTGAACTCTGGCTAATCTCCAGCCTGTTTCCACTAGACCCTTGTTGACCTATGGATACAACTCTCCCCTTGATTTAGTCTTCTGTATGGCTGATTTTTTCCCCATATTCCATGAACTTGCTAAGTTACTCTGCCCTGTGGTATCGGTATACTCTCTTCTGTTTGGGACAAACATTGGGGCATAGCTAGAGTTTGTGTATCAAAGATTTCCAAAATTCTTATATTTCAAATTTTAGCACTTTAACAATAGAGACATATAGGCGTAATAAAAATAGTGTGCCAGTATATTGGATAATAATTTGAAAATCTTCAACTTGAAGCCATGTAAAACTCTATTTTTGTATCAAAAATGATCAAATATATATTATATAATGGACTGAAGAAATCAAAAGAGTAATAAAAAGCTATAGTCATTACAGTGGGACTATATAAAATTAACTCTCCAGTTTTTTAGAAGACTTAAAATAATATCTAACATTTTTGGACTACTTATACTATGTCAGGGACCATTTATATCACTAGATATCACTAGTACCTTTACAATAAAATTTTGAAGTAGATATTAGTTCAATTATTTTATAGATTCAAAAGCTGTAATTCTGATGGCTTAAGTAAATTCATCAAGTCCCCCCTTACAGAAAAGGGGTTCCTGGAGCAAGTATGTCTTGCTTCAAAGCCCTTGCTGCATTTTAAGATAAAACTCTCAAGTGGAAATTAAAAAAAAAAAAACATGGTAGGATCAAGGGGTTAATCAGAGCAATCTGTGGTCTAAAAAAGCTTTTCAAAGGAGATGGCATTAAACTGAATCTGGGAAAAAATCAGTGAGTACAACAATATAGGCAAGGCTGGAAAAAAAAAAGAATCTCAGGAAAGTGTATCAGAATAGTTAGAAAACAGATTCTGAATGGGGAAAAGGAGTGGCAGAACAGACATATATGTGTAATCCAAAGAGAATAGGTTTTGTTTTATGTATGTATGTATGTATGTATGTATGTATGTATGTATGTATTTAGTGGTACTGGGAGTAGAACCCAGGGACTTTTCTACCTCTGGGCTATACTCCCAGACCTATTTTATACTTTATTTGGAAACAGGGTCTCACTAAGTTGCTGAGAGCCTCACTCAGTAGCTGAACCTGTGTGACTCAGCCACCCTACTGCTGGGATTACAGTGTGCACCACCACGCCCGGCAAGAGAGAGTAGGTGTAATCCTGTGGGTAACTACATTACCATATGAGTATTTCAGCAAAAT
This sequence comes from Muscardinus avellanarius, assembly GCF_963383645.1. Lineage (NCBI taxonomy): Eukaryota > Metazoa > Chordata > Mammalia > Rodentia > Gliridae > Muscardinus > Muscardinus avellanarius. The sequence continues at coordinate 31,167,737 of NC_137800.1, forward strand.
TGTATGTGGACTACAATATAAGAAAATTTGTGTGAGGCAGAATCTCTAGGATACCTTGCAGTATCTCACTGCAGAGATGATGAGCATCCTAAACAAGGAGACAGCGGCACAGATGGAGAGCAATAGAGAGGATGAACATGTACTCATCAGTTAAAGTCAGTTGGAATTTTGGATCGCCTAGATACAGGAGGAAAACCAGAGGTAGGTATTGGAATAAAAACGTAGAGTTCAGTGTAAGATGACTGAGAGGATGTGTGGCATCGTCCAATAGAAAGGACAAATTCTGGCCAAGCTTGGTGGCACATACTTGTAATCCCAGTACTTGGGAGACTGAGAAAGGAGGATCGCAAGCTCTTGGCCAGCCTCATCTATTTAGTGAGACCTCTGCAACTAAATGACACCCTGTTTCAAAATAAAAATAAAAAAAAATAGGACTATCTCAAAACCTTAGTGCCTTCAGCTCCTTATGAAATTAACAAGGCTAAAATGTTCCTATACTGGCACCATGATAATCACGTATTATAATCTATCAAAAGCAAGAAGAAAACTACCCAACAGTCATATTTGTGGTAGGGGCTACCATTTTGGTCATCACTCATTACTTTGGTTGGTGCTATGACAGAAACTTGAGCAGATATAGGAGTGGGTTACCATACGAATAGGGCAGAGTTGATAATTCGGGATGAGTGAAATAATCTAGAAACACTGGATATTGAAAGAAGAAATTAAGAAAGAAAATATGGGAACACTTATATTTAAGACATGAAAGAAGAGAAAATTTAAAATACGCTTAGGAGTAATTAGTCAGAGAGGTCTGGAAAAAACACAGGAGTGAGTGTTATTTAAGAAGCCACAGGGGGCCTGGCATGGTGGTGCATGCTTGTAATACCAGGATTTTGGAGGCTGAGACAGGAGGAACTCTGTTCTTAGACAGCCTCAGCTACTTAGGGAGGCCTTGTTTCAAAATAACAAATAAGACTGAGGGTATAGTGTGGAGGTAGAATGCCCCTGGGTTTAATCCCCAGTACCACAAAAAAAAATAAATAAATAAAGAGGCCACAGGGGTTTATTAAAAAGAGAGAAGAAAGTAATTACTGATTTAAGGAATGCAAAGGTAAAATAAAAAATAAAAAGGAGAGTATTTGTTAATGTAGAGGCCATAGAAAGGGTTTCAGAGGAGTGGTATGTTAAAAAAAAAAAGTGTCAGATGCCAGTTTGCAGCTCTTCTGAAATAACTGGGAAGTCTGGAAGTAGAAATAATAAGACTGAATTTTTTTTTCATAATAAAAAGTCAGTATGCATAATTGTAAGAAAGGTCATGGTGGAGATAAGAGGGAAAAGATTAAAAAAAATCAGGAGGATGAATCAGTGTTTGAAACTTTCAAAATGTTATGATGGCCTGGCTCAAGCTATGATCAATAGGGTAGTTGATTAAAAATAATTCTAAAATACAAATATTGATGGTATATTTGACTCTCAAGAAGGTATTGATTTATAGAAAGGAATACAGTGTTTTCAAAAACCAGAAACCAGAATGGAACATATTTTATATGATATGCTAATTACATTTTAAATAATCTGCTCAAAATATTTTATGTTCAGATACCTCTTAAATCACCTAAGTTTAAAGATATTAATTCAGTGTTTAATCAGAAAAAAATACAATAAATACAGTCCAGTGCTTACTCTGAGATTCTGGATTTTTCTGGATATTCTGTAACAAAACTAAGAAATACATGCTTTTGTGTTGTTGATACTGAGGGCTTCCTTTGGGCAGTTGTGGCAATGCTGATAGTGTAATCTAATTTTCATGAACAGCAGTAGCATCATTTCCACTGTTCAGTGGTTTGCAGGGTCCTGGACAGCTGTGTAAGAAGCAGAATCCACTGCTAGGACTGTTGTGGTAGTAATGTCTTTGTCATATTTTTTCTGGTAGCCTTTTTGCTGTCAGCCTGGATGTTGCCTACTATTTTATTTCCAGACCTTTTTGTGAACCTACTTATTCTGCCTGCTGATTCTGGGAGCTACGCTAAAATCTTTCAGTGTATTTATTTCATTTATGTTTTATTCAGGGTGAAAGGTATATTTTGTTTGTAGCTAGGAATCCTTAGTGAGAAACATGTAGTAAACACAAAAGATGTGTGTTCTTTTCATGAAAAAATGATATCAAAGAAAATTAGAGTCCAGTAAATCTGAAGGTGATATGTAGTATTGGTCCATCCTAAAAAATGCAGTATCACAGAAAAATGAAAGTGCTCACACAGAAAATCTATACATGAACATCACCGTACCTTTATTTATTTTTGTTTCTGTTTTTATTTTTATTTTTTGAGAGTCTGAGGATGGAACTCAAGGGGATTCACCCTCTGAGCTACACCCCCTGCCCTATTTTTTTTTTTTATTCTTTAATTTGAAACAGGGTCTCACTAAGTTGCAGAGGGCCTCACTAAGTAGCTGAGGTTGTCCCCGAACCATGGGTCTCAGCCTCCTGAATGCTGGGATTACAAGCGTGCGCCACCATGCCCGACTCGTAGCTTTATTTTTAATATACCCAAACTGATAACTAGTTAAATAAACTATGATACATTCATACCTGAAACATCACTTAACAAAGTAGAAGAAACAAATGAAACAGTTTTTATTTGAATCTCAAGGAAATTGCACTGGGTGGAAAAATGATAATCAAAAAAGTTATATGTGGTATCATTTTATTGTATAAAATTCTTAAAATCAAATATAGAAATGGAGAGCAGATTAATGATCACCAGGGTTCAGGAATGGGTAGTGGGTGAGAGTGGAAGGTTGGTAAAAGTAACATTAGAGATCTTTCTGGTAATGATAATGTTCTTTATCATTTTTTATCACCACATTGCTGAAGAAACTTATCTTTACATATTTCTGGAATGTATTCTTCAGCTAAATATCTCCTATGCATGAACATGCATATGAAGCACCTTTTAATACTAGGTTCTAAGTGTGTATTTGTTTGCAGTCTAGTTATACATTGGAACAGCAATTTGGTCTTTTACCTGTTTTTTTTTTGTGGTACTGGGATTGAACTCAGGGACATTTGACTTTCGATTCACACCCCTAGCTCTACTTTTTATTTTTAATTTAATTTTATATTTTAACTTTTTATTGGTGCATTGTATCATACATCTTAGTGGAGTACAAGATGGGGGAGGCATATATGCACACATCACCCAGTTAGCCCCTACCCAATTCCCACCCCATTTCTCTCCCTCCCTTCTTCTTATGTTTGGCTAAGTCTTTATCTTGACTGCATCAGTGTCAGTATCCTGCTTGTCCAATGGCACTACAGTTTTGCAAGACTCTTAGAAGAATCTGGGTAAATGTGTATGGCATGTATCCTACCATTTCGTGTATCTCCATAGATTTATCTCCATTTGTGTATCTTTAATTTTGTAAAGTAATTTAATTTTGTAAGTAAATGAAAAATGCATTGGAAGGTATACAATTTCTTATAATAAAAACACCTGTTCTGAAATCTAGAAATTTGTGATTTGTTGTGTGGATTTCCAAAGTATGGAATACATGAAGTATTGTGAGTAGCTGCCTATTTTTTTTATATGTGTAGTACTGAGAATTGAATCCAGGGGCATTTACAGCACTAGCTCTATATTACTTTTTATTTTGATCCTCACTAATTTGCGGAGGGTGTCTCTAAATTGTTGAGGCTGACTGTGAACCGAGGATCTTCCTGTCTCTGCCTCCTGAGTACTAGGATTACATGTGCCACCATGCCTGGCTCATAATTGCCTATTGAAGTGACATATTTTTTTAATCACAATTTGAAGTTCCCTAGTGTCTTGGTACCATGGAAGTAATTTGGTTTCCCAACTCCAAATGTTGAGACAAAGAAAATTTGAAAATAAAATGTCACCTTACATCTTTCCCAGATCATTGAGATTTCATGTAATATTTTCAATATCAGGAAGAAATGAAATCTATACAACTTTCCTTCAATAAGTAAATAAAAATACTAATGAAATATATCATTTATACATATACTGGCACAATCAATGGAGAATAATTTGATGGGAGCTCATTTTGAAAATTTAAGGGATAAATGATTTTTAAAAAACAGAAATGTTAGTTGGGCTTGGTGACACACACTTGTGATTCCAGTAATTGTGAATCTGAGACTAGCCTCATCAATTAATAAAATGGTCAGCAATTAAGCAGGACCTGTTTCCAAAATAAATAAATAAATAAATAAATAAATAAATAAATAAATAGGACAGGGAGTGTAGCTTGGCAATAGAATGCCCTTGGATTCATCTCCCATTACAAAAAAAAGGAAATGTTACTTTCCTGATAAAAATATCATTTGAAAGAAAAATCAGATTCTCTCATGCTTTGGAAACCATTAAAAACTTGACATCAATTCTGAGTCATGATTTTTACATGAGCTGCATTGTTATCAAGGATTCTGAGAAAAAAAATTCTTAAAGGTATATTTTTTGCTGCCTTGGGATATTTGAATATACTTAGTGTCAGGACTTTCTTAAGGGTTTGGTTAAGAAGTGAGGGTCTAAAAAACTAAGTCTTTCAAGTAAACAGCTTAGATTAAATGTTTGAGATGCTGAAAAAAATAACTTTTTTTTCATAAGAAATTTCTGTTTAACTCTCAGAACAATGTGATGAGAATAAATTTGGCTTGCACAATGGTTAGATTATTTGGCTAAATTAAAACTATATAATATCTTTATTGAAAACTATGAGGACCATTTTTTTTTTTTCCAGGTCAGGGGATGGAACTCAGGGGCATTCGACCTCCGAGCTACACCCCCTGCCCTATTTTTTATTCTTTATTTTGAAACCGGGTCTCACTTATTTGCAGAGGGCCTCACTAAGTAGCTGAGGCGGTCCGCGAACCGCGATCCTCCAGGTCTCAGCCTCCCAAATGCTGGGATTACAAGTGTGCGCCACCACGCCTGGCTATGTGGACCATTTTAATGATATTAGAAACAACTATGATTTTATCTGGCTAAACTGCCATTGTGAAAGAAGAGGTCAGATAAAGATGTCAGTTATCACTTCAAGTTAAGTCTTGTGTATGGCAGGATTAAAATTAGTAAAGACTTGTCTAGTTATCTTTAAAAGTCTGCAGTCATTTTGAGATACTATAAATAATTCTGAGTATAAATTTTTAGGTGATCTTAAATATAACTTAAAAATTCCTACATTTCTTACAGCCATAGATAGGTAAAGTGTGGAAGGATTTTCTGAATACAGTCTCCTCGAATTAAAGACAAAGATAATGAAACCTGGCTTACAATTTGAAAGCCTGTTGATCTTCCATAAGAAGCTAGGGTTTCTGACCAAATGGAGCTCTATTTTTTAATTTATTATTATTATTATTATTATTATTATTATTGTTATTTTTGGTGGTACTGGGATTCCTGTAAACCCTTCTACCTCTGGGCTACACTCCCAGACCTATTTTTATATTTTTTATTTGGAAACAGGGTCTCTTAAACCAGCGCGGCTGGCTTCGAACCTGCAAGATCCTCCTGTCTCCACCTCCCAAGCGCGGGGTTTTTAATTATGTGAATTCCATACTTAAGATCTTTAAAATTTTGCATGTCAAATTGAATAGTAAAAAGTGATTAGGTAATAACATTAAAAGAAATAAATAATGATATAGTAAAATGTAATTCCAGTTTTATTTAAAAACATCAACTATATCTCTGTAAATATACTCATGAATGTTTTGCATTGTGTAGGGACAAATTTATCATGTTATACCAAATATTAATAGTGGTTATTTCTGGGGAGTAAGATTACATAAAGCAATCTATTATGTAGCTCTGTTACTCTAATAAAATGTATTATATGTATGAATACCAGAGATGGCATATCCATTATCAAGACTAAGTCTAAGACTTGAATACTTCATCTCCTTTCTTAAGGAGAATAAAAGCCTTACAGAATCTCACAAATATTTATTTTGTACAGGAATAAAATATGTGGCTTTGGTTTTTGTTTTACAAGAAAATTTAGATTTTTCATTAAGGAAGAAAAAATAGCTAATTTCATGAACAAGCGAAAAGAGGAAGACAATTTCCTATAAAGATTATATTATGAATGCTTTCATGTGACAAAATAGCTTTCTAATGCAATGAAATAATCAAAACATCGAAGTCTAGATTATTTTTGTCATACATACTTTTATATAATATGCAGCAGGAAAATCAAGCTACAAAGTGATTAAGAAACACTTAAGAAACACAGCATATCAAAAAGTGTATATATATACATATGTATGTCCACTTTTAGGTACAAACTCTGCTACTTCTACTATCAGAATAACATTCCTTTTTAGCCGGGCGTGGTGGCGCATGCTTGTAATCCCCGCGCTTGGGAGGCAGAGACAGGAGGATCGCGCAGGTTCGAAGCCAGCCGCGCGTGCTGGCTTAGGAAACCCTGTTTCCAAATAAAAATGTAAAAATAGGTCTGGGAGTATAGCCCGGAGGTAGAAGGGCTTCCAGGAACCCCAGTACTACAAAACAAACAAACATTCCTTTTGAATTTTCTTCATGATGTTGACTTTTTCTTTTCTTTCCTTCCTTTTCTTCGCTTTTCCCTTCCCATTTATTCCTTTTTCTCATTTGCCCCCCAGAACAAAGCATGCTCTTTACTGGAAGACAAATAGATACTAATTGATTTTGTTTTGTTTTTTGGTGTTGGGAATGAAATCCAGGGGTCTTCTACCTCCAGGCTACACTCCCAGACCTATTTTATGTTTTATGTGGAAACAGCGTCTCGCTAAGTTGCTGAGAGCCTCACTTAATAGCTGAGGCTGGCTTCAAACCTGCAGGATCCTCCTGTTCAGCCTTCCAAGTACTGGGATTACAAGTATGCACCACCATGACTGGCTACTAGTTGATTTTTTTTATCATGACTATGTGACCTGGTGTCTCATAAAACAAAATATACCTGAACAGCTACCTCTAAAATTTTAACTATGATTTGTCTGACAGGACACCACACACAGATATAGAGGTGGATTAAAAAGAGCAATAGTTCATTATCTTCACCAATAATTTTAACCAAATATGTGCATGTTTTATCTTAATAATGTTTCCCTGTGTGCAGATATGAATTTACTAACAATAAAACATATCATCAATCTCTTATAATCTGTTCAGAAATAGAAAATCTCAAGAAAAGCCAATTCTGGGAAGAACAAGTACCAAAGAAAGCTAAACTTCATGCAATTAAATATAGAAAATGAGCAGACAAAATCTGGGAGCCTGGCTCCACTAACTTGACCAGGATTTGTAGAAATATGAACTTGATGTGTTCATTACAGTATCTTTGATCTGCAGATATAAAACATGTGAACTTAAAGGGCTCACTCATGTCATTATTTTCTTTCTAAACAGAAATATAAACCCTCTTAAAATGTAATTTTAATGCATCGGGATGTATTTTAATATATTGTTATAAAATTAAAGATAAACTGGCTAGGAAATATAACAATATCTGATTTGTTATTTATATTTGTAGAGAAATAAAAATATAAAACAAAAAAATGAAATCTGCAAGTCATTCACAGAATTGCTTTCATAATAAAGTGATGTGATCATAAGATATATTGATTTAGATTAAAAGGTAATTAAAGATATTTGGCTAAGTAACTTATGTTTTATAAAGTATTTTAAGATACCACATTGCTCTTTTAACATATTTGTTTATATTTGACAATGAAGGGATGGGGCTGGATAGTTCTAGTGAATACTTCTTTGCATATTTTTGGGTAAGCTATGGAGTGAGAATTCATTGACCCAGTAGACTAGTCTAGACTGATAAGTCCCTTCCAACCATGCTGTAAGATCCCCTTAGGATTACCACTCTGAGTAGGCTTGCCCAGTTTGACATTAGCTTTATTTCCGTTGGACAGATTTGGGCACAAAAGAAAACAGCAGGTTAAAAAGACATAAGGAACACAGCAATGAAGGAAGTTTTATGCTTCAAGGAGGTAAGGAAGAGTGGTTTGAATTTTTAAAAGATGAGAGAATAAGCCACTTAGATCTTTCAAAGTACTGAAAAAGTCATTTTTACGTAAAAGCAAGACTCAGAGCTTTTGAGTTCAGAGAACTTCCTCCTGGAGCTACTGATACAGCCACACCAGGGATTGTCAGATATTGCAGGGCACTCTGTCAGCTGTCAGGAAATAAATCTCTCTATCAGACAGAAGCAGTATGAGTTGGAGCAAATGCTCTACAGCATGTCACCCCGGGAGCTCTCAACATGCTTCCCGAACAAGGGCTCCCTGATGTACTCTGATTTATGTATATCTGTAAAGTTACTCCTGATATAGAAAAAGGAAGAGACTGATCAAGAGGGCTCTGGCACTCTCAGTACTTTCAGGCCGTTGCCACCTCCCTCAACCCATTGTCCATGGCTGCAAGGAAATGAAGGCACCATGGGCTCCTCCAGCAACTTCTGCCTCTTCATCATGACCCACTTCAAGGGCCCTGAGTAGAACCACTGTTCACTTCCTAAAGAACAGCAAGCAGCTATATTTGTGCTTTCAAGGTTGTCTTATCAACTGAGTGTCCTTTCCTAACCCTGTACCTTATCATCTCAGAATTGACTGAAGGCTTTCCTTGGTACAAATTTGCTGACAAATTTCACTATTTCCTAGGCATGCAACTATATTTCCTTCCATGATCATTAATTAGCTTGTGTCTTATGCCATGTTTCTTTACCTAATACCTCAGGAATGATCACATTTCATTATATATTTCATTTCATTATATTTCCAGTCCAACAAAGTCCAATACAGGTATCCTATCCATATTATTGATAAACCATGCTAATATATTTTAAAAATTCATTTAATGATGGTAAAAGCAAAAGCATTCTAAATGAACACCTTTTAAGTAATACATATTGCACTGATAATGTTATAATTATTTTTTATTTTTTACTTTTTTATTTTTAGGTGGAGCATATTAAAAATGGCATGCATTCAGACTATGCTTGGTGCCCCCTACATGCTTCCCCTTCCCCCCTCCCAACAGTGAGTGTCCAGGTTAACCATGCTACATTAATACTTTTACGTATATTCAGATGTACCTCCTCCATTAATCATCCTCAGCCTTCTTCCTCTCCTATCCTTTCATTCTAGCTTTGCTGAGGTTTCCCTTCCAAATTCTGGAGCCCTTCTAGTATTCCTAATACTCCCTAGTTTAGGCATATTAGAGAAAACATATATCCCTTCTCTTTCTGTGCCTGGCTGATCTCACTTAACATAATGTTCTCCAGGTCTTTCCATCTTCTTGTGAATGACATGATTTTCTTCTTCTCGATAGCTGAGTAGAATTCCATTGTGTGTATTTCCCATAATTTTGCAATCTATTCATCTCTTGATGGAGACCTAGGTTGGTCCCATATTTTGGCTATTACAAATTGTGCTGCTATGAACATGGGTATGCATATGTTACTGTAATTCTCTGACTTCAACCCCTTTGGACAAATACTCAGGAATGGGATAGCTGGATCCTATGGTAGATCTATTCCCAGTTTTTTAAGAAATCTTTACACTGATCTTCATAGTGGCTGAACTAGTTTGCACTCCCACCAACAATGTCAAAGAGTTCCTCTTTCCCCACATCCCTGCCAGCATTTGTTATTTGATTTCTTTATGCTTCCACAATGAATGGGGTTAGATGGAATCTCAGCTTAGTTTTGATTTGCATCTCTCTGATGGCTAATGATGTTGATTATCTTTTCATGTATCTATTGGCCATTTGTATCTCTTCTTTTGTGAAGCAACAATTCAGTTCAGTTGCCCATTTCCTGATTGGGTTATTTGTTTTGCTAGAGTAGAGTCTTTTGAGCTCTTTGTATCTTCTGGATATTAGCTCTCTAACAGAGTGGTGGTAAAGATAATTTTCCATTCTGTATGCTTTCTCTTTAGGTTCTTGTTTATTTCGTTGATGAGAAGAAATGTTTTAGTTTTATGCCATCCCACTTGTTAAGTTTTGCTTAATTTCCCTACAAGTGACATAATTTTGTTCTCCTTTAAGGCTGAGTAAAGTTCCATTGTGTACATACTCCATACTTTCTGCAAAACAACTGACACATCACTACTAACTTATTATTTCTCTTTCTATAGCAAGTTTTATGAGTGTAGTATATTTGGCATTCTAATTAAGATGAGATATATTTAAGGTTGGATAAACTGAGTGTGGTAGACACACACCTGTAATCCCAGGAGAATTCTGAGATAGGAGGATCACGGGTTCAAAGCTAGTCTCAGCAATTTAGCAAAGATCTCATCAATTTAGGGAGATCCTGTTTCCAAATTTAAAAACATAAAATAATATAGAATTGGAGATGTAAGTTGGAGACAGAATGCCTCTGGGTTTGATCCCAGTAAAACACACACACACACACACACACACACACACACACACACACACAGAGAGAGTTTTATAAAGTAATATTTATGTTTTAGTACAAGGTCAAATTTTTAAAGTAAAAACTGAAAATCTTATTGTCTGATTTAAGCAATTATAAATAAGTAAAATATAGGTCTTGAGTTCCTTTTTCACTTATTTTAAGGCAGCTTTGTTCGATTTACAGATATCTTGTATTAAGATAGCATTTACTTTGGCAGGTAATTATTTTAATAACATTTTACTAACTATAGTTGATAAGTATGGCAAGATTTAAATTTTTTCTAGTGAAATAACCTCTGTTAAAAGTGTTTGAACTATTTTAAAAATGAACACATTCAAGAAAAAATAATTAATGGTAGTAGAGATAATATATTGCTAAAAACTATTGCTAGCATCAGCTTATACTCTGTTTCCTCAATTCTAAAATGTCAATATCTGTAAAAGGTACCATTGATTTAAAATCATCTCTCCTGTGGGGAAAATCAGAAATGGCTTGTAAGTTTCTTTTGAAATTCATGGTAGGATGCATCCTAATTTAAGAGATGTTAAAATGTGATGAACCATTGGTCTTAGATTGGAGAAAATGTGTTGATGTGTTTGTGTATTTACAATCAACAATATTCCAAATGAAACCCACCCTATTTCAGCCAACATATTTCAATTCACAATGAATATTCTTTACCTAAAGCTTTTATAGCCTTCCTGAGGTTGTTATAAATAGGTATGTAATGATGAGGGCATACTGTTTGATATCAAGTGATTGTATGATTGCTTTTTTTGTAGTCAAGTTTGGGAAATGCATGAAATGAATTCTGAAATATTTCACCATATATAAATTCTGAATATTATACTATATGCACATGTATCCTGATTATAAGTATGAAGAATGTGGATAAAGTTAATATTTTACTTTGAAGAAATAAAAATCATATAAGTAAAGTCATTACAAATGAATTATTATTACTATGCTGTTCTTCCTATTAAGATGTATCATGAGCAAAGTTACGTGGAAAGTAGGGTCTGATTTTATAAAATAGATTACGTTTAAGAATACAGTCTTGAAATTCACATTAGCAAAGCACGGAATGAACTAATAGTACAAAAATCACAATTTTAACAAAACAAATATAACATGATTTTATTAAGATATAAGGGCTTTTTAAGCAATAGATTATTATTTTTTTAATTTTATTTATATGTGGAACATACTAAAAATGGTATATATTTAGACTGTGCTTGGTGCCCTCTCCCCTCCCATCTCCCTTATCTCCTCCCAACAATAATTATGTTCTAAAGAACACGATTATATTTTCCATTTAATTTGTTTCAAATGTATCAATTATATGTATATAAAATATTTTAAATTTTCTTAAAAATTCCAAGGTTTACTCAGAATATCCATATAACAGCACACAGGAACACAGAATGCAACTCATTTCTGAAATCTGTACATCAATATAGTGCCTACCTAGGATATGTGTCCTATGTAGGTATTGTTTTGATGTATGTATTTAAATATTCATATGTACATGTACATTTATATATTTTTGTCTGTAAGAATTTGCCACTACTGCCTTAATCGTATGGACAGATATAAAACTTGCATAATGGAATGAATTTAAATAGTCTTAATTAAGCCTGTCTTATACGTTTAATTAGACGCTCACCAGCTTAAAATACATCTGCCCATTGAAAAAGACATCAACATCTGCTAACAACTGTGTTTTCTTGCTGTTCCTCCAGTTCCTCTGTGGGTGTTCGTACATATCTATGAGTTTCTATAAAGACAACTATTTTAGTAGTTTCCTCTATTTATACACTGTGTGTGTGTATGACTACAAATAATAGATTTAGAAGTATTAACAAATTCACAAAAGTAAAATTCCAAAGCCAAAGTGTTTTGGCAATACTGATCAAAAAATTAATTTTTCACTGTGCATGATGGTGCACGTCTGTAATCCCAGTACTTGAGAGGCTGAGACAGGAGAATCTTAGGTTAGAGGTCAGTCTCAGCAACTTAGTGAGATTCTGTTTTAAAATAAAGGAGTGCTGGGGGTGTAGCTTCAAGGTAGAAAGCCCTGGGCTCAATCCCCAATTCTCCCCCAAAATTAAAACAGTAGTTTCTGAAGGTAGCTGTGTGTTTTTTGTTTGTTTGTTTATTTGTTTTGTTTTGTTTTGTTTTGTTTGATGGTGGTTCTGGGGGTTGAACCCAGGGGCTTTCTACCTCTGGGTTATACTCCCTACTCCCAGACCTATTTTATATTTTATTTGGAAACAGGGTCTCACAAAGTTGCTAAGAGTTTCACTAAGCTTTGAACCTGTGCGATCCTCCTGTCTCAGCCTCCCAAGCATGGGGATTACAAACGTGCGCCACCACACCTGGTAGGTAGCTGTTATTTTATAAATAGCAATATGATATTAGATGATAAAAATGAGAATAAAAGTATCCACATTCTCCATAACTTTATATTGTTTGGACTATTTATATGTATTTTATGTGGGTTTATAATATGAGCAAATTTCTATTCTTTATATTCATAGTGTCAGGTTAGAACCAGATGTGGTGGCACACATCTATTATCCCAATTTGGCTGAGCAGAAGGCTCACAGGTTCAAAATCAGCGTCTGCAGCTTAGCAAGGCCCACAGCAATTTATAAAGACCTTGTTTCCAAACAAATATAAAATAGGGCTTTAGTTACAATGCTCCTGGGGTTCAATCCCCAGCAAAACACACACACACACACACACACACACACACACACACACACACACTGTTTTTTTTTCTTATTTTGAAATGATTTTAAACATTTTAAACTGCTATACTAATAAAACATATTTAAATATTTAGTTTTATTTTCTCTGTATTTCATAGCACTTTAATGGAAGTTCCATAAAAACTAATTTTCAACTCTAATTAGAATGACAATCATGAAAGATATAAACAATAACAAATGTTGGTGAAAATGTGGGGAATTAGGAACTCATACAATATTGGTAAGAGTATAAGTTAGTACAGCCACTATGGAGATCATTATGGAGGTTCTTCAAATGACTAGGAATGGAATCACCATATGGCCCAGCTATACTACTCCTTGATCCTCTTTAAAAATAATTGTTAGAATACTATAGTGATACTATAGAACTAGTCTAGTTATTCATCAACAGATATAGATTAAAAAACTTTGGCATATATAGAGTGGAATTTTACTTAGGCATAAAGAAGAACAAAATTATGTCATTTGTAGGAAAACGGACAGATCTAGAGGATAGTATTCTTTTTTTTTTTTTTTTTTTTTTTTTTTTTTTTTTTTTTGGTGGTACTGGGGTTCCTGGAAGCCCTTCTACCTCCGGGCTACACTCCCAGACCTATTTTTACATTTTTTTCATTTTTTGGAAACAGGGTCTCCTAAGCCAGCGCGCGCGGCTGGCTTCGAACCTGCGCGATCCTCCAGTCTCTGCCTCCCAAGCGCGGGGATTACAAGTGTGCGCCACCACGCCCGGCTAGAGGATAGTATTCTAAGAGAGGATAATAATAGCCTTTCTCAGAAGGTGAAAAACTGCATTTTTTACCTCATATGTGGGAACTAGAGAAAACTGGGAAACAAAAGGGACTCCATAGAAATGAAGTGAGCTTTTCGTAAAAGGGTGGAATGGGGATTTCAGGAGGAAAGTGGGGAAAAGGAGACTTGATGATGGAAACAGTTCAAATAAACATATGTACATAGGCAAAATTATCAATACCAATCTCAATAATATGTATGATGTAGGGAAAGCTGGTGGGATCAGGAGGGTAATACACCAATTGTGTTTGTTTCAATCACTGATTTTGAATCAACTACTGGGATTAAAGCATGTGCCACCACAGTTGGCTTAGATTTAATCACATAAAAAATAGACAATAATTTCTCAATCTGGTCATACAGTTGCACACTTGTAATCCCAGCATTTGGGAGGCTGAGAGAGGAGGATCACCATTTGTGGACAGCCTCAGCTACTTAATGAGGCCCTTTGCAACTCAGACCCTGTTTCAAAATAAAGAATAAAAAATAGGGCTGGGGGTGTACCTCGAAGGTAGAATGCCATTGGTTTCCATCCCCAGAACTGCAAAATAAATAATAATAATTTCTCAAAGTTTTAGGGACTGAGAAGTCCATGAAAAAATTGCCACCTGATGAGGTTCTATGGAGAGGCCCTTTTCCTGATTCATAGATGCTTTCTGGCTGTGTCCTCAAGTGGTAGACTCTAGGGGCTTTTGAGGACCGTTTTCTAAGAATAATGATTTCTGATTTCCCTCCAATTTTAATGACACCCCCCAAAGGCCTTACTAATAACTTACATTGATGACGAGGCTTCAATATATGAATTTTGGAGGGATGCAAACCTTTAGAACATAGCATAAATTATGATGATGATTTCTACAGTGCTTTATACATATAATTGGATGTATAAAGATACATGTATTATGGTATAAACATATTAAGAAGAAATACTTTTATTTAAATGAGTAATTTTCTATAAATAATGGCTATCTCTACACATAATGGCTATCCTCCACTGTGATAAACTTAAGCAATTATTAATTCCATTGCCCTGTTGTCTATAAGCCTGATTGAAATATCACAGTTCAGCCTGGTGTGGTGGCACATGCTTATAATTCCAGTACTTGGGAGACTGAGACAGGAGGAACACAGGTTCGAAGCCAGTCTCAGCAGTTTAGTGAGGCTCTCAGCAACTTAGTGAGACCCTGTTTCCAAACAAAAAATAAAATAGGTCTGGATGTGTAGCCTGGGGGAGGAAGGCCCCTAGGTTCCATCTCCAGTTCCATACACACAAAAAAAGAAATATCAAAGTTCTTCTGTTAGCCCTACCAACAACCAATGTTAAGCTTCATTTTATATAATTTATATAGTGAAATAAAGTTCAATATTACAAATGTAAGATACATATTATTTTTACTTCCCTTCATATTCTAGTATCCTCAGCCTTCTGGTAGCTATATTTTACCTATCAAGAGTAGAGTAGCTGGGTGTGGTGGCACACGCTTGTAATCCCCACGCACTTGGGAGGCGGAGACAGGAGGATTGTGCAGGTTTGAAGCCAGCCGCGCTGGCTTAAGAGACCCTGTTTCCAAACAAAAATATATAAAAAAAAAAAACAGGTCTGGGAGTATAGTCCAGAGGTAAAAGGGCTTCCAGGAACCCCAGTACCACTAAAAAAAAAAAAAAAAAAAAAAAGAAAAAGAGTAGATTAGTTTTTCTCCTACTAAGTATCATCAGCAGCAACGGAAAATAAACTAATTTGATAAAATTAAGATAATTGGAGAGTTCAATGGCTTCTGAAAATGGAATCAATATAGATGAAATCACAAATTATTGAGATAATAAATCATTTAATCACTCACTTACCTTCTATTTTATTTTAAGAGGAAAAAACTCTTCTATTTGCAGTAAATATGGGGGGTTTTCCTGGGTAGATACTATACTGTCAAAATATTTTTAAAATATGTGTATGGTACTGGGGATGGAACCCAGAGACATTCTATCTCTTAGCAACACCCCCAGCCCTACTTTTTATTTTTTTATTTTGAAACAGGGTCTCACTGAGTTGCAAAGGGCCTAAGTAGCTTAGGCTGTTCTCGAACCATGATCTTCCTGTCTCAGCCTCCCAAATGCTAGGATTACAAGCATGTGCCACCACGCCTGGCTGAAAACTTTTTAACAAATTCTAAATCTGAATCGCATTTTTAGATTTGGGGGTTTACATTTAAAAACTAATAGGCTCTGGGGATTTAATAATTTCAAAATTCTAACAAAGATATATCTAAAACATCTATCAGAAACTCTAAAGAGTGTATGTATAATTTAGAGATTCTTCTATCAACTCTATATATCTGATTATATTGATCTCAGTATCCACATGCTAAGAACTTCTCATTCTAAAATTAAACATTTACAAATATTAGGGAAAAAAATCTAAGACTAGAATTAGTGAGACATGTTAGTAAGAATAAAAACAGAGGGCAAAGAAATGGGCTCTAGCATTTACAGGGATTTCATTTATATTCAATATATTTTTAATACTCATTGTCTATTCACTGGGGGAGAAGTAAGAGAAAAGAAATGTACAATGTTTAGTACCTTAAATTCCAGAGAGTTTGAGTAGTTAAGTGTATGCTATGATTATATTACTTTTAAACTACAGTGTGTGCATCCATAGCATAAAAACAGAGTAAATATTCATGAAAATGAAAATGCTTATAGCAAAATTCAGAAATTATAAACTTAAATTGAAAACACTAGATATGATTAATTGAATTTTTAAACTGAATGACATCTAATATAGTGCATAATACAAGTGATTTTCAAAGACAAATGAAATTGTATATATGTATGTTTATGTCCATGTAAATATATAGAGATGTGCATTTACCTATCTCTATGTGTATACTGCAGAGGGTTTAATGATCTAAATTGTTCATATAGCTTATGCAAAGTAATGACAAACTGTCCAGCAACTCATTAGAAAAATAAGCATATGAATACAGTATGAGTGACAAGCTTTAAAAAAAGGGGCCAAATCATTTAAAAAATTAAATTTCAAGAATATTAAATAATATATATAACAAGTGATCATAAATATGAAAACTATCTGTGATTTTAGGATAATGATCATCCGGCATGGCCTAGTAACTTTCAAAAAAAATGATTATTTCAACTAAGGAAGTTGCTTTTTCTAATTGCATAGAAGTGTGCTTAGGTTTATCAGTACAATGATTGTGAGTACTAAAATGAAGGAAAAGAAACTATCCAATTTTGTATCATTATAAAGTATAAAGGTACAAAAGGTAAAAAATAAAATTGTATAAACCAATGTATATAAACTTTCATTTTCTTTCTTTTTTTTTTTTTGTGCTACTAAGGATGGAACCCAGGGGCATTCTAATACCAAGCTATACCTCCAGCCCTATTTTTTATTCCTTATTTTGAAATAGGGTCTCACTGAGTTGCAAAGGGCCTCACTAAGTAGCTGAAGCTGTCTACGAACAACGATCCTCCTGTCTCAGCCTCCCAAATGCTGGGATTAAAAGTGTGTGCCACCACGCCCAACCTAAACGTTCATTTTCAAACAATTCTTTTGAGCCCCCTACTTGAAGTCATAAATTCTTTATACAAAAATTAAATTATTATCTAACAATTATAACTGGGATATTTGACAGAAAATGAAATATAGATATTGGGAAGCTCCAAGAAAACTGAAAAATATCTCCAAGTTCCCCAAAGTTTTAATTTGCTTTATTTTTCTCATCCAATTGTAGTAACTGAAAAACCAGTAAAAGAAAGATCACAGGAAGGTTCAAAACTACAAACATAAAGTACACACACACACACACACACACACACACACACACACACACACACACAGTGCCCTTCCCTCCCATGATACTATAAATTTAACATAAGTACTACTGGCTATCAGTTGTAGAAATAGTGATAAAAAATAATTCAACCAATTCAGTCTTTTGACAACTTTATCATTTTGGACCAAGTGTGTTTGCCCCTTACCCTCTCATTCTTCATGTTGTAAGTGTTATATTCTTCCAGGCTTTTCCTTTGAAAAAAATTTTTTGTCCTTATTTGGATTACGAAACTAAATGTCAAGCTTTGTCCTATTTACAATTTTTTTTTTAATTTTTGAAATTGCTGACCTGAAAAAAGTTAGATGTAATCTTAGAAATCAAACTAGCAACTGGCATGGGAGATCTGGAAAAAAAAATTACATGCTTTTTAAAATCATAGTTAACTTTAAAACTTCATAATGAGGAAGTGGCATACTTCTTGAGGTTATAATTTGTGCATTCTTCCAATTTCTTAGCCTATTAGTTTGATTTGACCCTGCAGAAATAAGCAGATATTTTAATGTTTCTTCTTCAGTTTCTGAAGTTCTTTGCAATCTCTCCCTTGCTGATTGACATACTTGATTTTGTAAAAGCCAAGAGTATTTTAGTAATTAAAATGATTATAAAGCAAACATAAAAAACAAGAAGCTGAAGCAATAAAAGTTTTAAAAACATCCTTATAAGGTTAAATATAATTGTCATTTAAAATATCTTTTATAAGGATGTTTTATGTGAGACAGCAATGTAAAAGCAATGTGTACTGGAAGAAGTTATAACCAAATTTTAGAATCCAATCTACACCATCCTACCCACTTTTTATATCCAGATACAGTGCATTCTATTAACATAATTTTGAAAAATGATTCTTAGAGCTTAAAAATCTATTCCAAAATATGAATTTCCTTAATGCAGATGTGCATAGTTCTGATTGAAGATTATTGATTATGAAATGAATGATATAGAATGGGGATGTTCATCTTACTTAAATGCTGAGTTAAACTGTTCAATGTAAAAACATTATATATGCTTTTTATTTTAACTCTTCCTAAATATTTACTCCTGAAAAATTTAGAATAATATATATAATAGATATTTATCACATTTGTGAAAACTTAAATAATGCAGGATATACTTGACCTATATTTATGTTTTGTAAAGGCATCTAAATATTTTATTTTTATTTTTCATGCATTGTCTATAATGATTTACCTTAGAAATTCAACATTTTAGCATGTTGAAATTCACATACATATTTAATTTAATGTGAACCTGATACCTCAGAGGATCTACTTCTTATAGAATTCAATAAATATTTTTCTTGTTATTTTGAAGAATTTATCACATATCTATATATTATATTTTTAAAGATTGAAGTATTACTTGTAATGTGTTATAGATCATGACATTCTTTACTAGGTTGGTTAAAAAAACTTTTTATTTTCTATCAAGAATATTTCAGTCACAAAATGGCAAAATTTAATGAACAGTACATGCCATCAACCCCATTATAAAATGGATTTTATTCCATACTATCCATTTGTGTGACCTTACAAAAGGTCACACTTAGCATTTTCTAGCCGAACTCTTAAATATTCAATATAGCAATGCTATATAATGATGGTATTTTTGCTTCATTTGTAAATTTAAAAATCCAAGTAAAATATAAAACTGACATATATTGACCAATTACTAGATGTTAGTTACTATTATTTTATTGTTATTGTTACCATGAAAAATTCCATTCTGTGTTAGTCAAATATTTAGTAGCTCCTATTTTGGCTTTAAGTATGTGAGGGGGAGGTAACACTTTTGAAGGTAGCAGTGACTTCTGATGAGAAATAAGTAGCATCCTAGGATAAAATATACAGTATTTCTCCATATTGAATCCCAAATCAGAAGTAAGAGTGCAACATTTATTTCTGATCATTATTTGTGCTTTTAACAGGAACTTTGTTCTCAGATATGCTTATCAAAATATAAAAAAAGCCAAAGGTAGATTTTTTAAATTGAATAACTTGGAACTTAAATAGTCTTTGTCATGGAGAAGGAAAGTAATCTCAGGGTTTTGCAGGAAAAATAAAAATTGCTACAGTGTTTTTGCATTAAGTTCTCTGGCAGGCCTTAGAATTAATATTACTACCTTCTGTAAGCTTATAATACAACGGATCCCACTTCAGAGTAGAATTGTAGTAGCAAGATTAAAAATTATTTCGAAATTATTCAGATTTTGATTATAATTTTATCCAGTTATGGGCAATAGTATTCTCTTTCTAACAACCATCAATAACATTTCTGATAACATTGTCACTGGTTTCCAGTTATCCTGAAAATGAATCCTTGGGTTGATTTAACTGTAATACAAGTAAATTCACTCACTTGGAAGTTTTAAACTCGCCTATTCACAAGTACCAAACTTAATGAAAATTGAGGCATAAGACACTGGAAGCCAGCACATATTTCTCAGTCATTAAGCAAGATTTCTCTACAAACTACCTTATCAATTAAACTTAATGAGCTTCATTAGATCTGCTAAGGGAGGAAGAAGAGGCTATCAGTGTTGGTCCAGATGTAAAAAATCAGTTCACTCCTTCAATCATTCAAACATATACCAAATATTTCTTGAGTGACTAAGTTAAAGAAATTGATTTTATGATACTGATTGCATTGATGAAAATACCACAACAAAAGCCATGAGAAGTATACTAATTAGCAAAAGAAGTAACATTTTTGAAGTGTTTGAAAAAAAGACCACTGAATTGAAATTATAAGCTCTTACGTGCATGCACATGTACACACACACACACACAACACACATACACACACACACACACACACACACACACACACTACAGTCAATGAAAAGCTTCATCCAACAGTTGAAAAATCAGCATCATACTTGTGTACACATAGAAGCTTCTCACTAAAACAAGAATAGTGATATAAGTAAAAGGAAGATTTTAAAAAATCGTATCTTAAATGATCCAAGGAAATATGAGAAAAATTTCTGACCAGTTAGAATTTCATAAATGTTAAAATAAAATATAATTTCTGAAAAGAAGACCATATGGACATAGCATTATTTTATGTTTTATTCCTCAAGCTTCCTTTTTCTCCTTTTTCTTTTCCCAATCTTCTCACAGTATTTAACTATTCTTTTATCTGAAGTCCCTTTTCTTTCTTATTTTCTCTCTACCTTCTCTATATGAGAGAAAACAGATGACTCTAAACTTTCTGAGACTGGCTGATCTCACATAGAATAATGTTCTCAAGTTTAATAATCATAATACACCAATACAATTATAAAAATGTTTAAAAATTAAAATAAAAAGAGACTATAATCAAGAAATGCAAGGTTTCTAGAAGAGATTATAATGTAGCAGAAGTAAATGATGATCAATTAAATAAGAGCATTAGGGGATGTACTGAAAGAAAAAAAGATACTTAAAAAATAGTACAGTAAAAATCACATTAGAAATTTGGAAAAATATATTTTAAGAAATTTCAGTTGCAGTGTTATCAGAAAAGTTAATGAGGATTTTTTTTTAGTGGTACTGGGGTTCCTGGAAACCCTTCTACCTCCAGGGCTACACTCCCAGACCCATTTTTATATATTTTTTTAAATTTGGAAACAGGGTCTCTTAAGCCAGCACGGCTGACTTAGAACCTGCACGATCCTCCTGTCTCCGCCTCGCAAGCGAGGGGATTACAAGCCTGCGCCACCACGCCAGATTAATGAGGATTTTAAGAAGGACATGATGAAATACCTTTAGAAATTAAAAGAGCTTTAGCTAAATGAGGATGGATACAGTAGAATAGGGGAAATGAATTTTCGGAGGCTAGTGGGGAGATCTGATGAAGGAAACAACTCAAATAATGCTAAATATGTATATAAAGTATCAGTACCAATGTCTACAATATGTATGGAAAGGAGGAGAGAATGAGGTGACATCTGGAGAGGATGCATCACTTGCTGTGTGTATGTTTCTATTATGCTGAAAATCATTGTGATATATAACTGCAGTGCACAAATAAAAGTAAGTTTAAAAAATAAAGCAGCAGATGGTGTAAATATATAAATTATCCAAAAGATATAAGGTATTTAAAAGAGAGGTCAAAAAAAATTGAGCAGATACACCAAAAGAAAAATTCAAGTTATAATAGAAGAAAATAACTTGTGAATAAAATTCTGGATTCTGTGATCAGTACTTTACATCTAGCAAAACGACTTCTGAGTATCTGTCTACCCAAAATAACGGAAACCAAACTACCAATCTAATGCATGTGTATCTATGTTCATAGCTGCACAATTCCCCATTGCAAAATTTTGGAACCAGAGAAGATGTCCTCAACAGATGAATGGATTATAAAAGTGTGGGATATTAACACAATGGAATTTTACTTAGCCATAAAGAAAAACACAATTACATCATTTACAGGGAAATGGATGGAACTGGAGGACATTATTCTAAGTGAGATTAGTTAGTCACAAAAAATAAGAAATCAGATGCTTCCCCTAATATGCAAAAGCTAGGGAGAAATGGGTCATAGGAGGAACTCTAGATGAAGAAGGAGAGTCTATAGATGAGCAAACTGGGCGGCCTAACTGAGGGGATGAGATGGGGAAAGAGGGAAAGTCTCTAAAACACATGATGCACTTAAACATACATATCAAAGTCAATCACTAAGCCAAGCGTGAGAAGGAGGGAGGGGGAGGGAATGGGACAGGAATTGGGTAAGGGCTAACTGGGTGATGTGTTCATGTATGTCTCCACCATTGTTTATCCCATTTTTATCCCATTAAGATGTATGACAACAATGCACCAATATTTTTTTTTTTTTTTGCAGGCCTGGGGATGGAAGCCAGAGACATTTGACCTCTGAGCTACACCCCCTGCCCAAATTTTTATTCTTTACTTTGAAACAGGGTCTTACTGAGTTGCGGAGGGTCTCACTAAGTAGCTGAGTCTGTCCACGAACCGCGATCCTCCTGTCTCAGCCTTCCAAATGCTGGGATTACAAGCGTGCGCCACCACGCCCGGCTAATGCACCAATAATTTTTTTTAATTAAATAATAAAAAAATAAAATTTCAGGTACAATTATTAATATGTAAACTGATTCTTTGAAGTTCTTCAACAGCAAAGTTTAACAAGTAGATGATCACAAACCAAAATAAAATTCACACACCCGAGCAAGGGTGATATTAAAAATCAAGATGGACACACCAGCCAATCAGAATAAAAGTAGGTTATAAACATCCAGTGTGTCTGGTAGCTGAAGGTTAGTAATTGGATTGAGAGCTAGAGGTTTTGTGTTGTAGAGGTGAGTCTTATGAAGTTATGCATTGTTTAAGCTACCTTCTCTCACAATGATTGAAATTATCATCTCATGGGATGATTTCTGCTATCATTATTCTCTGGGACGATCTTCAGGGCTACATGCAATGAATTCATCACATTCTGACTGTGAGAGAGGATATTTTAGTGTTTGTACATAAAATTTTAATTAAGCAACTATATCCTAAGACTTGGTAGTTTATATTAAGATATATAAAGCCCGTTTCCATTAAAACAGTATACTGCAGGTCAGTGTGGTACTGTTCTGTATGAGCATCTCTACTCAAATCACTTTCTATTAATGTTGGTGGTTTGATGTCAGACTAGAGCCACAAAAGAGGTGTATTCATTCCTGTCCCTTTCAGATAGGAGATCACTGAATATAACCATAACTCCAGAGATTTGTCTTCTCTGTGGTTTCCTCCTTTTAAAAATGTAACATTTTCATTTCATAACTTTATGAATGAATCTCACAATATTTAGTTAAGCAGAATATGGATATGCATAATTTACTGAAAATTTTAAAAATAGCTTCCCTGTGTCTGCTTTTACACTAAAAATTAACTTATTAACTCTCCAAAATATTCTGAATTGGTTTTATGATAATCACTTAGCTGGGAAAAATCAAATATATATTTCCTTTCTTAGTATGCTACCCACGTGTAAGAAAATAGGTTTCAGAATGTGTGGAGATCTACTTCTCACCTTACTTGAGAAGTGAAAGGTGGTACTTGGCCTTGCTTAATGGTGTGTGTGTGTGTGTGTGTGTGTGTGTGTGTGTGTGGTGTTGCTGGGAATTGAACTCAGGAGCATTCTACTTCTGAGCTATACCCCAGTGCTTTTTATTTATTTACTTTTAATATGAAACACAGTCTTACTAGGTTTCTAAGAGTTTTGCTAAATCTCTAAGCCTCAGATCCTCCAATCCTCCTGTGTCAGCCTCCCATGTACAAAGACTATAGGCATATGCCACCACATCTGGCTTAATGTATGTTTTAATACAATTTTGGAGGATCTGATAATTTTTGCTTCTCATATAAATATAATTTAAACATCCTTTATGATACATTCAGTATTCAGAGTCTGTTATATTCAGAAAAGTATCTAGCTTTCATTTATTGCTTTATGAATTACATAGAAACTGTTCAATTTTACATAGTAACAAAACAATTAAAATTATTTTTCAGAATTGAATCCAGCAATCGTATAAACTAGAACAAGGGGATAAAATAACTCATGGATATTCTTCTCCCATCATTTTATTCTGGATGAAGTATTGAGACAGCTAATAGAGGTGTATAACTGTAAGTATTTACTAATACAATTAGAATGTTTATTTTTTGGCTTGACAATGTCATATGTGGTATACTTTCACAGAATTTAAGACTAAAGTATGTAGTATGGTAGTAATTGGCAGAATACTATGATATTTTTAAAATAATAGTTGACAAAAAATAGCAACATAGAAAAAAATACCCTGTGTATATTTTCACTTAATAATAGATTATTTGGAATAAATAAAGTGAGGGGCAAAAATGGCAATTGTTTACTCTCAAAGTGATCTTGGCCACTATGTATTTAGTAATGTAACTGTGATTTGTGGGGAAAGTAAAATGATTGTAAAGCCATGCTGTGAAGAATGGTAATCTTACTATGAGTAAGAGTTTTGGTATGAGTTACAGGATTAGAAAACTAGAATGAACAGCTTTTAAAAGTCAGGCTTTTTAATTTTGTGTGATGTTTTTCATCTATAGAAATATCAGTGATTATGGAACCAAGTTCAATTAATAGACTGCTCAATCTGTTCCCAATTAAGCTATCAAATGTTCTTTTACTCTCAGCATCTATGATTTAATCACACAAACTAGTGCATTCATAAAGAGAAAAAAAATCTTGTAAACTGACCTGAGGGCTTGATTTGATCTATAAATAAAGAAATAGACTTTCCACTTAATATTCCACAGTGCTGTACTGTAATTCAAGGGTAAGTGGTGTTTTGATTGGTAAAAAGGTTGAGTTTGATAGCAATTTTGCTGTTTACTTGTGGCCTATTCTATCTCTTAGGTCACAATGTCTTTAATCCTGTGAATTACAAAGATAAATATAACCTCAGGGAGAAATACAAAGAGATTGTCAAACCTCCAGAAAACTAAGGTTGCTTGAGATTCTGAAATCATGCATAAATATCTTAGCTGATACTCAAATAGAGCTCACCAGCTGGGCATTCTGAATGGGTGAGGGCCCTGCTCAAAAGATGGCTGCATATTTTGAATGTCACCCCAAGCAGCAAATGTGTCTTATGTCTTTACTTCTTTTATTAAGTAGAAAAAAAGAATCAGCTAATGAAAGATTGCCTTAGCTCTCCTATAAGATGTATTTGGTCCCAAAATTGAGCATGTGTTTTTCAAAAGTCCTTATGAAAAAATGATTTAAATTTTATTAGTTTATTCATAGATCCAGGAGTATTTTGCTTCACATAATCTAGCAAGAACTTGGACTTTCCACTTTAAAATTTAAAAATTCTGTATTAGTATTTTACCTATATTTAATAAATGTTAATAAATGGGGTGATGGATCTAATTTATAGTTTATATGGGTTTGTAAAGTTTTCACAATCAGTTTTAAGACTTACTTTTTCAGCTGATTCATATGATTTTTTATTGTTAATATATATTAACAACATGGTTGAATAATGACATTGACTTAAAGCCAAGTTATCACTCAAGACAAAATCAAACTTTTTGTATATCTTACTGTCTTTTTCAAAAAGAAATTTAAAAAATATTTATTAATATGTATTTCTTAATATGATTTGGCTATGTTATAATCTTAGAAAAATTCCATAAAGATAATTATTTCAAAAAATATAGAGAATATTTTAAGTGAAATAAAATTATTTTAGTTAATATTGTTCATAACTTGTGCCTGAATAAAATTTATGAGTTTCTAGAAATCTATTAATATTCTAAATTGGCTGAGGGCATTTATCAGAACTGTTATTAAATACAGGTTTGCAGAAATAATTTTCAGTGACATTTAAGAGTAAATTAGATTTGAAATCACACAGTTTACTTAACACCCTTAACTTGCTTAGTACAATGTTCAGTCTATAAAATTTCCTTTGATGTAGTAATTTTATTATTTCTTCAAATCAATGTATAAATGTGTGTGTGTTAATACCTATGATTGGAGAGATGACTGTATAGAACCTCATCTACACACAGAAGATAATCTGATGTAAGAAATACCTTTTATTAAGAGGTATCCAGCCCTCTAGTGGTGTTAATCTATAAGCTATTTCATTGTGATGTGTGCTCAATATAAGCAGCTTTGTTTATTTTTTTCTTTAAGTTAAGGTATTTAACATTTCCTTGACATTAGCTTTCTGCAGGCTATTTGCTTGTTTCCATAGGTAATTTGTAATACTTTTGGTGTTTTTTTTAATTCTAAAAGATAAAAAAGTGAAATGCCTAGACTTAATATTACAGAAGTGAATAGCCCACTAGGTTAGAAATGACAATTTTTGGATTAGTAACTATCATTGTTGTGTCTAATGTTAAGAGATATTTGAAGTGTTTATATGCATGCATGAATGATATGTAGCATCTATATGCATGATGATAATAATGCTTTTTACAAGAAAAAATTTATCATTTCCAAACTTAGAAAAGTCCATTTGAATAAATATTATAGAGGATAAATAATAACTAAGCCTTTATTTGTATTTCTTACTGTGAACTTTCATGCCACTTAAGATCTACAGGAAGTTAATGGTCTTATATATACTTAGAAATTTTTTTTACCTGGCATTTTTTTCTTATTATCGAAGGCTGGCACTTAGAGTAGCATTAGTTGGCAAATCTACAAAAGGAATTTCAATTATTAAGGAGAAAATTTTAACTTCATGCCAGCAATATTTGTATTTCTTTCCTCCAAGATGTTGAAGTATTAACATTTGATGTATACAGCCAGAAGACACCAAAGGATATTAATTACTAGGCATGGAAAAATAGTATTGAAAATTCTAAAATATAAAGTTGACTCTCAAAGATTATTTATTCTCAATGATGAATTACTTGATTTCATTTTAGACTGAAATTAGGCTTACAGAGAAACCACTAATACACCATGATAGAAAGTACTATACTAGGTTCTGGGAGACCTACATCACTTCTCAACTCTACATTGATTTCTTTGTTGTAAAATGAATATATCCCAATCCTACTTTACCTCAGCTCTTTGAGGCTGATCTCTATTCTTATGGTAAAAAAAAAAGATTGTATTTACTGGTTTCCATGCAGGAATTCACACAGCTGGTGAACATGGGTTCTATTTTCTCTCATTTGTGTCTCCTCAGTTTTAGAAGTTTCCAGTCAAAACTGATTTAAAACAAATACTAAATACCATTAACCATTATATCTGCCATCTACTCTTTCACTTTGTGTTATATACCAAACTTAAACCTACAATGATGGAAGATAGGCATTTTTAAGTCTGCTATAAGTCCATTTAAAATGTGAAAAAGTTGATGTCTAGTATTCGTGTAAGCAAAACACATACACTTTATGTCGTTGCTCAGGTTATTCTATTCTTTTTCCTATCCCCTTCCTTTAGAATATTACCATCATGTATGACTAAGTGACACCACAGAGACTAATTTTTAAAAGACACAAAGAAAGAGAATATTCTGGAGCTTGCTGTATTTCCAGATTCAACACTATAAAATATATGACTCTATGGAAGTTAGATTTTTGGACTCTGGGGCTTTGGCAATGCTCTTTTCCAATATGTCTTCATTTCTGATAGACCTCCATGTCCAGAATAGATTCATTGCTAAATGAACAAACTTTTTTGCAGAATTTCTAAGCTATCTCCGACTTGAAGGGCATTCTAATTCTAAATCATGGAGCTACTCAAAAAAATAACCACACATCCTGTAAAATGAGGAAAGCAGAGTGTTGCTTACAGGATGTTTTCTATTCACACTCTCCTTCTATCTTCCATGTCTCTCTTGGTTGTCAGAAGCTGTCTTGAGCTGGAGAGGACTCAGCTGCCAGTTGTCTGAGTAGTCAATTGAGAAAATAACCCCAAATGAAAATAGCAGTCAAACCTTTAATGGGATAAGACAAGTACAAGGCTAAACAGGGAAAAGAGATTCTTCCCTGTTCCATGTTCCCTTGTGGAATAGTGCTGGCCGAAGGCCAGGTGGACCAACAAAAAAATGTGACAGTTGTCTTAGTCGTCTCATTATCAAGGGAGCCCTGAGCTACACTCTTCTGTTGTTTTATGGAACCAGGGCCCTGAGCAGGGTGTGTGGTGATGCGTGAGGAGATAAGAAATAGACATAGGAGTGGAAAAGCACTGAGTCAGACTAGAGAACAGTCTGTTTCTTACAGCTCCCCACTTGCTCTGCTAAGGTCCTACAGAAGGAGGGTTCTGAGTGAGGGCCTATGGTCTAGGAATATTGAGGTGGATGAATATGGCTGACCAGGAGACCTTGACTTCCCTCCAGAGACTGTGGTGCACTGGCTCTGTACCAAGGCTGGTGTGGGAAGAGAAAAGTCTTCCATGTAGTCTATACCTGCTCATGATAAGTCCTGAAGAATCACATCTAGAGTTTGGGTAAAAGCCAGACTCCACAATGGTTGTCACCTTACTTGTCTACTTCCTCTTATATTTAAATTACATGGTAAACCCAGGAAATTTGGCCATTTAATTAGAACACTGTGACATATAAATAGCTTTATTAAGCAAATAAAATTCATAAAGGACCTTGCCTGGTTGGTGTAAAGTGCTAATGATAGATAAATTGCCACACTCAAAGAACTTACTGTCTCTTGAAGAGTCCAAAGAAAAAATATTTATAAACATTATTATGACAGAAATATTATGAGAGTATTGGGTGGCGCTTAGTATATACTTTATACTTTCTCAAAATGGCTTTATCTTTCTGTCTATTCTATTACTTATATACTGTCATTGTTTTCCATTTTGTTCATGTGAGAATAGAGATTAAGTAAGGTTAAGAGGGGTTAAGTAACCTGTCTGCTAGTAAATGGCAAAGCTGAGTCTGGAGGCCGTGCATTAACCACTGCATTTTACTTCTATTTAAAAATACCTGAAGGCTGGAGATATGCATAAAATATTAGGAGAAGCCTGAGAAGAGGTACTAGGTTCATGTGGTGAGTGGCCCAGGGATGATATATAAACTGAGGGGTGCTGGGGTATGGTGTAGAGGTGGGAGAGGAAAATCGAAAGTCATTTAAGAGACAGCATGAGTAAAGACATGAGCACTGTGGAACTAATCAACTCAATGTTTCTGAAAATAAAGAAAGCAATGGGAAAGAGGCTGAGTATAAAGGAAAGAAATGGAGAGACAAATGTATGTACTGAGATGGCAGAAGCAGAAGAATGTGGCATGTTGTTTGACATCGGATGTTAGTGAAATAGAGGAGGGAGGAAGAAATACTATAAATTTTCCCATATATTTTCCATTTTTATTTGATAAATGACCACTCAAATTGGAGTAAGCGATATAGAAAAAAGTTTGTGGAAAAGGTAATTTGTTGTGAAGTTCATAGATATGCGCCTGTCAAACTTCCATGTTCAGGTAGTTTACAGACAGTTAAATACACAAATCAATAATTAGAAGAGAAATAGAACCTTGGGGAGCATAAATATCTAATGAGAGGGCAGAGACAATGACACCCCAAAATGGAGCAGAGAAAGAGAGTCAATAAAGAACAGTTTTAGCCGGGCGTGGTGGCGCACACTTGTAATTCCCTTGCTTGGGAGGCAGAGACAGGAGGATTGCTCAGGTTTGAAGCCAGCGTCGCTGGTTTAAGAGACCCTGTTTCCAAATAAAAATGTATAAAAAATAGGGCTGGGAGTGTAGCCCAGAGGTAGAAGGTTTCCAGGAACCCCAGTACCACCCCCCAAAAAAAAATTTCCTGGAAGTTTTAAAGAGAAAGAAGTGGAGATGATGAACACACTGTAAGAGAGATCAGTGGAGATCAGAACTGATCTGAGCCTGGAACTGATCCCTAATAAGTCACAAGTTTGCCCTCTGTAGCAAGGACAGGGTCAGTAGAGGGGGGAGTGAGTGAAGGGAGTGAGATTTAATAGGAGCTAGAAGACACCATGGAATTAATGAAGGATTTCTCTTTGTTACTATTTGGCTATTTGGACTTTCATTTCTTTTCTCATTTATTTGACAGTACTGGTGTTGAACCCAGGGATGTTCTACCTCTGAGATTCACCCTCAGAACTATTTTATTTTTGAACAGGGTCTCATTCAGTTGTGGAGGGTCTCACTAAATTGCTGAGTGCGGCTGCAAACCTGTGGTACTCCCATCTCATCCTCCCAAGTACTGGACTTACAGGGTGCCCACCAGAGTTGAGGATACTAAAACTAGGATCTCCGCAACAATCATAAGGTGTGATGCAGGTTGACACTGGATTCCGGGCCAACTGCACTGCTTGGTACAAGAAATGTCTTTGGCAATGTCACTTAATTTCTTAAAGCATCAGCTTCCCTATTACTTAGAGTTAGCATCAACGTACAATGGTTACTATCAGGATTAGGTCTTATAAAGAACATAAAGATGGGTGTGGTGGCACAGGCTTGTAATCCCACTATTTGAGAGGCTGAGACAGGAGGACTGTGGTTCAAAGACAGCCTCAGCTACTCAGGAAAGCTCTTTGCAACTCAGTGAGACCCTGTCTTATAATAAAGAATGAAAAAAATAGGAC
Source organism: Muscardinus avellanarius (assembly GCF_963383645.1). Taxonomy (NCBI): domain Eukaryota; kingdom Metazoa; phylum Chordata; class Mammalia; order Rodentia; family Gliridae; genus Muscardinus; species Muscardinus avellanarius. Next base: position 31,198,659 of record NC_137800.1, read on the forward strand.
TGGGGGTGTTGCTAGAAGGTAGAATGCCTTGTGTTCCACCCCCAGTACTGTAAATAAATACATAAATAAATGTACCTAAAATTATTTACCATGAAAACTTATTATAGTAATGCTATAATTTTTAATTAGGAAAAAATTAGTTGGCCTCATCAGTGAGGCAGCAGAGATATAAATATCATCAAAGATAGGAATAAAGGGAAATGTTTAGTATTTCTTAAGGTGAATGTGTAAATATACTCAGGGATATGATAACTAATTATCTCAGTTACTTTAGCAATTCTCCTTTTCCTTAAAATAAAATGAAATTACACGTGAAAAGCAGGATCCTTATTTTTCTCTAACATTATAAATAAACATCTAAGCAATCCCAAAATGTTTGGAAATACCACTCCTTTTGCCCTATAACTATAAACACCTGTTGGATTCAAAGATGTTTGGAATAATTTTAGAAATATATTTTGTGAGATTTCCGGGAAGATGGCGACCAAGAAAAGCGGGGCTTAAGAGCCCCGCTAACAACCAATCTCCATTACCACAAAATCAGCGCCTTTCATAGCCAGAAAACACCATCACCAGAGAAACAAAAAAATCACCAGGCTCCAGAGAGAAAGCGGACTGAGAACAGAGCTCAGAGCCACAGAGGAGATACACCGGCCTCACGCCCGAGGACACGGCAGCAGTGCCATACTGCCGGCGGCAGTGGTGAATTCACCGGACGGCTACAGCAAGCCGAGGTGAGCCGCTGCGGAACAGCCAGGCGGGATTTTTCAGCGCAGGGAACATCTAAAGCTCCCAGTGGCTGAGCTCAGCACACGCTGCAAGAACTCAGAGTGGAATTCAAAACCAAGAAGAAATAAGCCAGCCTCAAGGCGGAGGGCGTAGCAGCGGCGCCATATTGCCACCTGCGGCAGCAGCAGCGAATTCAACGAGTCCAGTACAGCTACATCTGCGAACTCAAGAACAGTGAGTCAAATTGCGGGCCACAGATGAGAGATCCCAGTACTGTACTTCCTGGGACTTGACCCAGTGGGGGAGTGGCAGTGGCAGTGGCAGAGATATCACACCATAGGAGAACATGCAACCTGGCACCCCCCCCCCATAGTTTAAAGCAGCCTCTATTGACTCCCTGGGTTAGAGACTCTGTGATACAACCCAGTAAAGGAGTAGTGGGGTCTGAGATACTACAGACTTGAGATCCAGAGCACCTTAAGTGAAGTCAAAGTGACCCAAGGGAAGAACCCAGAGAAGGCACAAACTTCCAAAATCATGGGAAAGAGGAATAACACTGGAGCAATGAATGCCCACAACCCCACAACATCAGAACCCGATAAAACAGAAAATCAGAGATTTCTAGAAGAGCAAATCAGGAAAATAACTGTAGAAATAATAGAGGTGCTTCGAAAAGAACTCAGAGAGAGCCAAAAAGAGATAAAGGATGCAATTAATGAAGTAAAGGCCTCAATTCAAAGCACAAACAACCGATTAGACCACATGGAAAACAGAATCTCGCTCTTAGAAGATGATCATTCCAAAAATGAACGCATAGTTTCTAATCTAGAAAAAAATATCCAACAGCAGGAATCTGACATTGAAGAAATATGGGCCCATTTTAAGAGAGCTAACCTAAGAATAATTGGAATAGAGGAGGGAAAAGAAAGTGAAACCAAAGGGATCAACAATCTCTTCAAGGAAGTAATAGCAGAAAATTTTCCAAACATAGAGCAAGCGGTTGATACACAGGTCCAGGAAACTTATAGAACTCCCTTTAGACAGGATCGGAGAAGAGGATCCCCACGCCACATAATTGTCAAAATGACCACTGTGGAAGCCAAGCAGAGAATCTTAAAGGCAACAAAAACAAAGGGCCAAGTGACATTCAGAGGCAAACCAATTAGAATCACTCCAGACTTCCCAAACCAAGTCATGAGAGCCAGAAGGGCTTGGAGTAACATATTCCAAACTCTGAAAGAAAACAACTTCCAGACAAAAATTTTCTACCCAACAAAACTTTCTATCAAATTAGATGGAGAAATAAGAAGCTTCCATGACAAACAGAAACTGAAGGAATTTATGTCTTCAAAACCAGCGCTAGAGAAAATACTCAAAGAGATTAACTACAAAGAAGAAATAGGTAACACACACCAGAACCAGAGAAACAAGATTTTCCATCCAACAGACAACTAAGATTGGTTATCTGTGGAGATTCATTATTTATGTTAGTCTTTTACCTATCTCTAAACTGTATTGTTTGCCTTTATTGTTGTTAATTTTTAGGATTTCTAGTTGGAATATTAATATACCTTCAGATATAGCATTTGGAAATATTTTATCCAATTCTATTAGTAACTTTTAACTCTGTCTACATTGTCTTTGGATATACAATTTTTTTTTATTTTTTAGGGAGTTTGTATACCCTTTTGTTGCCTGTGCCATTGAAAACATATCCAAGAAATCACTGCCAATTTCAATTACTTGTATATGGGATTAGGTAAGGGTCCAATTTTATTCTTTTCCATGTAATTATTATTTTTCAACAATATTTAGTTAAAAGATTATTATTTCCCCCACCAAATGTTCGTGGAAATCTTGTCAAAAATAACTTGATAATATAGGGAAGAATTTAGCTCTAGGCTTGTATTTAACTCCAATGTTTTATATATCTGCCTTTAGAACAGTACTACACTGTTTCAATTATTGTAGCTTTATATGGTTTGAAATCAGAAAATATATATCTTCTAGCTTTGTTCTTTTTCAAGATCATTTTGGGTATCTAGAATCCATATTCCATATTAGGATAGATTTTTTTTGAAAAATAAATATATAAATATATGATAGTTTCACCTAAAAAAATAGAAAAAAATATTCTCTGGTAAGAAAGAAAGCAAAAAGAAATATTGAAATGTTATCTTTAAGTCATCAAAAGCTTGGTATCAGACAAATGAAACTGTTATGTGAGATTATCAATTTTAATTTTGGATAAATTGCTATAATACTAGATGTCAACCACTAAGCCAAGCATGGGAAGGAGGAATGGGGAGGGAATGGGGTGGGGATCGGGTGGGGGCTGACTGGGCGATGTGTGCATGTATGTCTACCAAAGTTTGTATCCCACTATGATGTATGAATACAGTGCACCAATAAAATAAATAAATAAATAAATAAATAAATAAATAAATAGAAATATATTTTGTGGCAGACTTTATTTTCTTTAAGTAAGGTGGAAATCTTATATTACTCAGATATAAAACTTGATGTCCATTCTTTCTGTGGGAGAAGTAACAACCCAGCTAGGCACAGTGGCACAAACCTGCAATCCCACTATTTGGAAAGCTGAAACAGGGGATCAGGTACAAGGCCAGTCTCAAGAACTTAGCAAGATCCCCAGCAACTTAGCAAGACTATGTTTCAAAACAAAAAGATTTTTAAAAAGGGATATCAGGGCATAGCTTAGAAAAAATAAATGCCCCTGGGTTCAATATCCAGTACCAAAAAAATAAATAAATAAATAAATAAATAAAATAAAGAAACAATTCAATGTTGTCCTTTAAATAAAAATAAACCCCTCTAAAAATGTACTGATTTACAAAGAAGAGTGAAACATAACCTCTTCTTCCTGATCAGTCAGTCTAAAAGAAGCAAGAAATTTCAATGAGTATGATGATTAAAACAGAAATAATACAACATGACATATGATTGTTAACAAAATCATATGTATATTTTGGATCTTACTTTGTAAGATACGTATGCCTAGAAAGAAACTCATCCATTTAATATACAAGGAAAGACTGAAGTAAGTTTATGTAGGATGCTGAATTGATTCAAATTCGTCCTAGAATTCTTTTACATAAAGATACCTTTAGAAGTAGCATCGTATCAGTTTTTCCCCCATTCAACTTCAGTAATTATTCTTTTTCTCAGATTAGTCACAGATTTAGATGTAGCTCAAAGTAATTTATAGTAATCCTGAAAACTACTAAAAAATGCTAGGGAATTAAAAAGAGAATGTTAAAATGGCATATCTAATTATTTATGTGTCTTTTATGAATGAACATTTTCTCACAGAGAATATGGTATATAACCAAGTGTCTTTCATCATGGTTTCTATATGCAATCCTATCACTTGCTTCTTTTTTTCCCCTCTCTCTGTCTTTCATTGGTGCATTGAAATCACACATCATGATGCAGTTCAAGGTGACAGAGGCATACAAGCACAGGATTCATGCAGCCCTCCCCCAGTTCCCACCCCACTTTCTCTCCCTCCCCACCTGTACTCAGCACAGTGATTGTTTTAGGTGAGTCTGCGTATGTACATCCTGTCCACTGTTTTTCTCCTCAAGTCTTCCCCCTCTCATATCCCTAAGTCAGGTCAAGGTTTCTCCTCCTCTGTCTAGAGTCCCTCCTGTGAGCCAGTTTCTCCCTAGCTTCTGCATATGAGGGAGAGCATTTTTTAGTGACTGACTAATTTCACTTCGCATAATATTCTCTAGTTCCATCCATTTCCCTATGTTTTTTTTATTTACCTTGAACCATTTGTTTTCTGTTGACTCTCTGTTAACTTAGTCTAATATTCTGTTATATCACTAGATGAAAAACTATACATTATCTGAGATGTAATAAATGGAAGGCACAATAAAGGGGAGAGGTGATATTAAATCTAAGGTTTCCGATGCCTGCATTTTGTTCTTTGTCTGTAGGCCTCATTCATGCTGGCTGATTAGCTTTTCTGTGACTCAACCTCAGTTTTTCTTAATTGTATACAATGTTAATTCTATTGTGATTTATTCCATTTTCAAAATCTTTCTACTTTTGCCAAAACTGGCAATGCACAGATAATTTATAACTCTTTGGAACTTTTATTTGTTTGGGGAACAAGCAGCTTCTTTGGAAAAATGAATTTTAATTAATAAAGACATACTTTTCATCACTTTCAATAACACAAGATTTAAGAAAATTTTTAAAAAGGCCTGGTAACACTTTCTTGGGTCTGGCATCCCAAATGGGTACCATAATCAAGCAACTAAAAGCTACTTCTATCTCTCTCTCCAAACTTCTATTTCTATTTTAGATTTCTTATGGATTTTTCTCTCTCTTAGCTATTTCTTTGTTGCAAGAGTTTTCTCTGGAATAAAGTTTATTTACTTTCAAAGAATATTAAGAAATGAATATTAGAGTGCAACTACCTCCAAGTAAAGAAGCCTTATCAAACTTAGAGTGATATTGAAAGTTGGTTGTCCGATACACAGTCTTTCTTGGGGAAAAAAAAAGTGATCGATTTTAATTTTCTTCTTTTTAGTGTCAGCATAGTTTTATTATGCAGCTTTAAATATGCACATAAACCATAGTGGTACTAAAACATGGGAAGTCAAATTCTGATCATTTCTTTTGTCAAAGAAGCATGATCTTAACTCATGAGTCACTGTTAAATATAAGTGTAATGTGGAGGAAAAATGAAAATACATTATAAGGGCTTTTTTGCCAATTTGTATAATTTTTCAGTTAAGCAGTCATAAATCAAGGAATATTGTATTTTTTGAGGCTCATTAAAGAGACATTATACATCAGAATAGTGAAGTCGTCAGCATAATGAAATGATGAATGCCTGTAACTATCTGTATGTAAATGATGTGAGACAGATTCAGGGTGTTACAAAAGAGAATAACAATCTCCCTGACAGTTCCCCGTAGGTGCAGTTGCTGGATGCTGGTGACAGATGTTAAATGCAAACCTCTTCAATGGCAAGCACTTATTAGCACTCAGTGGAAACTTGCAATATAAAATAAGACAAAAGGCAGATTATATCGTTTTAAATGAATTTGTTCAGTAAGGTGTGTTATTGCCTTTTAAGGGCCTCTTCACTGACAATGGCCATGTTCTAATGAGAAAACATGGTAGACTAGAAAATGGTTATTTTGAAAACTAGTATATAAAATGTGTGTGTGCATATGTGCATAGGCATATATGGCAATGCTGGACCATTTCCTTTAATATAAGGAACTTTCCATAAAGGGTATAATATAATGTTAAACTCAGTCCATTTAGATTTATTTTAAAAATTCCCTCTCATCCAATCAAGGAAACATTTCTGCCTCACTTATATATTTACAGCATGAATTCCTATGCACACATAATCTAGATAGTAAGATTGGTAATGTTTCTGCCTAGTGTGGCATTTTATTTATTCTAGTTCTCATGTTTGATAAAAGCATGCTTCTTCTGTTAGGCTGTTTAATTTTTTAATTAACTAGGGCCATAAGTTCTCTATTTCCTGTGCTTCATTGAATTTATCAAAGAGGAGCAGAGAGTAGATCCAATACTTTTCTATAAGTTTTCTTTTTTAATGAATTTCACAAAACTTGATACAGGTGTCAAATACACATAGGATTATTAAAAGAAAAAGGAAGAAAAGATAAAAGGAGGAATGAAGAGTATGAGAAGAGATTTTTAGTCTACCATGAATCTCTGTAGTTTTGACAGTAGCCAAGTCATTCTACGTGCATCCACCATCTACCTATCACTATCATCTCTATCACCTATCTACCAGGAGTGTTCTACTTCCAAGCTGCACCTCTGGCTTTTTAAAAATTATATTTATTATTATTATTATTATTATTATTATTAAAATTTTGAATCATGATCTTGCTGAGTTGCTAAGGTTGACCTCCTTTAAGTTTGTGGCACAATGAATCCTTCATATTGAAGTATTATTTTAAAATACAATATCCACTTAAGCACTTTGAAAAAAAACAAAACAAAGAATTATATAGCCAAATATGTATGTTTGATATTAATACAAATTTACATCTGCTGTGTACTTTGACGACAGAGGTTTAGTACTTTTTCATAATTTCTCCATATACAGGTCACAGTTGTTGTTTTTTTGGCACTTTCTGAGGTATATATGAATTGCTATCAAGAACAATTATATAGTTTCTCTACAAACAATAACCATTGTAACAATTTTTTTGTCTACCTTCATGTATACATCATGGCACTTAAAGTATTATTTGACTTAAGAGGTAGCTTAAAATAATATTATGTTTTATCTGCATTATGAATGCAGTTATAAACATATAAGACTGATTTAAAAATGTGTTTATATTTTTAATAGAAAAGTTTGTAAGAATATAATGGTGCAAGTTTCCAGTATAGCCACAATATTAAGATGAATAAGTTTAAAATTAATGATACTTTAAATATACATATGAATATAATAAATGATAGCATCAGTTTTTAATATATTTTTGAAAATTTATAAATTAAAACATTAAAAAATGTCTTGTCAAAATTTAAATATCCATAAGAATTAACCATTGTAAATCTAGCCTGATTTTAAAATATTTTCAAAAGAATATCCTACATTGTTTTATTTTTTATAGTTATCCCCAACTCTTTATTGTGGTTATTTTACAATTTTACTCAGTTGCTAAAAAGAAGTACCATTATGATTTATTGTTCTAGTTCTCCAAGTTATTTCACATACCACAAAATGTATCTATTACATATATAATAACAAATTTAAAATATAATTAACTTTTTCATTACTAAAGAAATATTTTTGTTTTTTGTGATACCCTGTTCTATAATTGACTGTATTTTGCCTTAAATGGAAAAATAACTATCGAAAGTTCTGACAAGGAAATTATTCTTTTCTTTTTATAAATATGATAGATTTTTACTGTCTTTAATATCAATTTTTATTAAGAAAGTTTCTGTCTGTACCTATATGTTGGAATTTTGGACCTATGCCCTCCTCTAGTAATTGCAAATCTCTGGTCTAATTTCCATGTCTTTGATCTATCTAGAATTGACTCTTGTGCAGAGTGAGATGTAGGGTGTAATTTTATTATTTAAAAAAAATAGATAACTTGGAATGGAGTGAGAACTGGGGTAGGTTCAATGAGTATCATGTGCATTTATGTCTCTATCACCTGAACTGCATCAAGATGTATATTACAGTACACCAATAAAAAAGAAAAAAAAGAAAAAACAGGGATAACCAGTTTTCTCGACAGTAATTTGTTGAAAAGGGCATCTTTTTTCCAATATATATGTTTGGCACTTTTGTTGAAAATCAATTGCCTATAAGTGTGTGGTTTTGTTTCTATAGCTTCTATTCTGTTCTATTTGTCTATGTGCTTGTTTCTGTGCCAACACCATGCTATTTTATTATATAAAAGTATTTATTATATAGCTTTGCAAGATAATTTGAAGTTAAGGATTGTGATGTCTCTGGCATGGTTCTTATTGCTGAGAATTGTTTTGGCTATTCTATGTCTTTTGTCTCTCCATATTAAATTTCAGAATGATTTTTCCAGGTGACACTGATATTTTGAAAGAGGTTTCATTGACTCTGCAGATCATTTTTGGTGGAATGGCCATTTTAATAATATTTATTCTGCCTACCTAAGAGCAAGGGAGACCTCCCCATCTTCTAAGATCATCTTCAATGTTTTTCCTTTGGAGTTTTACAATTTTCATTGTGGAGAAATTACCTCCTTAGTTAGACATACTCCAGGGTATTTTATTGTTTTTGAAGTTACTCTGAATGGATTTGTTTTCTGGATTTCTTCTTCAGTGGATTTATGATAGGCATAAAGAAAAGCTACTGATTTTTTGCTTTTTTGTTCCCTGTCACTTTGCTAAATTTGTTAGTCAGCTCTCTAAGTATTGAGTTTTTTGGGTCTTCTAATAGAAGATCACATTATCTGAAAGTACAGATAATTTTACTTCTTTTTTCCCCTTTTGAGTTCCTTTGATATCCTTCTTTTACCTTATCACTCTGACAAGAGTCTCAAGTACTATATTGAAAAGGGGTGGTGGCTGGTAAAGATCTTCTCCCATTCTGTAGGCTTCCTCTTTAGGTTCTTGATGGTTTCCTTTGATGAGAAGAAAGTTTTTAGTTTGAAGAGATCCCACTTATTAATTCTTGCTTTAATTTCCTGTGCTTTGGAAGTCGTATTGAAAGAGTTACTCCCTGTACCTATATCAGAAAGGGAGAAGATTTTACCAGCCACCACTCTGATAGGGGGCTAATACCCAGAATATACAAAGAGCTCAAAAGACTCTACACTAGCAAAACAAACAACCCAATCAAGAAATGGGGAACTGAAATGAATAGACATTTCACAAAAGAAGAGATACAAATGGCCAATAGATACATGAAAAGATGTTCAACGTCACTAGCCATCAGGGAGATGCAAATCAAAACTACACTGAGATTCCATCTAACCCCAATCAGAGTGGCAAGCATAAAGAAGTCAAAGAACAATTGCTGGCGAGGATGTGGGGAAAGAGGAACTCTTTTACACTGTTGGTGGGAGTGCAACGTAGTTCAGCCACTATGGAGATCAGTATGGAGATTCCTTAGAAAACTGGGAATAGATCCACCATTTGATCAGGCTATACCACTCCTGGGTATCTTTCCAAAGGGGTTGAAATCAGAGAACTATGTTAACATATGCATACCCATGTTCATAGCAGCACAGTTTGTAATAGCCCAAAATATGGAACCAACCTAGATCTCCATCAACAGATGAGTGGATTGCAAAATTATGGGAAATACACACAATGGAATTCTATTCAGCTATAAAGAAAAGTAAAATATTAGCATTTGCAAGAAGATGGAAGGAATTAGTCAAACAGAAAGAGAAGGGACATATGTTTCTCTAATATGTTCAAGCTAGGGAGTAGTGGTAATACCAGAGGGATTCCAGATGATGTAGGGGAAATCTCATCAAAGCTTGAACAGAAGGATAGAAGAGGAAGAAAGCTGAGGTTGTTCAATGGAGGAGGTACATACAAACATGTGTAATAGCATAAATACAACATGATTAACCTGGACACTCTCTATTGGGGGGAGGGGAAGGGAGGGAGAAGGGCATGAAGCACAATGCAAATGTACACCACTCTCAATATGTTCCATTTATAAAAAATAAAAATTAAATTAAAAATAAATAAATAAAACTATAAAACGTAAGGAAAGATGGGAGATTAAGATGTAATGAAAGTAACAGCTTAAATAATGCTATGTACATGTATGAAATTATCAATACCAATTTTAGTGACATGTACAGGGAAGGGAAGGAGTAGGTGGGATCTGGAGGAAAACATACCAAGTGTTGTGTGCATTTATAATTTAATCACTGTAAACTTCATTATTATGTATAATTATAATGCATCAACAAAAGTATAAAAAGTAAAAAATTCATATTCCAAAAAGCTAAAAAAATTCAATCTCTTAAATCTAAAACATTCCAAGTCCAAAATATTTCAGAAATAAAAAAATGCATCATAGAAAATATGTTTAACTAAAAAAATTAGAGATTTACTTGGAATAAAATGAAAATTGCTTAGGAAAAAAAAAAGAAAAGGAGTGGTAATAGTAGGCATCCTTGTCTTGTTCCTGATTTTAAGCTCAGGAAATTAAGGCAAGAATTCATAAATGAGATAGCATTAAACTAAAAAGTTTCTGTTGATCAATGGAGACCATCAAGTTCCTAAAGACCGATCCTATAGATTGGCACAAGATTTTTGCCATTCAGGTTTTCCTTTAATAGAAGACTAATACCTAGAATTAGTCTGTCTGAGAACTGCGATCCTCCTATCTAAGCTTCTCAAGTGCTGGGATTACAAGCATGTACCAACATGCCCAGCTAAGATTATGTATTTTAATGGCAAGCATTATATATATATATATATATATATATATATATTTACAAAAACATTTAAAGCTAATACTTATTTGATCAATACATAATATTAATCCTTGCCTTTTGGTTGATATTAATACACGGTCATGGTGTTTCTAGATGTACCTTTTAAATTTGAATTCAACAAAATATAGCACCAATCTGTAATACATTTTGTCAAGCCTAAATTATACTATTGGGAAAGGAATTCATTTAATTGTTTTGTCGTTTGTATTACATTGTATTACTTACTCACTTTATGTTTTCAAGTTAGGTTAGAGACAGATGAATATTCAAGAGAATTCAAAGTGTTTAGAATAACATTTCCACCATGTTATTGGCAAAGTAGTGACTCCAAATCATTTCTTTAAAGACAAAGATATGCTGGGCGTGGTGGCGCACGCTTGTAATCCCCGCACTTGGGAGGCGGAGACAGGAGGATCACACAGGTTCGAAGCCAGCCGCACTGGCTTAAGAGACCCTGTTTCCAAACAAAAATATAAAATAGGTCTGGGAGTGTAGCCCGGAGGTAGAAGGGTTTCCAAGAACCCCAGTACCACCAAAAAAAAAAAAAAAAAAGACAAAGATATTATAACTTATTACATAATTCTTTCTAAATATCAAGATCTATAATTTATTGTCATATATAAATATATAGATAGATAGATAGATCAACACACACACACACACACACACACACACACACACACACACACAAACACACACCGTTGAGAATATTCTAGGTCCAGACCATAACATTCATAGTGGTTTGAAGGCTCCTACCATCTCTAGATAATGCTTATGCTATTTCTGAGTGTTTTCTGGTGCTTTCTAGTTGAGGGTCCTGGAATCTCTCTGTATATATGTAACCATACACACACATACATTATATGATAGAACTATGTTTATATATAATATTTATACATTTTAATAAATTTTAATTTTTTGTTGTGTTTTTTTTTTTGTGGTTGTGGAGATGGAACCATGGGGCATTCTACCTCCAATCTACCTCTGAACTACACCTTTATACACCTTTAGCTCTATTTTCTTTTTCTTTTTTTTTTTTTTTTTCAGTACTAGGAATGGAACCCAGGGGCATTCTACCTCCGAGCTACACTCCAAGTCCTATTTTTCAGTCTTTTTATTTTTTGAGACAGGGTCTCACTGAGTTGCAGAGGGCCTCACTAAGTATCTGAGGCTCTCCGGGAAACAGGATCCTCTTGTCTACACCTCCTAAATGCTGGAATTACAAGTGTGTGCCACCACGCCCAATACTCCAGCCCTATTTTTAACTTCAGTTTTATTTATCATAATCTGGTCATTTTGGCCAGATTACAGGACATTAGCTAAGAAGTACAAGAACACAATCATAAATTGCAGAAGGATTATCTCGAGAGATGAGAGGAACTTTGGAACCACTTTTGGATCTGAGCTGTCATGTCCCCCAAAAGCTCAAGTGGTAGAAAGGCTTGGTCCCAAGTGTAGCAATGTTCAGAGGTGAGGCTCTTGGGAAATGATTCCTAATAAGGTCTGTCACCATCTCAGTGGATTAATCCATTGATAATTTTATAATTGGTGGTATTATTGGGAGATGCTGGAAACTTTAGAAGTTGTGACATACTTGAAAAAATAGGTCGCTAGGGGTGTGTCCTTGAAGGTAAACCATGTCCCTGGCTCTTTCCTCTCTCGTCTCCTCTCATCTCATCTCTCCCCTCTTATTCTCTGTCTGTATCTCTTTTATTATTGCTTTGCTTGACCATACACTTCCAACATGATGTTCAGCCTCACCACAAGTGTATAATAGTGGAGTCAGACAGCCATGGACTAAAATATTTAAAACTCTCAGAATAAATGACTCTTTCCTCCTTGAGTTTCTAGGGTATTTTGCAACAATGACAGAAATCTCACTAACACAGTGGGTATTGATACTAAAAATCAATTAATAAATTGGGGCCTTTAGAGTCCTAGGATGCTAGAAATGATCATTTTTTTTTTTTAGAAATTACCTATCCTGCTGGACATGATGGCACATGCTTATAATTCTAGTACTTAGGAGGCTGAGACAGGAGGATCGAAGGTTCACAGCTAGCCTCAGCTACTTAATGAGGCACTCTGAAACTTAGACTCTGTTTCAAAATTTAAAAAATTAAAAAATACAGATGAGGGTGTTGTTCAGAAGTAAAATGTTCCAGAGTTCAATTCCCAGTATTACAAAAAAAAAAGAAATTATCATTCCCCAAATTAGATAGTTTTTAGAAATTATCTTCTTTTGAGGTTGCTATAATTGGGAATTTTAAGAATTCAAGAATTGACTGCTCTACTTATCTGATTGTAACTTGCTTCCTGTACCACCCTGTAATCTCAGGAATACCTGAAGCAAGTCATAAGCAGCCTTGTCTGCCACAGGTAAGGGGTGGTAGCTGGTAACATACTTGCTGAGGCTCAAAGACTGTAAATCATTTGCCCAAAGTTGCACAGGTAGTTAACTCTGAGTCCATGGCTATAAACAGGGCATCTGACTCATAATCCAGTGCTATTTGCTCTGCTCTATTGATAAAGTAGAAACATTCCCAGTAGGCCCTATCAGGATAAGTTCACAGAGACATTCAGGAGACTAATTGAAGGAGAGCTTTGCAGAGCACGCCTGCTGCTCTCAACTGATGGCTTTGTGGGCTAAATTTACTGAGACCTTACCCACCTGACGAAATGATTTACATAAGATTATTTTGAAGCACTTTAACTGGGTGTAATTTCCTTTCCTTTATTTTTACATTTTACTATATTTTCTGCTTTGTCTTTTCTTAAAATTTCTAAGCAGATGATACCTGTCCTGTAAAATAAATAAATGTATTCCTATAGATTAAATAATAAAATACTAGCATTCTCTTACTCTGTTCAAGATAAAACTCTTCAGGTGGAGCATAAAAACTAGATTAAAATGCAAACCTTTGCATTTCAGGGTGTAATATGTACCTAATCAAAGTTCTGACATAAGATATGAAATTGATTAACTTCAAAGAGAAGACTGAAACAGTTTAGCAAAATATAGACCATCACTAAAGCCGCCTTTATTCCACCCCTCCCCACCTTTTCATACAATCTTTTCTGGCTGATTAATATAACAGAGCACTTCAGCTTTGGTGAAATACACTTATTCAATTTCACTGAAGATTATAGGTTTCAAATAATAAAATTGGATTTTATTGAGGATTGAAGAGTGTAAATAGAACATTTGATTGAATTTAATAAAATGGTATCCTGCTGATGGAGGCAAGTCATTTCCTCTAGTTTTAACTTGATTACAAAGACAAGAAGTTTTATGACCTATTTTGAATGGAAAATTTCTTTCTGTCTGGAGAAAAAAAGACTACATAGACACTAAGAAAAATAAGCAGTGCCACATACTATTTATGTAACAATCCTGAATATAAGGTTAATTTTGAAATTTAGGAGTGCTATTTTCTAATCTGTATTTGTGGCTATGTATTTAATCACTGGGATTAAACACATACATGAATGCAGTACATCTGATTGGTATTTTGGTCTGGCTTTGACAGGTTTTATTTTAATTATCATTCTTTACCAGATCTATAAAATTCTCTCTTTGATAAAAAAAAAAACTGAAATCTGGTTGCTACTCCTTTTGTCAAAAACAATATTAGTATGTGGTAACTAAGTTGTATAAATACTTCATTTTCTTTGGCCAACTTTGAAGTTTCATAAGAAGAAATATAAAGCAAAAGTTTAGCTTTTTTATGACAAATATCAAAATATAAAAATGAAATTACCTAGAAAACAACTCCATATCAAATGTTAAACAACATTGTAAGTATTTTGGAAAAACTATACTTAGTTATACAAAGCAGCCATCATCTCATGGTAATATAATTGATTCATTTTGGTGTTAAAGTTATAATTGCTCAAATGTTTTATATTTCAATATGGTAAGTATTATTTTATCACAATCTAGCATTCTCCTAGTTAATTTTGATATTTCACTTGGTATGTTACACTAAAGAGTTAATTTAAAATACTTTTTAACTAATTAATCATGGTAGAACTTTTTTTTCTTTGTACTGGGGATTTAATCCAGGTTCATACTATCTCTGAGCTACATCCCCAATCTTTTTATTTTGAAACAAGTTTTTTCTAAATTGCTTAGGATCTCACTAAGCCGGTGAGGCTGGCCTAGAACCTTTGATCCTTCTGTCTCAAACCTCCCAAGTACAGGGATTACAGTTGTCCCACAGCACTCAGCTCACAAATGGAACTTTTTAAAGATTATTAGACTATTTCCAAAGAGAATATTTGGAAGTTAAGAGATGAGCTAGAACTTATGAGTCACCTTTATAAATGTTGGATGAGTTTAAGAACTGTCAGAATTGATGACAAGGTTGACTGAAAATTGATGATAGATAGTTCTAGAGCAAGGTAGATTTTTAACATAGCATAAAGAATACTGTCAGTTGATTTCGAATATAATATTTAAATATTTGTTTTTTTAAATATTTAAATATTTGATTGAAATAGTCTCCAAGGGAAATATACAATATGAATGTAGTAGCAGCTCTATTTCAATTGTTTGCAGATGTTTTCAAAACAAAAATAGGTAAACTCTAAAAGAAAGAACATTACTTTAAATTGTATATATATTGTTGACCTATTAATTTAAGAAATTATTTCCACCAAGAGGTCAGAGGTCATCAACATTAATAAGATAAACACACTATGTTACAGACTTTTCAAAAGTATTTAAAAGAAAAAATTCAATTTGCTTATTGAATAATTTTGACAAGATCTTCATCCTATGCCTAGGAAGAGCATCACTTTATTCAATGAGAAAATAAAATGACCAAATATCTACCATAACATCATATAACCTGGTAACATATTGACATTATACTCAGAATTGGTTTGTGGATCTTATTACCTGCAGAAAGATTAAAATCTTCACTGAATGATAAAGGTAAAATTTAGAACCTGAAAATCAAACTACAATAAATGAATTTCAAAAATAAATGAAACTCAAACCAACCATTCTAACAGTTTTTATTTTCTCACACACTATTGAGTTTACAAATAAGAAGATAAAAAAGTTTTCATCCTTTCCTCATGGAAACATTGTTGGTTATTATTTGTCTCCAAACAAATATCTATCTAGGAAAAATCAAAGCTTCTTTCTTCTTTTGTTCCAATAAAATAATGCCAAATAAAAAATTCCAACAGACTTATTTTTAGGCTCACATATCTACATATAAAATTTCAAATAAAAATGATTTCCATATTGTTTTACATCATAAGTGCTGAAAGAAGATCATTCTGAATAATGTGAACTAGCATATAGATGTGTATAGTAGTAATACTATATAGTAACAACAGAAGTAGTAGCAATAATAACTAAATGCAAATTTTAGACTGCATCATATTTGTGGAAAATGAAAATTATTGACAAAACAAAGCACAAAACCATTTGCAAAGGGAAATTTTGAATGTAATTTTTATAATTTTATAAACTTTTTAAGCAATTTTATTGGTGCATTGCAATTATAAAACACACTGAAATTCAATTATATATATATATATACACACACACACACACACATACACACATACACACACACACACACACACACACACACACACACACACATTACTAGTGTGTTTCCCTCTGGATCCCATCCCACTCCCTACCTGTTCCCTCCCTGTGAATGCTAGCAAAAAAGATACTATTACCTTTATATACTGGCAAAGCATTATAGGAACTATTTCATCCTCAAAGATGACATCTAATTTATTGATTATCTACTGCATTTTTTGTGCTTTGGTGGTCTTATTGAGGAAGTCTCTATCAGTGCCTCTATGTTGGAGAGTTGGTCTTATATTTTCTTCTAATAATTGTGTGGTTTCTAGTCTAATTTCAAGGTCTTTTTACACAGAGCGAGAGATTGGGTTCTAGTTTCTTTCTTCTACATATAGTTTTCCAAGTACCATTAGTTGAAAAACCATCTTTTCTCCAGCTTATGTTTTTAGCTCCTTTGCCAGAAATCCACTGGCCATTAGTTTGAAGTTTTGCCTCTGTATCTTCTATCTTCTATTCATTATTATTATTATTACTATTATTATTATTATTATTAGTGCTACTGGGGTTCCTGGAAACCCTTCTACCTCTGGGCTACACTACCAGACCTATTTTTTATGTTTTTAAAATTTGGAAACAGGGTCTCCTAAGCCAGCAAGGCTGGCTTCGTACCTGCGCGATCCTCCTGTCTCCGCCTACCAAGCGCAGGGATTACAAGCGTGTGCCACCACACCTGGCTGTATCTTCTATTCTAATCTATTGGTCTATGTGTTTGTTTTTGTGCCAATATACTGATTCTGCTATTATATCTTTTGTAGTATACTTTGAAGTAAGATTGTGGTGTCTCCAAAATTGGTTTGGCTATTCTGAATCTTCTGTTCTTCTATATGAATTTTAGGAGTGTGTGTGTGTGTTCCTTGAAAAATGGCATGGTATTTTGATAGGAATTACATTGGTCATGTAGATGAGTTTTGGTTGTATGGCCATTTTTACAACCTAAAATAACTTTGAAGTTAGTTATATTACATTGAAATACATCAATAAAACATAAGTGTTGTTCTCTTCTGTGATATATATATATATATATATATATATATTCCTATTTGAAGCTCTTATAAAATCGTAAGTGTATGTTTAACCAGTTTCAGAATGACAGTTAATTAAGCCACAAAGGTAGCAAACAATCATGTAGGACACTTTTGAACACATTACAGGCAAAGAAACCGAGTGGTACAGGGTGCTAGGTGCTTGTATCAGGTTTCTTGCAAGCATAATATAATTATTTTCATTCTCAATTCAAAAACTTAACATTATTTAACTATCTATTTTAACGACGTTATCTGAAGATATTTACAAACAACATACCCTTTATTTCAATAAAAAATTATTTTTGTATAGTTGATTACAAGTTACTGTCATTATTGCCATTCTAATCAAATCCCATTTCATTTAATTGAAATCAAGTTGCATCATATCATAGTTTTAGCTTATCAAAATTATAATAGAACATATGATAAATGTTGTAATAACTATTGCTTAACAAGGCTTTCAAACATTATTTGTAGCTTCATACAAATCATATTAACAGAAGTACATGAGATTAAAAAAGATTAAGATACGCATTAGAAAATAATAGTCATGTCCCATCCATGGAAGTACTGAGAAAAGAATATGATAATGTTGAAAGCATTAGTAAAACGCTGTAATTCTGAAAGAAGAGGACACAGGATTGAAGAAAAAGCTCTTACTAGTGTCAAAGAAAAACTTGGAAGATCCTTGGCCCCTATATATTTTTGCAGTAGATAGTTGCCCTGGGAAAAAAGCAAAAAAATGTAGCAAGTTTTCTCTCTTTTTTACAGCTTGCCAAGCTGGAGGGGAAGATACTACTGGCCAAATGGTCCCTGGCCCAAAGTTAGCAGGGACAAGCAGAAGCCCTGTGGCCTAGCCAGGATTGCATCCAAAAGGACACATCCTCTCATTTCTTCATTACCATGCTGCTGGGCTGCAGAGAATCTAAGGTCCATGTGTCTCTGTAGCCCAAAGTCCGTGGTGAAGGCAGTTAGGAAAGGCAACAAGGCAATCAACAAAAGGTTCCAGAAAATGCATAATTTAGCACTAAGAATTACCAAAGCTCAAACTCAAATGAATAGCAGGAGAGATAATATTGAGCTAATTAAAGGGAAGGTTAATTTAAAAACAGTGAGAGTTCATATGTTAAAAGAAGAGATAGTCAATGCAGAGGAGAGATAATAGACACCCAACGACATGATAAAGATATTTAGAAATAAAATATAGAGAAAATATTGAAATACATGGTATCATCAGCTCATATGAATGTAGGGGATATCAGAAACTTAGAGGATGTAAGGATGAAGAAAATTTCATCTTTCATCATTTGATAAAAGTATTCGTAGCCAAGACTGATATTTGTGAGAAAAATAAAAGGGAACTATCTAGAACATGGCCTAATGAGTTTTGGGATAGCTACTTTAAGAAGGAAATGGCAGAAAGGAAAAAAGAATGATACTGGAATTATAATCTTGTGGGCTACCATCATAGCAATCATTATAGTACATACCTGAAACTCACCATTGCTTGTCTGCTATATGTTCTTATGCTTAAATGAGGTGCCTAATGTTTTCCAGAAACTCTTTTTTGAGTAATTCATGGTTTTCTGTGTTTTAACCTTTACTCTGTGTTCACAATTTGAAATCTCTCTACTTGACCTAAATTTTGAGTGAAAACCTCATGGGTAATATGCCATGATATTCCTTGGAATGAAGAAAGATGATTCTACTTCATGGAGAGCAAATCTAGTAGTAATAGTGATCTTTAATTTTACTTTTGTTGTATCACTAACAATTTCTAATATGTTAGAAATTTCAAAGTCAAGAATTTAAAAAATCAATCATCTCTCCTTCAATAATTTTTTTCTTCTCAACTGCCTTTGCATTAATAATACTATACTTTGCATTTCTGGGCTCATGCATAGTAACAATAGAGGAATCCTTATCTATAGAAAGAGCAATTATACCAGGAGAATGGGATACAGTCCCTGAGTTTAATACCTCAAAATATAATACTGTCAAGATAAAAAAGAAGTGAATGGAAAAGCAAAAAAAAAAAAAAAAATCTCCAACCAAAACAAAATAAAAACCTGGACAAAAGGACAATACTAACAAAGGGCATAATGAGATAAATACATTTATAGGAGATAATTTTAAATTCTATAATAAGTAAACATCAATCATAGACATAAGAATATTATGCAAAAAGAATTAATGAGAACATGGTTTTCTATCCTTTTTTGAAGATCCTACTGCAGATGAAGAAGTTGTCCAGAACAACTGGTTGCATAGGTTTTCCTAAATTGTTATCCTGCTCTTTTAGAGTTTGTCTTCTTTTTAAGTTAGTATATTTTTAAAAAAATTTTATTGGTGCATTGTAGTCATTCATCTTAATGGGATAAAAGACTTGTAGAGACATACATGCACACATCTCCCAATTAGCCCCTAACCAATCCCCACCCCATTCCCTCCCCCTCCTTCCCATGATTGACTTTTGATATATTTGTTTAAGTACATCATGTGCTTTAAAGAGTTTCCCTCTTACCCCTCCCATCACCTCAGTTAGGTCACCTTATTTGCTCCTCTACAGAGTCTCCTTAAACTAGAGTCCCTCGTTACCCATTTCTCCCTAGTTTTCACATATTAGGGAAAGCATCCGACTTCTTATTTTTTGTGACTGACTAATCTTACTTAGCATAATGTCCTCCAGTTCCATCCATTTCCCTGTAAATGATGTAATTGTGTTTTTTTAAAGTACATTTTAACTATACAGAATAATAGTTTCATTGTGGCATATTCGTAAATGTCAATAATTTTTTTCTGTAATTATTAGTTTTAAACATTAGGCCACAGGACATTTTCTTCAGCAAAAATAGAACAAAAGTGAGGAAATGGAGAATATAAAATAAATACAATAAATTAAATCGTCAGAGGCAGAAAAACTCTGGGTTTCATTGAAAATGATAGATAATATTAGAATATCACAAATGATGAAATAGATGAGGAAAGTTAGCTTTCTAATTTTTTTCTTATTGTAATAGACTGTCTCAACCTGGGGCAAATATGTCAATGGTAAAAAAAAAAATTCAAACAATTATCACTATTAGAGCATGGAGTGGAATGGAGTAGAATTTAGAAAATGAAAAGATGAAAACTACTTTGGGAATACTGGCCCAGAATGTATGTATTGCACTCTCTGGTTTAGCAAATTTGATAGTAAACTACCATGTGGTAACATAGAGAATAGTCCTATATCCTAAGAGTAATATGTAAAATTTTGGGGGAAAAAATCTTATAAAGATTCTAGTATATTACATTATCATTTTCTAGTTAAAATTTTATTGACTTAAAGGAATTTACCCAACATTTCGATAATATATGATATTTTGTGGTAATATGCAACAATCTTCATGATAAACTATGCTCATAATTTAAAGAGAAGCTCCTAGAGGCTATAATGTCATTATATAATTCATAATTTATATGCATAATATTAACCAACTATAGGTTGAAATTATATGAGTGGACATATATACATGAATTTTGAAATTATTTTATCCATATTTCCACTCCTGACCTTCTGATCCTTTGTCACTCAGATGTCTAGATTTTAAAAATATCAAAGAAAATTTTGCCTGAAACTTTTTAAAGTCAGCCTCAGAATACATCAAAACACTCATGCTCTGAAATTTTGATAAGGCTATTGAAGAGGTGTAAACTTTAATTGACTACACTTCCTTTTTTTCTCTCAGCAGAAAAACATTTTTATACCAATTAAATTGCTCATATCCATCAATAAACATCTTATAAATAAGAAATTATGCAGAAGAAAAATTTATATTTATCCTTATAATAAGAAAGGACCATGGAATATTAAGTGTAAAATTAATGAGAGGATGACAGAGTATCACAGACATGTATATGTCCATGGTGCATCTGTGGCTGTGGTTGTGAATCCTGATTACACATTATAATAGATTCTGCAAGCTTTGAAGATCACAAGCCTGAGAGCTACTGCAGACTTACTCCCTCATCGTCTCCAGAAAACTGGCCTGGAAATATTCATTTTGAAAGCATTTTAGCACTAATTTTAATGTTCAGTCAGTGTTGGGAAACCATTGGTATATTCAGTTATTCTTCATAATCTTAGAATTTTAGAGCAGAAAGAAACCAAAGAATCATCCAGTACAATCAGCACATCAATATTTAGAGTAAACACATTTTAATATGGTTTTAATACTACATACAATACCGTGAATATTTGCATTGGAATATGAGTCATTTGGAGATATATATATATATATATATATATATATATATATATATATATATAGAGAGAGAGAGAGAGAGATAGATAGATAGAGATATATGTATCCATATAAACTGAAGTACATATTTGCTAATCATTGAAATTGTATGTTATCTGATGGAGGGGGAAATGTGAATACAATTCTTATTATGCTTAAATTATCATTTTAATATACTTTTGTTGGTTCATTATAATTGTATATCGTAACAAGGTTAGGTTTAGAGTGATAGAGCCATGCTTGCACACAATCAAAATTATTTACCACCTAAGCCGGATGTGGTGGTGCACACTTGTAATCCCAGCATTCAAGAGGCTGAGACAGGAGGATCGTGGTTTGCGGACAGCTTCAGCTACTTAGTGAGGCCCTCCGCAACTTAGTGAGAACCTGTTTCAAAATAAGAGTAAAAAGTAGGGCAGGGGATGTAGCTCGGAGGTGAATGCCCCTGGGTTCCATCACCAGATCCGCAAAAAAAAAAAAAAAAAAAAAAATTATTTACAGCCTAATGAAATACATATACAACTGATCACATTTCAAGACAATATCATATTTAGTACAAATAAAAATATTACTTTTCCATAAAATAGCAAGAAATATTATTATTTGAATCTGTCTTTCAAGAAGAAAAAGATTTTAAACTAGTAGAATTGAGGCAGAGAAGGTTATAAAGATTGAAGGGACAGAAAATACCAAGTCATAGAGTAGAGTCTTAATACTTTGTTCAGCATACATATATAGTGAATATCATCTGTAGAAATTAAAATGTACCAATGTATTATTTATTATCATTATCACCTATTAACTTTTTAAATCAATCACATTTATTTTTTCCTTCATTCACAAATTTGACCTATCATGAACACTATCCACCCACAAAAAGCAAGAAGGTACTGGCCAAATGCTAATGGAACTTCATAAACTGTTAAATATTTCATTACCTATTTCTTAAAATTTACATTATATTACTAAAATAACTCCTGTTATTTGGTATAATATTTTCTCTTCAAAATCATGAGAGGATTTTTTTAGGATAACTTATAAAAATCACTGGTATTAACATGAATTAGTTAAATCATGATTTTTAAGAGAGTACATTATTTATTTTACTAATTTGTAGCTTATTTATTTATTTATTTAATCTTCTATGGTACTAGGGTTTTAATCCAAGGCCATTCTACCTCTTAGCTACATCAATTTAACTATTGCTTTTGAAATAAACTACAGTCTTCTTGGTCATAGCTATGATCCTGTTCCTATCTTTGTGTGTGCCCTCTTTCTATAGTTTTTCTATTTTGAAGAAGAGATAAAGTAGTACTAAGCCTTTTAATCTCTTTTGTTTGTGCAAAATTTCAGAGGATAACAACAATAATTTATAGTTTGTATGTTATATTCTATATTCATCTTTCATTATGATTATGATGGTCTATAATCTTCATTAGTATTGCAAATAATTACATATTCCCCACATTCCTTGAGCTATAATTATCATTTTAAAAAAATATTTTAAATTATTTTTAAGTGGAAAGAGCAAACCCTCCTACTCTTTCTATGGAATTAATTAGGAGACTCATAACAGTGCAAACTCTAAGTACAAGAAAGCATTCTTAGCAACTTTGTGTTTAATGATGCGTGAATTTCTGTTTTCACATAAACCCTAAATGTTCTCTTCGGCCATTATATGTTATCTGGTGTGAATTTAGGGAATATGGCAACTATTTATCCATCCATGCACCTCCCATTTTATTATCTTGAAAAGATAAAGCTCATGATTCCTTAGACATCTTTTATCTCTGAAACTCAAATGGCCTGATTTTGTTCTCAACATTGTTGACTCAGGTTCAAATCCTCATCTACAGCAACTCAATGACTGCTATGTCTAAAAGAGTATAGTTTGTAATTTTTTTCTCCAAACTTGTAAACATTTTCTTTTCCTATTCTAATTTCAAGTACCTCAAACTGAGTTCATTCAGACCCTTGGTTTCTGACATGCTATCATCAGCGGAGGATGCATGCTTCCTTTTAATTTAATTCTGTTAGAACGTGGCTGGTAAGTAGTACTATCCCTGGTGATTTCTTTTTATCCTGCCTTCCTTTTCCTCAGCCCCACAATTGCCATCTTAAATTTTTCTTTTATCAATCCATTTTTTTTCATAATTTCCCTAGGTCTATATCTTTATCTTCAAAATATATTGTTTGTTTCTTGGTTTTTGAACTATCTTATAATATTCTGCAATGGAGTCTCTTTTTCGCATGTTATTTTGTCATTCATAGGCTGGTACATATAACCATAGTAATTGCTGATTAACAGTTTGCTATGGGCATAAGAAACAATCTATCCATTCTCATGCATAGCATGTGATTTGTTCTCATCCTTTTTATGAAGGCTGGTTCAAACCTATTTTATGTGTTTTCTAATATATGTTATAAGCTACACTGTCCTTGAAAATCATGATTTTTCTTTTTATTTAGTGATTTTTTTCTATATATCAACTTTATTTCGACTTTGCTTGGAGCAACAAATTTCTTAGAAAAAATAATTATTACTAAAACATTCAAAGATATGCTTTTTTGTAAATTATATTTGCTTGGGTCTTTTATCCTTCATGCTTCAAGGACAACATAAAGATGTTTTTGTCACTTATATATTTTCTTCCCATGCTTTATTAATGCTTCAAACAAAATTTTGCTTTCTTGTATTAGAAAATACCAATAAGTTCATTATAGTGTAATCATTTTTTTCAAATGTTTCCAGACTCTTTACCAAGATATCAGTGTTCTTTCATGACTCATTTGACAATCATCTAATTTAAATTAACAAAATGATGATTAAGATGTTTATAGCTAAGAGGTTTTCCTCTTTATATCGTTGCAGAATTCAGCACCTTTTCCTTTTTAGTTTTTCTTTCTAAAACATAATATTTAACTAAAGTTAAATAGCATAATGCCTAAAAGGTAACAATCTGAAACCAACAATCTATGGGGATGATGCAGGAAATAACTTAAAATTTAAAATAAGGACAAAGGAAAAAAGGAACAGTTTAAAATAAAAAAATTAAGACAAGCATATTCATCAATTATAATTTGAGCACAGTGGAGGAACTGGCCTGAGGGCTATTCCATTTTAAATGTTCCATCGGTACTATTGGATCCCTGAAGCAAAATATAATAAGGGGTTGGTGTCCCAATTAAAGTATTGGAAATGTCAGCAAGCTGAAGGGGATGGCTTCATATGTTTTGAGAGACAAGTGTGCTGGTAAGGCATTTCTGGCATGAATTACTTAGAAATATTTTGAGAATAATAAGACTGTTTTTCTTAATTTTTAACTTTTGCTTTCTTTTTATTTCCCTAAAGGGATTTACTTGTCCAGTGCCAAAATGTGCTTATTATGAGTAGACAGTAGGCCAGATCATGGTGAAATTATACAGAAACTAAAATGTCAGAAAATCTGAAGATAGATCTGGCTTGTAAGCCCTTTAGCAATTTAAATCCTGATTGTACTTAAAAGAGTGATAAAATCAGCATGGTTTCATGGTTCGACATACTTTCTCCTTCCTGAAAGAATATAACTTGATGAATTTTAACATTTTCTGTATTTGAACTTACAGTACTTCTATAATCAAATGAATTACTAGTTTTTAAATGGCACCTTTATTAAAAATCATGTTGAAGCAGTAGCTCTTTCCATGAACTATAATTCATAGATATTGAAATTCCCCAAATTTTCTAGACATACGGAAGTGTTTGGAAGATAAAATGTACATATGTGAACTCATCAATGCCAGTTTCAATGTTATGAATGGGGAGGGGAAGGAGAGGGCTGGGACCCAGATGGAAACACAATGAGTATGTGTGCATGTCTGTTTTTATCACACTGAACCTCAACTGTATTGAATAATCAATAAAAGTATATTTAAATACTCCCGAATTAACGACAAGGATATATCCCAGTCTACCGTTGTGTTTAGCAGCTCTATTATAATAGGTAAGTTATTTAACCACTTTTTACCTTGCTTCTCTTGTATTGTACATGGATAATAACCAGACCAATTTTTGTGGAATTTTGAAGAGGATTGATATAGGATAATCAGTTGATATATTCAAAAATATAAAAAATTATCTAGCATATGAATATGTAATATTTATTAGTTATCATTTGATGTATATTCATAATTGTTATTTATGCACTTGATAATAATGAATTTGAGGTCTCACCATTTTAAATATTTTATCATGAATGTTTATCATTGAACTATAAATACTGAAGAGAAACACTTAAAGTGTGGAAATCAATGAACTTAAATAAAAAAGTATGCTCTGTAATTATTTTGAAGAAAATTGAATAATTTTAAATAATTTAAAATAAGATAAAGAAGCTAGGTGTGGTGGTACATACTTATAATTTCAGTACTTCAGAGGCTGAGACAGGAAGATTGCAGGTTCCCAGCTGGCCTCAGCTACCTAGTGAGGCCTTCTGCAACTTAGTGAAACCACGTTTCAAAATAAAGAATAAAAAAAAAAAGAAAATAGGGCTGAGGGTGTAGCTCGGTGGCAGAATGCCACCAGGTTCAATCTCCAGTATAGCAAAAAATTAAAAAAAAGAAGAAAAAAAGGAAAGTAAGATAAAGGGAGAAATCTTCTATAACAACTTTTACTTAATTTCTTATGAAAACAGTAAAGTAAAGCAGAGAAATGGCAGTGGTATATATAGGAAATAAAAAGAAGATTAAATCATCATCTTGGCAGATAATATTATTAGTGCCTTAAATAGTAAAAATCAACAAAACATTAAGCAATTAATTATAGGTACTACTAATGGTAATAATAAAAAAAAAAAGCCGGGTGTTGCGGCGCACACTTGTAATCCCAGCATTTGGGAGGCTAAGACAGGAGGATTCCGGTTCAAGGACAGCTTCAGCTACTACTTAGTGAGGCCCTTTGCAACTCAGTGAGATCTTGTTTCAAAATAACAAATAAAAAATAGGGCTGGGGGTGTAGCTTGGAGGTAGAATGTCCCTGGGTTCCATCACCAATACGGAAAAGAATAATAATTTTAAAAATGTCTACTTCAAAATGAAAATGAATACTTAAAAACCATAAAGGAATAATTTATTCACAACATAAATTATAAATAATTTATTCACAACATAAATCAAACATAAAACATTCGGGAGGCTGAGACCTGGAGGATCACGGTTTGTGGACAGCCTCAGCTATTTAGTGAGGCCCTCTGCAACTCAGTGAGACCCGGTTTCAAAATAAAGAATAAAAATTAGGGCAGGAGGTGTAGCTCGGAGGTCAAGTGCCCCTGGGTTCCATCCCCAGACCCGCAAAAAAAAAAAAAAAATCTTGAAAATAAACCTAAAGAACGCATTTCTATGGCTGTCTACCACGTATCCTTTCTCTGTTTATTACTTATGTTCTTCTGATCTTTTATGTAAAAATAAATTAATAAATAATGAATAATTTGAGTAAATTTAAAACATGTTTTCAGGAATATATGTAATATATGTGGCCCATATTAAAAACATGCTTCAACATGTAATAAGATGAAATTTCTACTTCAGCATAATAAAGCATTGTGTTCCCCTATGATCGAAAATTTTTTACTATTAAATATTTACAGTATAATGGAGAAATGTAAAAAGCAGGTGATCTGAATCAACATTTCTTAAATATTAAAAAAAAAAGAGTTGGCTTTGGGTCTGTTTTAAAGGTAATACTACTTGGAAACATACTGTGAGCACTTTCTCCTGCTTAAACTCTAAGGGCATTGATAGATAAATTTAGAAAAACGATTAGCAAGGTATGTCACGGAAAGATGAACCTGGCTCAAGCCCTCAGGCTATTGGGTTCTGTATTCTCAAGTAGGCAGAATCAGACAACTGGGAGTTTGGCTTAACGTCAAAATTACACTGTCAGGTGGAGGTAGGAAGAAAGTCCATGGCTGAATCTGAGATTGTTGTAAACATCTCCCACATGTGAAGGAGGCAGAAATAGGAAAGCCATTAATTTGGGCTATTCCATATAGAAGTGGAAAGTTAGAAGTTCAAGCTTACAGTTAGATGCTTAGCTAAAGCATTATATAGGTGTATGGATTTTCCCATAGTTCCTAATATTTCTTCAACTTTAGGTAAATATCCCCCACTATTACTACAGAAAAGACATCTAACTGGTAATATGAGATCTGGTTTTGCATTCTGAACTCGAGTAGCCTCATGGATTTCATTGTGTAACATCTATAGAGAGGGCCATGGTAAAGGGTAGTAGCCAATCATTTTTGTTTGGTTTGGTTTTAGATTTGAGAAAGTACCAAGCAAATTAACTAAGTTCAGAATGTACTTAGATCTTCAAAGTGCTGAAAAATAAAGTTTTCTTAAAAATACATCATAATGATATTGAAGCAAATATATTTAAAAATGAGATAACTGTCTGAATAAAGTACATAATAACTTCACAGAGCTGCAGAAAAATACACAGATTAAGTATCTTCTCTTTAATATATTGCTCAAGAGTATAAGTAAAGATATTTTCAGGCCACCTCTAAAACAGTATACCCACAGAAACCTTTTTGAAAGATCCATATACGAACTTAGCTGAACAAGGGGAGTCTTGAAACCATAAAAGATATGACACTCAAGAAACAATTATATGTTTAAAATTAGAATGATGTATTGGTAAATTTAATTAGCATTTGAAAAGATATTAACTTATGTTTGTGATTTTAAAGATTTTTTAAAACTCCAAATAAAATAGTAATATAGATCTTCAGTTCAGTAAGGAAGTAATTTTGCTCAGTCGTTGTTCAAGAGATAAGCAAGAACACTAGCTAGTGATGTAATAGACAAACTAAAAGTATAATCAAAGTTAGGAAAACAAAAATAAGACAAAATTTGTTTACAAAAGTATTTTCAAATTACAATAAACTTAATAAGTTTATAGTTTATGCTTTTTTAGAAATAAGATGATTAGGTTGATTTGTCTGTAAAAAAGTCACTTAAGACCACAGACTCAGAGATAATTTGAAGCATGTCATTTATCATTAAAAACATGCTTGCAGCCGGGCGTGGTGGCGCACACTTGTAATCTCAGCACTTTGGAGGCGGAGGCAGGAGGATTGATCACGCAGGTTCGAAACCACCCTTGCTGGCTTAAGATACCCCGTTTCCAAACAAAAAATATAAAATAGGTATGGGAGTGTAGCCCGAAGATGGAAGGGTTCCATCCCTAGTACCAGAAAAAAAAAAAAAAAAAAAAAACATGCTTGCATAAAGAATTCAGGATGTTGATCAAGAAACACTGCATAACTCCTGACATATATTTGTGGGTTCATTTTTTCATGTGAGTATAAGTCAAGATTCCCTTTACACTCCATTCTGAAACTTGTTTGGGATCCACAGAAGAGGAAGCCCTTTGTGCTTAGAAGTAGGCAAATTATCATGTAGATTTTAAAAGTAATTAAAGTATACAGTTTTAAACATATTTACAATATCTAGTACTATAAACAATATCAACAACATGGCCAAAAATAATTAGGATTCACACTAAATCATGAAATTTGTAGTAGCAAAAAGTGATAAACCTTCATATTGAACTCAAGAACTTTTCACCTCTCAAATACATCCACAGCTTCACTTTTATTTATTTATTTATTTATTTATTTATTTATTTATTTATTTTTGCAGTAGTGGAGCATTCTACCTCCAGGGGCATTCTACCTCCAAGCAACATCCCTTGCCCTAGTTTTTATTTTTTATTTTGAAACAGGGTCTTACTAATTTGCAGAGGACCTCACTAAGTAGCTGAGGCTGGTCGCAAACCTGCAGTCCTCCTGTCTCAGCCTCCCAAGTACTAGGATTACAAGTGTGAGCCACTACACCTGGCTTTAATACACTCTATTGTTGAGAGTCTCCCTGTGTTGCTGAGGCTGTCTTCAAACTTGTGATTCTGATGTCTCAGACTCTCAAGTACTGGTATGACAGGTGTGCACCACCACACCCAGCTCAACAGTGTGAGCTTAAACATAAACTCTCTCCTAGTCTCAGTGCATTATTTGTTCAAGCAAAAAACACGTAGTGAAGAATTTCAAAGCTCCATTTAAATATTGCATGCTAATTTAAGTATCAGTGCAATCTTTCTTTTGAGTTACTTTCTCATAATTGGATCAATAAAGAAATATGTAGATATAGGTTACTTCTGGTATTTTTTAAGTAACTTCATTTGTAGTTTTAACCCAAACCATTTCCACTGGCCTATACTTGAAAGAAAGAATAAATCTAATTTCTAAAAAAAATATTAATATAGGCTGGGCATGGTGGCATGTGTCTATAATCTTAGTACTTGGAAGGCTGTTGACAGGAGGTTCTAGATTCAAGGACAGCCTCAGCAACCTAGCAAGATCTTTTTTCAAAATAAAAAATAAAAAGGCCTAGAGGTTTAGCTTAGAGGTAGAATTCCCTGGTGTTCCATTCCCAGTTAAAACAACAATGATACAAGTAACTTCATAATGTCCATCTTCCATTCAGTAAAGGGACAGAGTCAAGTGAGGAATGGAAGACTGGACAATTCAAAAGTTGTAGCTTGAGAGAAAGTATACTCTGTCTGTGATACCTAAGTAATATAAACCAGAACAGGATAATTTTTCTTAATTAGTGGTATGGTAGGTTAATTGTAGTATAGTTCATTTGTAGCAATCCTAGTTTTAAAAATGTTTATTGATTCAAAGAGTAACTATAAAATAATATAAATTATAATTTATTTTAACCTATGAATTTTAAGATCATCTTATGACAGTTTATAAATAGCATAATGAAAAATAAATATGAAGTTCATAACCGTAATATTAAAAGATGAACATATATACAATGGTTGAACACTAGGATGCCAACTCAGTTTAATATGTAAAAATACTAATTTATTTAGAGCTATTTTGTGACTTTTTTACTTCATTTCTTATACATTCTGGCTGCTTTCCACTTTTTTCAAAGTATGTTTGAGATATTGTTTTCTATGCCAAAAAATAAATATCTTGACATAGCTTGAAAAAATTTAAAAAACGTATATCTACCCAAGAGAAGTGTGAACACAATAAAAAAAAGTGTGAGCTTATGTAGAGCAAAATGAATGCTATAAAAAAATCTAATCCACCAAATATGGGCATGGTAGCACACACTTGTAATCCCAATACTTGGAGGCTGATAACAGATTTGAGGATAGCCTTAGCAAGTAGTAAAAATTCATCAACCTAACCATTTCCTGTTTCCAAACAAAATATAAAACAAGGCTGGAGTGTATCTCAGAGTAGAAAGTCTCTGGGTTCTATCCCCTGTATCTCACACACAAAAAATCCCACTATATTAACTGTCAAAAATTTTTGAAGTTTTATTCTAATATTGATCTAATCTACTAGAAAAAGAAGGAGCCAATATTACCTCCATATTAGTTTTATTATTTAAACTTTAATATGAAATATTTCTCAAAAATTAGAAATTGGGGCTTTATTTTATAACTGTAAGGAAGAAACGATCATAGAAATTCATGGAACCAAAATCCTAATTGGACATTAGCAATAAGCCCAAAATATACAAAGATCAATCACTTATTTAGAGAAGTGATGATGATGACGATGATGACGGTGGTAATGTGTGTGTGTATATGTGTGTGCACACACGTGCACAAGATGGAAATATATATATATACATATATATATATATATATATACACACACATTACATATAGATGCAGATTCCTATAGACAGAGCCATAGTAAAAACATACAATGACTATAATTCCTGAAGAAATAATCAGTTTGAACATGATAAAATATTTTAAAAAATCATCATGAAAATGACTGATAAGGATTTAGATGCTTCTGTCTCTCATGCAGTCTGGAATATTGGAATATTTCTTCTGCAACTATCATCTTTTTATGGTATTCAACACTCTTTATTGAAACCTTCCTCAATGATAACTCTAAACTTCTCAAACTGCAGCTGTGTGTGAGGTCAACAGTTATTCAAAACATAACAGTTTTCATCTTTTGTTTTCAGTGTTTTGACATTTAACTGTTGTAAAGGATAATCATTTTGCTTATATCTTAGATAATATATTAAAAATAAAAAAGGAAATTGTTGAATTAAATCTTTTCTCAAGAACATTGAGAAGCTTCAGTTACACTTTAGTAATCTGTAATTGTGTTATATTTAAGGTCTTAATTTTCGTTTTCAGGTACATTGATATAAAATTAATTTAATAAGTGTGTTTGTATTAATTGACAAAATCATTGATAATGAGATCATACCTCACTTCACAGAACTTTAAAAGGGAAATATATCTGGGATTTATCTTGCTTTATGTTCTAAATATCTTATATTGTCTTTTTAAAACAGCCAATTACAGTAAAAATTTGAAAGACTCAAATTTTATTTTAATACTTTATTTCCCTAAACTAAGAATCCATCTGGTAAATCCTAATTCAAATACCTTTTGGCTTTTTTTTTCTAAGAGCAAATAATTATTTAACAGCTGGTCTGTCAGTTACACTCTACTTGATAAATTAATATGCACTTTTAATCTTACTTTATTATTTTCATGAAAAATCTACACTTTGATTCTGAAAATTCTTCTTATCTACTCTCTTCAATAAAATATTTGGAAGGAAATCATAGCTGATACAATGTCTTAGAGAATCTTCTCTTATTGTATGCATTATTAGTGAGTAACCTGCCTCTATGTTTTTGCCTCCCATGTTTGTAAATATATTAGATTTTAAGAAAAAATGTTTTATATTCTCAAAATCTAATAAAAATATGCAGTCTTTTGTAGTTCGTTCAGCTTCTATGATCTTTAAGAAATCATATATAATTCATACTACAAAATTTTTTGTCATATGTAAGGTGTCATTTAAACAAAGACTACGTAGCAGACTGGCCAGGTAAGAAGATGCTGAAATTATGTTAATTTTTATTACAATTGTTCAAGAAAGTTATTCAAATTCCTTATTATCTGATAGCATTAATATACTCTTATATATTTAAATCTACACAGATTTCTAGTCCATGAGAATATACAGAAATATTTGGCCAGGAGTGATGGTGCACACTTGTAATCCAAGTTCTAGGACAGCTGAGACAGGAGGATTGCAGGTCCACAGCTAGCCTAAGCTATTTAGAGAGGCCCTTCACAAATAAGTGAGACCTTGTTTCAGAATTTAAAAAAATAGGGCTGGGGGTGGAACTCAGAGGTAGAATTTCCGTAGATTCAATCCCCAGTGTCAAAAAGAAAAAGAAATCTTTGATGAAAATGCTAACTATATATAGCATAGCTGGTAGAGAAGAATGGAATTAAAGATGAAATCTTTCTAAACTATATATGATACTATTTTATGTTTTTATAACGTTATTGGTGCATTATTGTCTCACATCACAATGTAGCTTCTAGTGATAGTGACATACATGCACAGAGCATTTGGTGGGCACCCTCCCAGCTCTCCCAACTCTCTCCCCTTCCTCATA
Source organism: Muscardinus avellanarius (assembly GCF_963383645.1). Classification (NCBI taxonomy): domain Eukaryota; kingdom Metazoa; phylum Chordata; class Mammalia; order Rodentia; family Gliridae; genus Muscardinus; species Muscardinus avellanarius. The sequence continues at coordinate 31,231,810 of NC_137800.1, forward strand.
CAGGATATTGAGATTGATATTGGTATTATCATATTTGTATATTATGCCCATGGAAGTGATCTTCATTAATTTGCTCTTTCCCCTATATGCTCCCTCCCTCACTCCCTTACTCCACTGGAGTTTCTACTCCATTATCTGAAGCCCCTCTGATATTCTGAGTACTCCCTAGCTTCCACATTTAAGAGCAAACATATGACCCCTCAATTTGTGACTGGCTAATCTCACTTAACATAATATCTTCCAAGTCCATCCATTATCCTGAAATAACATGATTTTGTTCTTTGTAATTGCTTAGTAAAATTCTATTGTGTATATATCTTATTATTTTTAATTCATTCATCTGTTGATGTACACATAGGTTGGTTCCATTGTTTGGCTTTTGTTAATTGTGCTGCTATAAACATGAATATGCATGTATTAGTATAGTATTCTGATTTCAGAATTTTTATTTTGGAAACAGGGTCTCCTAAGCCAGCGCGCGCGGCTGGCTTCGAACCTGCGCGTTCCTCCTGTCTCTGCCTCCCAAGAACGGGGATTACAGTGTGCGCCACCACGCCCAGCTGCTCCATTATCTGAAGCCCCTCTGATATTCTGAGGGGCTTTAGATTTAAATTCTGATTTAAAAAGATGCCCAGGAGTGGCATAGATGAATCATATGCTGGATCTATTTCCAGTTTTTTGAGCAATCTCCACACTGATCCCATATAGGCTGTACTAATTTGCAATCCCACCAACAGTGTAGATTTCTTGTTTCCCCACATTTCCACCAGCATTTATTGTTGTTTGACTTCTTGATGTTTGCCATTATAACTGGAAATAAATGGAATCTCTGTGTAGCTTTGATTTGCATCTCCCTGATTTGCTAATGATGTACAATATTTTTCATTTATTTATTAACCATTTTTATATATTTCTTCTTTTGTAAAGTACCTATTTTGTTCAATCGCCCTTTTTTTTTTTTTTTGGTGGTACTGGGGTTCCTGGAAACCCTTCTACCTCTGAGCCACACTTCCAGACCTATTATATATTTTTATTTGGAAACGGTCTCTTAAGCCAGGGAGGCTGGCTTCGAACCTGCGCAATCCTCCTGTCTCCACCTCCCAAGCGCCGGGATTACAAGTATGCACCACCATGCCTGGCTCAATTGCCCATTTTTTTATTGGGTTATTTGTTTTTCAGTGTTGTCTTTACTTATACAATTTTATATTATTATATTTGTTAAAACTGTAAAGAAAATCAAGATTTTATACTATAAATAAATGAAAATATTATTCTTTTTTTTCTTTTAAATTTTTTATTGGTGCATTATGTTCAAACATCATATTGGGGTAAAAAAACTTGTGTGTACAAACATGTACTCATCAGCTGGGTGTGGTGGCGCACGCTTGTAATCCCCGCTCTTGGGAGGCAGAGACAGGAGGATCACGCAGGTTAGAAGCCAACCGCGTGCGCTGGCTTAGGAGACCCTGTTTCCAAAATGAAAATGTAAAAATAGGTCTGGGAGTGTAGCCCGGAGGTAGAAGGGCTTCCAGGAACCCCAGTACCACACACACAAAAAAAACATGTACACATCACTGATTTAACCCCTACCCAATTCCCACCCCATTCCCTCCCCGTCCCTCCCTCCCTTGCTTGGCTTAGTGATTGACTTCAATATATTTAAGTGCATTGTGTGTTTTAGAGATTTTCCTCTTCCCCCTCCTTTCTCCTCCTTTAGGTTGTCTTGTTTGCTCCCCTATAGGATTTCCTCTTTCAAGAGTTCCTCCTATGACCCATTTCTCCCTAACTCTCACATATTAGGAAAAGCATCTGATTTCTTTATTTTTTGTGACTGACTAATCTTACTTAGCATAATGTCCTCCAGTTCATCCATTTCCCTGAAAATGATGTAATTGAGTTTTTTTTAATGGCTGAGTAAAATTCCATTGTGTACATTTTCCACAATTTTGTAATCCATTCATCTGTTGATGGACATCTTGGCTGGTTCCATAGTTTGGCTATGGTGAATTGTGCAGCTATGAATATAGATACACATGCATTAGTTTGGTAGTTTCCTATCTTTTGGGTATATACCCAGAAGTGGTATTGCTGGATCAAATGGTAGATTTGTTCCCATTCTTCTGAGGATTCTCCATACTGTTTTCCAAAGTGGTTGTACTAATTTGCAATCCCACCAACAATGTCTTAGAGTTCCCACTTTTCCATATCCTCGCCAGCATCTGTTGTTGTTTGTGTTTTGAATGATTGCCATTCTAGTTGGCATTAGGTGAAATCTCATGGTAGTTTTGATTTGCATCTCTCTGATTGCCAGTGATGTTGAGCATTTTTTCATGCATTTATTGGCCATTTGAATTTCTTCTTTTGTGAAGTGTCTATTTAGTTCACTTGCCCATTTTGTTATTGGATGCTTTGTTTTCTTAGTGTTGAGTTTCTTGAGTTCTCTGTATATTCTAGATATTAGTCCTCTATTGGTGGTGTAGGTGGCAAAAATCTTCTCCCATTCTGTTAGCTCTCGATTGAGGTTCTTGACAGTTTCCTTTGCTGAACAGAAGCTCTTCAGTTTCATGCAATCCCATGTATTGATTCTCCTTTTAAGACAATATTATTCTTAATCATGTAAAGCATATTAAAACACTAATGAATGCAAGTGCATCAATTAATTGGGAATTTACTCCTATCCATTATCTATCTATCTATCTATCTATCTATATCTATCATCTATCTCTTTATCTATGGCCTGGGTATCGAACCCACGAGGATGCTACTTCTGAGCTATATCTGCAGCCCTTTTTAATTGTTTTAATTTTGAAACAGTATCTTTCTAAGTTACCGGGGATCTCACTAAATTTCTGAGACTGGTCTTGAACCTGTGGTTCTCCTGTCTTAGCTTCCCAAGTCCTGTAATAATAGACACACAGCACCATTTACAGCTCATTTACTTCATTCCTAACATTTTCAGAGCCAGGTTACTTTTGTCTCTTTTCTAGAATAACAAAATGCATGTATGAGACAATCCTTAGCTGAAGAATGCTGTTAGGCCACTGCTCTATACATCTTTCATAAGAACACCTTAGATATCTCAAAAGGGTGTAAGTCAAGCAACACATGGCTCATGTGACATTAAGCATTAGGCCCCACCAAGCCCTGATTGCAAAGTCACTTCCTCAGCCAAGCTTTAAACATTTCTCAGGAGAAATAATATTTTCCTCCTGCAGAATATTCACCTTTCCTTTTATTTGCATGGCACTTTCTTGTCTCCTCAGACAGTTGTACCCTGATGTAATTTCTGTCTAAAAAAGTTTTTATATAAATATCTTTTGATCTGAATTCTATTCATTTTTTTAAAGCTCTGCTGCAGTAGTGTGTGTATAGAGTTCCCCTAAAGCCTTTAGATGTCACTTTTCCCTTCTCTGCCCATTTACAATTACTATCACTTATAAAACATTTAATAGAATAGCCTGAAAATATAGATATTTTATGTGTGTTTTTCTTTTAAAATAATTAAGAACCTTGACGAGAAAATTCTTGGAAATTGTCTTATATGTGTCAGCTGAATATTTATGAAAGCAAGGTAAAGAAAACCCAAAAGTTGGGAAATAACATTATTTCATAATCAAGCTCTAAATGTGTTTAGAACTTGTTGTGGTGCATAGTTAACATTTGATACATTTTAGGCATTTTTGTTATATTAAAACTTAAATCAGGTAAGACATAATTTGATACTATAACCCTATGATCATATGTTATAAACTTCTAATTCAAATTTATACTTATGTTTTCAATATATATATATTTCTACTTACCTAAATAGCTGCCTAGAAATGAAGTAGAAATTCTCAAATAATCAGCCTCATAAAATTATTTTTCAACTCTATTACCAGTATTCAGCTAGAAGAACAAAATTTTTACCAAAATTGTGACATTCCACATTTATGATCAACACACAGCCTTTATTCCTAACTAATCCTTTACACATGACTACACTGTTTACATCATCCTACATATTAACCCAAAGGGGGGGAAGTCTATATAACCTAGAAAAAATGTAAAATACCTTACACAAAAATATTTTGTACAATTCCATACAATTTGAGTCAATAGACCATGCAAAAGAAATACACATTGTTAGTTTTTTGAAACTAATGGTTTATGGCCACTGTTGAATTTTCCTTAGGCATAACTAAATTCCCATCTTCTTTTTCTGTGAAAGGCTAACTATTTGAAAATGTAGAAGTAGGTGATGGGCATAATATATTTCAATACTTTAAAAATAATAAAAAATTTTTTTGGTGGTACTGGGGTTCCTGGAAGCCCTTATACCTCCAGGCTATAGTCCCAGACCTATTTTTACATTTTTATTTGGAAACAGGGTCTCCTAAGCCAGCGTGCATGGCTGGCTTCGAACCTGCACGATCCTCCTGTCTCTGCCTCCCAAGCGCGGGGATTACAAGCATGCACCACCACGCCCAGCTTAAAAATAATAAAATTTTAAGTCCTTACTAAGCACTTGAAATTATGTTTGAAAAATTTGGAATAAGAATCTCATTGAAGTAGAAAAATGTATTTTTCTGGGTCAAAATGAAATAAACTGTATATTATTTACATGTGCTTTCTTAACCCAATGTAAATTTGTCTTAGGACATACATTCACCTCATTCATGAATATAATACTATCCTATGTGGTTGTTATATCTGTATTTACTTGATAGAAATACTATTAGTGTTATTACAGAAAATCACCATGGTTATTGGATAAAGTCATATGAAACAATAAAAGGATTGTATCCAGATATTAGGTCAGAGAAATATTTTTTGCATCCAAATACATGAATTTTAGTTCTTTATCTTTCGTTGGCTTAGAACAGTTCCGTTGGAAATTCTTTAATATAGTCTACTTAGGAGAGAAGAAAAAAAGAGGAAGGGTGTATACTATGCACAGATGAAAGTATAATATTAGAGAACTCCTTGTGTACTACTATTCACAGGGTTCTTTAGGTGAAGATCCGAAGAAATAGCTGAAAGCCATTTCCCAAGATGTTCTTAGATGAAACATCTTCTTTAAAGGCATGACTGTGTGTAGAGAGTTACACCAGATGTAGGAATTTCACACCATCTGATTGAACATAGCCTTATCCCTCAGAGTGTAAATAAACGGACTTAAGATTACTAGCAAATCTGGATCATACAGATGGCCTAGGCAGACATTTAATTGCTAAGACGAGAAACAACTATTATTTAGGGCATTTTAATTGTATTTGGTGCCATATTTTCATGTGTGTATTCATTGAATGAGCTGGAGTTGCTAGAAGTATGAAGCGTCGTATGTTCCTTATACCACTGTGCTTGGGTATTATGTGTGGCAGAGCCTCTGTAATTGGTGTGTGTTTCAGACATTGAGAGTCTAACTTTCAGGTATTAAAATGTTTAGTTTTATAAATTAAAATATAAATATTTCACTTAATATAATGCTTTTTCACCCATTCCATCTCAAAACTGACCCATGTTCAGAAACCCACATAAAGGATTGTGTGGCTGTATTTTTTCAACTTTTTGTTCCAACTCCCACCTTCATTAATTGATTGTTCTTTCATATTTTTCCTGAAGCCAAATATAGAGAAGACTTTTCTTAAACCTAAGTAAGAGAGGGGCATAAGTGATTAGTGTATCCATCATAGGCATTGATGTCCAGATGTGACAGAACCCAAAGCACGTTTCCTTGCTCCAGTGGATCACATTGTGAGCTATTCCTCAACTCCACATTGGGGAATTCCCACCATTTTGTGATGAGCTCAGTACACCTTTTGCTGACCACTTTTTTTAAATCTAAATTTCTACTTTAGATTGATGGAATCCATGTAAACTTGAAGATAATTCATTTTTTCTAATGTTCCTTGAAGATAATGGACTCCTGCCTCAAACTTTTAATAAAATGTCTTGCTTCCTCCATAATCCACTGTATTTTCCTTTTTCAGATGCATTATTTACTTATTTACTTATTTTATTTATTTATTTATTTTTGGTGGTACTGGGGTTCCTGGAAACCCTTCTCTGGGCTACACTCCCAGACATTTTTTATATTTTATTTGGAAACAGGGTCTCGCTAAGTTGCTGAAAGCCTCACTAAGAAGCTGAGGCTGGCTTCAAACCTGTGCTATCCTCCTGTCTACGCCTCCTAAGCTCGGGGAGTAAAAGTGTGCACCACCACACCCGGCCAGATGCATTATTTAAAAATGCCCAATTCTTCTGGGCGTGGTGGTGCACACTTGTAATCCCCTCGCCTGGAAGGCGGAGACAGGAGGACCGCGCTGGTTGGAAGCCAGCCACGCTGGTTTAAGACACCCTGTTTCCAAATAAAAAAGTATAAAATAGGTCTGGGAGTGTAGCCCGGAGCTAGAGGGCTTCCAGGAACCCCAGTACTACACATACTCAAAAAGCTAATTCAGAGTTTTCTTTTTTACCTCAAGCTCTAGGGCACCCATATCAAAACATCTGGGTTATTGACTTAATAGTTTTTAAAAAGTTTGAAGTGGAGGTAAATACATAACATTCTAACAGTACTATGAATCTTACTCTATAGATACATTTTACATACATAGATAGATGAAGGTATGAAGGTTGAAGGATGAGCTTTGACCAATTCCTTAGCAAATGCTGAATAAATGATCAATCAATTCCCAACAGATGTTGGAATGTTTGTTACTATTTTTAAACCTCAGAGCAAATGGAGAAAACATGGGGCATATCTTAATATCCTTGTGTCTATATTTCATATCTATGCTCTCTGAATTGCAAATATAGATTTTTAAACTGGCATATAATTTTATATATTTATGGGATACAATGTGTTTTGATACATGCATATATTTTATAATGATCAAATCATTATAATTAACATATCCATCATCTCAAACACTTGTCATTTCTTTGTGGTTAAGAACATTCAAAATTTTTTCTTCTAGTGATTTTGAAATATATATTATTGTTAACTATAGTCACCATACTGCATAATAGAACACCAGGACTTCTTTCTGTATAAAGCTTAAGTTTGTTTCGTTATTTGTTGCTTTTTGTTTAATATCATGTAATCTTTTTTTTTTTTTTTAAGAGTACTGAGGATAGAACCCAGGGGCATTCTACCTCCAAGCTACACCTCCCTCCACTCCAGTCCTACTTTTTAGTCTTTATATTTTTTGAAACAAGGTCTCATTGAGTTGCAAAGGGCCTTGCTAAGTAGCTGAGGATGTCCTTGAGTCATGATCATCCAGCCTCCCTAATGCTGGGATTACAAGTGTGCGGCACCACACCCGGCCCTAATATCATGTAATCTTTAATGAAGATATTTAAGCATTGATCTGTACTCCTTTCTTTGTCCTTAGGAAATGAATCAGGCCCTTATTAATGCTGAATTGATTTATATGACAAATCTCTATGTTCTTATTATTAAATAGATAATCAGATGAAGTTGCTGAACCATTTAGAAACATACACATAGTTTATGTTATAAGAAATTGAAAAACTAATTCAATGACCACAACAGTGTATTACAGCAAAATAAATTATAAAAAAGTAAAGAAAATTATTATACATAGTTTCTGCATAATAGTGGAACAGATCTTTTACTTTTTATCTATGATTCAAAATGTGTTTTGAAAAATTCCCACAGAGTAAGTTAATAGGTTTCAACTATAAATTCTGAAAGATAAAATGAACCAATGTCTTAGAATTGTCACTGCTATAATCTAAAAAACTGACCTTACAATTTAGGAAGGAAGATTAATTGCCCGTAGTTTCCTTGAAGATTTTGGGGTTCAGTTTATGTGAAGCCACATACTGTGCATCTCAGGGCCTGGCAATGAGAAGCCAGGAGAGGAAGAACACAAAACTGTATTCTCATATCCTGGAGTCTGGAAGCAAGAGGGAAAGCAAGGGGAGGAGGAGCCATATATAATCGCAAGGATGCACAGTCAGGGATCCACCATCTCCAACCAAACTCTAAGTGACCAACCAGACAAATCCACTGTAATGCCTTTACAGTGGATTCATCTACTGATGAGATGACTACCCTCATGACTCAGTTACATAAACTGTGAACATCAATTTATGAGATATTCAGAAGATGTCCTATCTTTAGCCATTACAATAAGACTTTAAACATAGAAAAAAAAAACAATTGACTAGGATTTAGATATCTAAAGTTCAAGAGTATAACTTGAATTAGAAAGCAGTGTAAAACTAAGTAGCCAAGCTTAGTGGTACAAGCTTGTAATCCTAGCATTCAGGAGGCTGATACTGGAGGATCAAGGTTCTCAGAGAGCCTCAGCTACTTAGGCCCTCCACAACTCAGTGAGACCCTGTTACAAAATAAAGAATAAAAAATAGGTAGGGGGTATAGCTCAGAGGTCAAATGCCCCTGGGTTCCGTCCCCAGACCCAGAAGCTAAGCATGTTAGGCTTTGGCATATAGCTCTGTGGTAAATCTCTTACAAATCATGCTTGAGGCTCTGAGTTCAATTCCCAGCACTGAAGAAAAAGAAAAAAAAACTAAGCAGATTATCATATCCTGAATGCAGAGTTAAGGCTATTTCTGTTATATTCACATGATAATTCCAATTATTTTACATGTACCAAATGTTTTGTGGATAAGGGCTAGATTCTAAAAAAGTCATTATTTTCTTCAAAGCTATGTGCTAACTACAAAAGAACCCTAAATAATATTTAGTCAGTAGTATATAATCACAAATTAAAAATAATTCTTTAGGCTAAAATTATTTTACTCAAGTTAAATATATAGATTTCATAATATATATTTACCTTTAGTTTATGGAACATATATTATTTATTAACTTAAACCTTTAAAAATTAATTGATATCCTGATTATGTCATTGTGACCTACTTTGTAATAAATTCATTCAATCTATCTTACTTAGTATGTGGCCATTGTATTTTGAAAGGTCAAATGATACACTCTTACACAGATATAACACCACTAGGAAATATTTGCGAGCAAAAAGAAAAGCTGGGAAACTATAGAACAATTTTGACATAGATAAATATTTTTAAATATGTATGACTTTGACAGGAGTTTTTAAGAATACATTTGTTTGCTATTTTTGAATGCTTGTATTGATGTACTGTATTCTCATATTATAATGCTGTTCATAGTGGTAGTGGTATTCTTGCATACCGCACTTGGTGGGCTTTCTTCTGGCTCCCTCCCCACTTCCCCCTTCCCCATGCAGGATATTAAGATTGCAATTGGTTTTCTCATGTATGTACTTAATGTCAATTGAAATAATTCCTTTGTTAATTCTCCTTTTCTCCCTGCCACCCTCCCCTAGACCACCTTTCTTGCTCCACTGAAGTTTCTCCTTCATTATCTAGATTCTTTCTTGTATCCTGATTATTTCCTAGTGTATACTTGCAGAAAAAACATATGACCCTTAACTTCTTGTGACTGGTTAATCTCACTTAACATAATATTCTTCAAGTCCATCCATTTTTCTATAAATGACACTTTTTGAAATAAAATTTTATTCTTCTTTATAGTAGAAGGATAGTAGAGTAGAATTCCATTTTATGTGTATTCTTTAATTTTGTAGTCCATTTATTTGCTGTTGGATACCTTTTGGTTATTCTGATTTGTGCTGCTATAAAAATGAATATTATATTTTAAATGAAGAAAATGTTTCAAAATATAAACTTATTCTAGAATACCACATTTTTAAAATATGGCATTCTATTTATTCAGTAAAAGCCTATTAAGATTTATGTGCAAGGCCATGGAAGACTTAAGACAAAGAAATTTGAAATAATTTGCCTTCAGTGAGATAATTGTCAAATAAAGAAAGTAAGATGTTTTGGAACCTGATGAAACAATGATAATCTTAAGTAAGAAAACAAAAAATGACATGAGAAACATGATACTTCTTATTTCATTTTAACTATTTTGATCATATTGATTATCAAAATTCTGAATTATTTTTAATTTCTGTACCTCTGTATTGGTGATTTACATTGTTGAGATGTATGGGAATTTATTCTTTATTTGTTGGCTTTCTTTCTCATGTTTTTAAGATTCTTAGATTTGAATCTTTGTTCTATTGTTTTTTTTCTTTATCTTTATGTAAGAGTCCTGTCTTATCATTATTCCTGTATATTAATGGGGTGTATGGGGCTATATATTTGCCTTAATATATCTGTTCAATGTAATCAGTTTGTGTGTGTATATGTGTGTGTGTGTGTATGTGTGTGTGTGTGTGTGTGTATGTGTGTTAATGCGGATTAAACTCTGGAACACTCTACCTATAAGTTATACCTTCAGCCCATATATATATTTGCATATATATATATTTGCATATATATATATTTACATATATATTTATAGCCCTGTCATATAGTTATATATATAATTATATATAGTATATATACTATATATGATTCTTTCATTTATATTTAAATTTTCATTCTCTCTCTCTCTCTCTCTCTCTCCATATATATATATATATATATAATATATAATATATATATATGGTGTGTGTGTGTGTGATCAGGGTCTTGCTAGGTTTCTGAGAGTCTCACTAATTTTTTAAGGCTCCTTTTGAAGATCCTTCTATGTCTCAGCCTCCAAAATACTAGAATTATAGTCATGCACCATCATGCCCGGCACTATGTAATCAGAGTTTTGAGTTGGTCCCTCAGAGCCTCTTTAATAAAGATATAATCTCTAGCCAGTTCAGGTAAGCAGCTACTTTACTATGTTAGCATCACTGATATAAGCTGACTGTAATTGGCCATTGGCCTTTGTGCTTCAGGGGCAGAAACTTAGGGTAAGAAATTATGATGCTCCCAACTTGCAGCCCAGATGATTCAGCTATAATGCCCAAGGGATGCCACCACTTTTCTGTCAGTTGTGACCTTCATAGTGCAGCCATCTCTAAAACTTTGTGGTGGTGAGTTGTGGGTTATATGTCCTAGGTACCTCCCTCAGCATGGATATCAAATATTTCTTACATAAAATAGCTTAGTATTTGCATATAACCTATACATATCCTACCTTCCATATACTTTAAAACAACTCTTGATTATGTATTGTACAGGGAATGCTCTAAGTTCTATTTAAAGAGTTGATATACTATATTGTTTGGCAAATAATCAAATGAGAAGCAAAAAATCTACAGATTTAGTACAGAAAAAAATTAAAAATTTCACTAACATAAGAACTACATTAAGATGTGAGACTCTAATGCACCAATAAAAGTATAAAATAAATAAAAATTAAAAGTAGAGAATGTGACTTTAGTTCATCAAAATTCATGACAAATAAACATTGAAACTATTACGAAATAGTTATGAAAATTAAACTATATCTTCACTTTAAATGGTGCTAGACATACAATAAACTCAATTTACTCTAGTAATATAATATAAAGAAATTATTAGAAAGCATTTCATATTTGAAATGCTGCCCATGCTTATTCAACTTGAGCCTGACAGAGTTACTAAAGACAGTGTATCTGTATATGTTACTCCAAGTATTGCTCTGGAAGGTTCTTTTGAATTGTTATGCATTTGAACTTTTTCTCTTTAATTTAGAATTTTACCTTCTGAGAAACTCTCACTCTAAAAGCACAATAAAGACAGAAGATTATCAAAGAAATTGCACTCACCAGCCAGGTCCTAAATAGAAGAACCTCAACTAAAATTCTGGTCCCCATTAACTAAGTTAAGCCCATCTTTTCTATACTAAAAGAAGAAAACTTATGAGGATGGTGGTGTTACTTTGGGCTATAGAGTAATGATTATAAATAAGTTGGCTATGAAAGTATGATATGTTAGAGATTGCATTTATCTGCATATTACAGAAAATTCAATGGGATTTAGGTTTTTTTTATTTTTATTTTTTAATTTTTTATTGGTGCATTGTACTCATGCATCTTAATGGGATACAAGATGGTGGAGACATACATGCACACATCACCCAATTAGCCCTTACCCAATTCTTGCCCCATTCCCTCCCCCTCTGTCCTTTTCATGTTTGACTTAGTGATTGACTGTGATATGTTTTTTAAAGTACATCATTTGTATTAGAGAATTTTCCTTTTCCCTCCCTTCCCCTCCCATCCACTCCAGTACCCTTATTTCCTCATCTATGGAATCTCTTTCTTCATCTAGACTTCCTCCTATGACCAATTTCTTCCTAGATTCCACATATTAGGGAGAGCATCTGATTTCTTACTTTTTGTGACAGACTAATCTCACTTAGCATGATGTCCTCCAGTTCCATCCATTTCCCTGTAAATGATGTAATTGTGCTTTTCTTTATGGATGAGTAATATTCCATTGTGTACATATCCCACAATTTTGTAATCTATTCATCTGTTGATGGAGATCTTGGCTGGTTCCATAGTTTGGCTATGGTGAATTGTACAGCTATGAACATAGATACACATGCATTAGTTTGGTGGTTTGGTTTCCTTTCTTTTGGGTAGATATCCAGAAGTGGTATTGCTGGATCATATGGTAAGTTGGTTCCCATTCTTCTGAGGATCCTCCATACTGTTTTCCAAAGTGGTTGTGCTAATTTGCAATCCCACCAACATATTCGAGTTCCCACCTCTCTACATCCTTTCCAGCATTTGTTGTGTTTTGAATGATTGCCATTCTAGTTGGAGTTTTGTTTTTATCACAGCAAAAGATTCATAACATGGCTGTGGTTCATTACCTTGAAGATACTACAGCTAAAGTTCTGTCCTTTTTCCTTCACGCTGCCAGATGAGTATTGTGGCTTCCATCACTGCAGCATTATTTACAAAGCAGGAAAAAGAAAAAGGAAAGGTTGGCATCTTTATCTGTGGAGAAAAATTAACCCCATATGCTGCTCAGAGTATTTCCCTTTTTTTTTCATGATTCATAGAATTGTCTTACTTGAGTATTCTTACTGAGAGATTCTAGAAGGATGACATTTTAGTCTTTTAGTTTTAATGGTAGCTTGAACCAAGCTATAACATGATTAAAATGTATCCTGAATAAACCAGTCAATTGTCCTAGAATCCCAGGCAACCAAAGACAAAGACATTTTAGAGAACAAGCGAATAATCTGGCAGAGACCAGAATGAAGTGGCCCTAAAGAGCAGATTAAAGGAGCTAGGAGGTATTTATTTTTAAATATGGAAAATGTCTCATGAGAAAGATAAACAGAACTTTCTAGCATGATGATTACAACTCTGGGAAAGAGTGTGTAGAGAAAGAAAAAAAAGAATGGATGAAAACAGTCTTGGAGAATAGTTTTATTAAGGAGATGCAGAAGCTAATAAGACAAAGGCAGTGCCAGATAAGTAATGCCAATAGCAAAAAAATTTAATGTCATTGAAGCTTTACAATAGAAGAACAACAGGGTCGCTATTAAGAAAAAATAAAGTGGGAAATTCACTGCTTTTAGAGCATTAGATATGGCTTGAGATAAAGAACTTCTAGTAGACTCCCTGGAAATATGATTGGTGGCTTGCTAATTGAGTAAAGGGAATAAGAGCTGAAATGAAACACATTTCTTTTTGTATGTGTATATTAGGGATTGAGTCCAGAGGCATTCTACCTCCAAGCTACCCCCCAAGTGCTTTTAGTTTATTTATTCTGAAACAGAATTTTGCTAAGATGCTGCGGTTTCTCACTAAGTTGCTGAAACTGGCATCCAACTTTATATCCCTCTGACTCAGCCTGCTAAGTACCAAAATTACAGGTGTGCCCATCATACCTGCCTATATTTTAATTTTTTTCTTTTTGGCCAAGGATAAAGGAGCCAAGAAAGTAAAGTAGTTAAATATGATAATACACTTAGCAGAAGTATTTTGTTATTGCTTTTTTGTGTTGTTGAAATTTAAGTTAGGTTTGTGAGGAAAGTGCTTGTGAAAAGTTAAATTAATAAAGAAAGAGCAAAGATACTGAGTCTATTCGTGGATGTTTGATTTAGTTTTTGACAATTCAAAATCCAGTTATGTAAGTAATGGCATATAGATGAAAATAGTTTTTAAAATTTAAGTTTATTTTAATCAATATATAAAAAATATAAAAAATGATACAAATTAATGGGGGTACCATATGGTGCTTTGATATACTTGTACCTTGTTTAATCAGATTCAACACATCTGTTTTCTCAATGTTTATCACTACTTTATGGAACATAATTCTTTCCTTTAGCTTTTGGAGATATGCAGTTCACAATTGCCAACTGCAGTCATCCTACTGCACAGTTAGCACACCAAACTTTTCATACCTACCTGCAGTGTAAAATCCATTGACCAACTTTTTCCCCCTCTCTCCTCCCCCCTCCATCACCAGCCTCTGATAGCCACTATTCTATGCTCAACTTCCATTAGATCCAATTTTTATGTTCTGCATATGAGTGACATCATGCAGTATTTCTCTTTCTGTGCCTGGCTTATTTCACTTAACATAATGATTTCCAGGTCCACCCTGTTACCACCAATGATAGTATTTCATTCTTAGACTGATAAACATTATCAAACATGCTGCAGTTGTATTGGTAGGACAGAATAACGTTTGTTAAATTGCTGACTGCTTACTATATTCTAGACATGTCTCATAGATTATCTCATTTGGTGATTGCAAAATCATTACTAGTACCTGCCTCAAATTTTTGTCATGAGAATGAATTTATTAATAGATGCAAAATGCTTGAAAGAGGTCCTAGCATGTTATAAACTCCATTTTATTGCTATAAAATAATTATAGTAGCAATTTTTTGCATTTCTTTTTTCACAGAAAATTGAAGCTCACATAATTGAATAGTGAAGCTGTAGTGTTTCAGTGAGGAAGAAACTAAATCATAATTCTATTTCAGGTATGTTGGACTGCAAAGCCCACAGAATTTCAAGAGCAGGAACAAATTCTGTTAAATGCTTCAAGAAAAGTGTCAGCAGAATGAGTCATAGTCACAGGCCTGAGTTCAGGGACAGGATTCCAAGACTTAAAGAAGCTGAATTTATTAAGAAATGTCAATTTTAAGACCTAAAGGGCAGATTACCCAAAATACCATTCTGATTATTAAAATAGAATGGAAGGTGGGAACCAAGTCTTTGTGGCAAATTGGGTAGCCAGGGTGAGTTCAAGTTTCAACCCATGATAGTCTTAAGGCATTTCCTAATGTTAATGCTATGCTTCTTAAATTCCTTCTGCTTAAGTGTTAGGCTTGTTCTGGAGGCTTTAATTTTTCTATACTTGTAGATGGAATTTAAATTTAAATTTAATTTTTGGAAAGAATGACATGACAAGCTGAGTACAGTGGAACATGTCTGTAAATCCAGTACTTGGAAGGCTGAGACAGGAGAATTGCAGACTCAAGGACAACCTCAACAACTTAGTGAGATTCTCAACAACCTACATGAGACTGTTTAAAAAAAAAAATTTAGAAATGGCTGGGGTGAAGCTCAGTGGTAGAATATCCCTGGGTTCAATCCCCAGTACCACAAATAAATAAGTACATATATAAGTATAATAAAATAAAACAATGTCATGATATATGCCAAGAATCAGCTGAGGCCTTTAGTACTAAAAATTGATGCCAAGACAAATTAAATGGAGTAATTCATAAATTCTTTAAATGGATATGTAGTTAGCTTGCAGTGAACTGAATCAGTAATTCCTGGATCTGAGGGCATTATATTATCGTAAATTTTTAATCAGAAAAGGTAATTGTTATTAACTATAGAAATAAGAACTCATTTGTTGGGACCAAATGTAGTCTCTGTTTTTTTTGCCTTTGAGCACTCTAAGGATTTTGAAATATTAATTCATGTGTTCATTTTTTCTTCATGTGATAAGCACTTAGAAAAAATAGTACTCTCTAAAACCCAACATGCTTAGAAATAAATAATGAGCTGTGTTCTTATAAGGGAAATATGAAATCTTCTATAGGGAACAAGTCCTGTACTTTATGATTAAGAATCATATATCATAAAATATAGATTGCAAATGAAACCCAGGAAGGATTTCCCAGCCAAGTAATGTATTCACACTGAATACAATATTTTACATAAAATTTGTTTACAATTAAAAGGGTTAAAAAAGGGAAAATCAGCATTCATTAAAAAACGAAAAATTCTGAGGATTCTGTGTATATATTCTAGTTGAAGAACTATCAAAATTAAAATTTGTAATTAAATAAAATTATTCAAATGAGAACATTCCTTAGTTTTTCTGAGGTATGCACATAAAGTCTTATAGCTATTGATATTTACTGTCTGTTCGTTTCATCTACCTGCTTCAATAAAATTTAAACTAACAACTCTGAGAGACAAATGATGTAAGACTAATTAAGAACTTCATTGAAGAAAGAAAAATGTAAAGTATTAATTATATTTAAGCCTCAGACAACTTGAATTGTTATGCTAAATAATTTTTAAAAATGAGGAAGTTACAAAACATGTTTAAGTTTAAAAGAAGTGATTTAATCTCCAAGTTTTGCTAATATGCCTTCTACAAATGACAAGTCAACATACTATACATGCTTAATGAACTCTATGAAAAAATAATAATGTTAATTTGTACACTTTTGTGTGTTTAAGAACTGAATAATACTGCCAAGAGGTAATAAGTATATTTATACTTAAAGTATACTAATATCCCAAATGTTTCTCAGTACACATGAAAAGAAATTAATTTTAATTAAAAATAAATATTGTAAAAGTTGAGATATAACCAACAATAAAATGATATTGAGTTAAAAAATTCTAAGTCAGGAAAGGAAAAAGTATTGGTAAACCTAATAATGATAAATTAACTAAATGTCTTAGTAAAAAAAATGATATATGGACTCCATTTTTCCAATTCAACAGTATACTTTTTAAAAGGATTTTAAGTAGAATTTAATGATGAGAAAATTGACATGCACTTTCATCATTAATAGTCAGCTTTATTCAATAGGTCTGAGGTATTTTAAAGCAAGAAAAATAAATACAAAATATATTGGACTCTATATTTTATATTGGAATAAAATTAAGTGTCATTATTTCTAGGTAGCATGATTATATATAAAATGCAACAGAATTTTCAGACATATTATAGTATCAACTAAAAGAGTTTAGATTGGTAGGTGAGTGTGCCCAGCTAAAATAACAAGTTTTGTTGTATAAACTAGCACAATCACCAACCATCATATTCATGGAAAACCTTTGCTATATAGTTATTACATATCAGACACTGGTCTAAGCACTTTACCTGACTGGAATCATTTGAATATCAAACAACCCATGAGGCAAGTGCTTCTTGTATCTCATTTTAGAAACAGATGGCCTGATATATATAGAACACTGGCATTTGACTGAATTGTGCATTATACTTTAGGGGAGAATAAATGATGTAGAGATAACTAGTTAGCCATATGAGGACAAGGAAATAGATTACTCTCTAAAACCATACTCAAAAATGTTTGCGAGACTGACTCCCTCATGTCACATTTGCAAATGGAACCTGGACAGGTGATGATCTGCTCTCTCTTGTTTCCTCATAGAATTCACCACTTCCTTACAGTCTATATAATTTCTTAATTTATTAAGATTATTTTTTACAATGTCCATATTCTTCTTAAACCTAACTCCACAAGACAGAGTTCCTTTTCTCTTTTGTTTTTAGATGTATCTCAAGAGTCCGGAATATTCCCTGCCATGTAAGAGGTGATGATCAAATATTTGTTGAATGATGTATAGATGTCATAGTCTGGCCCTAAACAAGTGTGCACAGGGATTAATCAGTAGACTTGTTGTGAATATTTAGAGGGTACACAGATAATTATTACCCTGTTACACATAATTTTGTGTTTTCATAGGGGGAAAAATCACTTCTTTATATATCTCAGTATATTACCTCAATCACTGTGAATAAACACTCTTTACTGGCTATATAGAAATTAAGCAAATTAGTCTTAAGTATGTTTAGTAAACTAATACAGTGTTTGCTATGCATTTATTAAGTTTATTGGATATGATACATATGATTTTTGAATTAATATATTTATAGTTGGCAAATTTTTAATAATTTATTTCTGAGTTTACAAAATCTGTTCATAAAACACTGAGCTAGAAATAAGGAAATCTGAACATTGGAGATGGTATTGTTTGAATTTTCTAAAAAATTATAGGCATGTATTGTGCACAAAGTCTGAATAGGCAGTGGATGGGTCTGTGCTATTCATTGTCAAGTTCAGTCTCTTAGAAGACTGCCTGGAAAATAGAAGGCACTCAAGGCCGATTTGTTGCATAAAGCATTCTTTCAATGGGATAATTATTTATTTTTCACATTTCAGTCTCATTATCAGAAACCGGAAATAATGCCATCTATGCAATGTTCATCTTATTAAGTTAAGTGACAACCATAAAACAACATGAATATCATTGCCACTATAAAGTCAATGTCTTGGCCATCCTTCAAATAACACTATTTTGCATATTTTCTTTTATTCTGTTGCTATTTATCTATTGTAGAGTTTGAATATGTTAACTCTTTCAAAAGTGTTTTTCTTTCAGCATTTTCTCTCCTACAGAATATTTATTCTATTATAGGAATTATCTTAAAATATTTTTGTGTGAGATGTTAGCAATGTCATTTAACTAAAAACATTATTTAGATGTTTTATATGTACAAATGTCATGTCTCAAATCTTATCATTGTTAACTATTCTTTAACTATAGTTTTAAGAGTTTTTATGTCTACTTCAAATTCTAGATTAAACAAATACAGAAGAAATCCAGATATTTAAGTCCTGATATTTAATAGACCTGACTCCTTTAGGAATTCCTATTGTATGAGGCACATTGTTTTTTTCTAAAGTATTCCCATTTTTTACTCCTATGAATTAAGTAGTTTGTTAATAGATTTTTAAATCATGCTTAAAACATAAAAGTGGCTTACCAGTCAATATAGTTTTAGTTGCAAAACTATTTTTAAATGGCATCAATATTTCAAGCAAGTACATCTGTGAAAGCACTGGCTGTTTCTTTTCTCAGTAAGGTATGAATTATATAGACATTCTTAAATTCATTGTAGATATTGAAGAGAATATAAAATTCTCTATAGTGGTATTTTTATAGTTTATCTTTCTAACTTAGTTTTTATGTAAATTGGCTTTCATGCCTGTAAAGAAATTGTTGGTGCTAAAGAAACGATACTTTGACTAAGTACAATGTCAATAAAAATGAAGCTTTCCACAGTATTACTCTATATAAAACAACTTAATCAGAATATGTCAGCGATGAAAGAACAGTTTAATAATGTTTTGGTTTGTTAAAGCATTTTGATAGCACCTAAGTCTTTTGTTCTAGCTCATAAAGTCTGTTGAAAACTAATTCTTCTTCTCTTCTTTGAATGTTTTTAATCTTACAAGTGTATATTTCCTCTTTTCATCATAAATTTGTTCTCTACACACTTAGAATTACTGGTACCTACAATTAGTATGTGTAGTGTAAGAAAATTATGTTACAAATATTAATTATTAGTAAAATGCTTAATTGTAAATTATACCAACAAATTAGAAAAATATTGTTTCAAATAACAAAGCCAAATCATACCCAGACAATGATATTGTTGTATTCCCAATACAGGTATACCATTTAGAGATTATTTTTCTTGAAAAAAATGCTATAAGGTTTTGTGATATAAAATATGAAAATATTTTTAAATGTTTATTATGTAGCTGAGAGATAACATTTCAAAAGCTTAGATGTAGAAATGTTAAGTTCTAGGCTTAACCAAATTACTGTTAAGAAATATAATTGTTTATATCCCATAGTAATTATTTAATAGCTTTAAGCATTAAATAAATACATTACCTCTATTCATTGAAAGCTTCCTTTACATTAACAAAAATATACTAGAATAATAATATTTATCTGAATAATGGTCTCCATTTCATAATAATTGTGTGTTGTACTTGTATTCACTGATATCATAAAATGTTTTCTTTCATTGTAGTGGGTTTTTAATCTAATATCCTTAATGTGAACAATAATTACTTCCATGATGATATCCAGAAAACCAGGTATATAAACTAACTCAAGACAGCTACTTAGGAAGATAACAAAATAAGTGAAAATAAAGGTACACTCATAGTCTGAAAACTGATCACAATTATACACAAAATAAAGTGGGTGGTAGTCAGGAGAAAACATCTTAAAATCATAATCTGTCTTACTCTATGCAGAGAATACTTCAGTATTAAAAAAAAAATCCAACTGAGGTATGTATCATTCCCTGTTTGAAAAACAGCTCTTTACAGGAAATGTTTCAGAAAACACCAATTAGAAATAATTCAAGAGACACACTAGGCTCTGCCAGAAAGGTTATCAAGGCATAGCACAACCTTGAAAGACATAATGAAACGTGTGTGTGTGTGTGTGTGTGTGTGTGTGTGTGTGTGTGTGTGTTTGAAAAGGTTTGCTGTGGTGATGCCTCCTACCCAGTCTTTGAACATGAACTATATTAGATATCCTTTTCATATTAAGCACTCTGCTAAGTGTCAGAAACTTGAAAATATGTGGACTCTTCTCTCAAAAGTGTTAAATAAAGAGAGAGTGCGTGGAATTAAGCAAATGATTGCAATATTATGTGGTACGTTCTTTGATGGTGGATGCTATGGAAACAGATATGTGGTGTTTGTGTGGTATATATAAGTCATGAAAAGGTCAACAAAGAGTTTCTGGTGCAGATGATTCCTGAGAAAAGGATAGGCGGGAGAAGGAAATAAATCACAAGGAAACATAGCATATGTAAATGTGTGATAGTGAGGGAGAAAGCAATGTGACAATCATAGGTAAGGTCAGAGGTATGAAGAGGAAAGTGAGAGATGAGATCACAATATTGCTGAGATAAATAGCTTGGAGCTTATCTTGATGGATATAGGATGCTATGAATTATTTTTCTTAATGAGGGAATAAGATGATTAAAGGAAAATTATTAAAATGGGGAGAAAAGTTGAGTATTATAACTCCAAATTTTGGCTTTGGTTCCTGAATGGATGGTGGTGAGCAAAGGGGGAATGCACAGGTTTAGTCTTTTCTTTTTTTCTAAAATTAATTAAGATATCTACTCTAAATACCACTGAAAGTTAAATGCATCATGGAAGTAGATAGAGGTAACGGGAAGAAAAGAATTAGATGGAGGTAACTGGAGAAAAGACAACAGAACCATGCTAGATCAGTGAAAGACCAAAAATAAATGAATAAGGAAAGAAAAGAAAAGAAAAACGCTGGGCATGGTGATGCGCTCCTATAATACCAGTATTTGGAAAGCTGAGACAGGAAGATCACAGGTTTGAGACCAGTTTCAGCAACCCGCCAACATTGTTTCTAAACAAAAAAAAAACAAAAAGGGATGGGAATGTAGTTTAGAGGGAGAATGTCCTGGGTTCACTCTTTAACACCAAAAAAGAAAAAAGAGACAATAGAATAAGTATTAAGATTACATAAATTTGTTTTTTTCAAAAGTATTTTGTTAATGTTTGATATATCAGAATTAGCATACAGTGGTCCTGGGTGCTGATGGGAAGCTCAAGGTGTACATGGATGGGTGCAAGGAATGAGGTTTAAAAAATAGAGAAAAATTGGCCAGGTGTGGTGGTGCACGCTTGTAATCCCCGCACTTGGGAGGTGGAAACAGGAGGATTGCTCAGGTTCAAATTCAGCCACGCTGGCTTAAGAAACCCTGTTTCCAAATAAAAGATATAAAATAGGTCTGGAAATGTAGCCCGGAGGTATAAGGGCTTTGAGGAACCCCAGTACCACCAAAAATAAATAAATAAATAGAGAAAAATGGGAACTGTGAGGTTTTGCCTCATTTAACTTTACCTGGGTCTATTATCTTCTATATGCATAGGAACCAAGACATATCCTTTTAAATATGTATTTCGTATTCACCTATTTATTCTTTGAAGTTTATCAAATGCTTAGCACAAAGTGGTTCAAATAATATTCTGTGAAGGAGTATACTACATAGAAAAGTTGGTTTATGACTAAATATAGCAGATGTAGGCCTATGTGGTTGCCCTGGCAGCACAAGCATCTGAGATTAAAGTTCTGCAATGTTTAGTTTGCATATTTATTTCTGTAAACACAGCTCAGTTGATATCAAAAGCGATGTCAAAAGTGATGAATTGAGAAAACTAAGTGTGATTATAAAGTAGTGTTTACACTAAATTCTGGAGAAGAAATTAGAAAGGAATTGGGCTATTTTACTGGATCATCTTTATTCTTACCTGAGGACAACTCAGTTCACAGTAAAACCAATGACCTATTCCCTAATTCACCTTCTGAAAGATACTTTGTTCACTATAAACAAAAGTGGAAAAAGCAAATCACTTTTTTTATTTCCAAATGTATGTCCTTGCATCCAGAGAAATAATATAGATTAGCTGTCATAAATCAGAATTGGGAGCAGAGATCCAAAACTAGATTGAACCTGGCTAAGATTCCACAGAACTATGCACACGCTGTCTCTCTGTTCTGTATTCTACAAAAATCTCACCAACACCCAATTTCTGTAATTTACTGTTTGATGTTGACCTGATAAATATCACTATATATTATGTAATTTTCTCATAGGTGAATGAAAGCCAAACACAAACCATGTGTGGTTGTACAAATATGGTCTCCCAATTGTAAATGTTGAAAATGCTTTTATAAGTTATTTCTCATAAGTATTGCCATTTTCTTGTGCATTAACCTTTTGAATAATTGCTTATTTCTGGATTAAAAAGACCATACTTTAGTTTGGGAAACGTGGAAAACTGAGGATTTACTGGAAAAATCAAGAATTTCTAATTTGAGAGAATATAATAAATATGCAATAAATAATACTTAATACGTAAATTAAATAAATATTGATATATGCAAAAGTAATATATGAGAACATTCATTTATTTATATAGTTATAAACTCACATTCATACATTTCAAGTATTTAGTCAATAATTATTTAATTATTTAATTATATTGCTCCAGAAATAAAATTACATAAAGTTCCAAGATTATATAAAGTAGTGGAACCTATTATTGAGATTGTTAAATGTGAATTATGCTAAATAAATTCTTAGTTACTTGACTAGTTAATACTTTCATATTAATAATTTCTTGTCACAAAAATAAATGCATATTTTATCATCCATAAATACCAAAGAAGCTGTCTAACATTCAGAATTTAGCATAGAAAGCCATATTTTTATTTCAAAAGCATAAATGCAATATTGACAATTCTTTACAAATCAAAAAAGAGAGCACATAGTTACTTTCTTCAAAGATAAATACACTTACGGTAAAGATGATATTCAAGCCTGTGTTGCTAATCATTGTTAAATATTCCTAAGAATATGTACCCTTAGTTTGGGTAAGTTAAATCACTAATTGCTTCTTTTGAGACTTGAATATATTTCATTCCTTTCCATCAAGGTGATTCTATACTTTCCAGTACATAATTTTGTACATGATCTTCTTTGTTAAATAAATGCTTATTTATTCATTCACACAATTTAAGGGGATCACTAAAATATGCTCAATATATTATCATATAAGTGTCATTTTTACCATTATTTAGATTTTGCTTGACTGTATCTTTAAATTTACAAAATCCCTTCTTTTGTATAAACTTTTATGAAAAGATAGCTATATATTTATTACTTAACATTATGATATTTGATTGGAAAGTTTCATAGAAAAGATTCATAGAAATCAATTATTTGCAATTTCTCAGCATAAAAGAGACTATCAATCAATATGATCCACTATCAGAGACCAATCAACACAAACACAAATTGTTGGAACACGTAAAGTATGCTAATGTGTCACCAATAGGTATTCATTTTATGATTTAAATAGATGTACATTTAAGTTATGTTGAGTAAGATATGAACAGAAAAATATTTTATGACTTAATGAAATAATATTTACATATTATTTATCTATACTATTAATTAAGAACATAATTTAAAGTAGTTCACTGGGATTAAATTTGTTATACAAGTAAAATATTTTATCTGAAATCGGTGTTTTCCACTACTAGGTAATACTAATACTATTTTATTATTAGGTTTTCCTAAAACGTTTTATACAGAAATGCCTCATTATAATAGGATTTTTTAAAGTACCTTAAAACATTTCCAAAGTGATAGTACTAGTAATAGCTATCACATATTGATTGCTATTATAACAATAGCCCAAGGACATAATTACATTCATTGCATCTACTTGAGAAAAATGACATAAATAGATTGAATAATGTAACTAAATATTCAACTAGATTTTCATAGCTAATGCAGTTTTATATGCAATTAATACATATAATTAAGTAATCTTGACTCAGACAATGAATAAATTAGCATAAAAAGAATGAAACAACTTTATTCTGTTAATGAGAAGAGTAAGGAAAGATGAAACAATGCACCTATGTCCATACCTTTTGTTGAATGCTTATATATCTTTTTCTAAAATATTGCCTATAAGAAAAAAGATATACATCCGCAATTCTATTTTGTTATTATGCCCATATAATGAAATTATATTTTCATAAAATGTTGAGTATTTTGTTATCCATCTATCTCTGCCACATATTTATCTTTGGGACAGTCAAATTCTGTATTTTTCTTGCTTCTCAATATCTATACAGTGGGTAATTATTAATCTTAAACTTTTATACTGAAAAATTTCTTCTCTTCCAAGACACCTTTTTTTTTGATATCTTTAGAAAAGGGATGAGGACAAACTAAGATGGCACATAGAATACTGAAGACACCTTTTGTTTTTTGTTAAATATATTTTGGTACATCATAATGAAGTTTGATATGATACAAATAAACACACACCCACCACTTGATGTAATTCCCTCCAGATCCCATCTCATTCCCCCTATTTCCCTGTACATATAATGAGGTTAGCAGTGATATCATCATATATGGATATAGCACTATTTGACTTGTTTGCTTCATCAAGCCTCCTTTTTTGCCTCCCCACCTCACTCTACTATTCTACTGGACTCTCTCCTCATTTCTCTGAAGTCCCTTTTGTTTCCTATTTACTTTCTAGCTTTCACACATGACAGAAAACATATAGCCCTTGACTTTCTGAGACTGACTGATGTCACTTAGCAAGATGTCCTCTAGTCTCATCCATTTTCTTACAGATTACATAATTTTGTTTTTATTTATGGCTGAGTAAAACTCTATTGTGTGTATATACCACATTTTCTTTATCATTTCATCTGTTGACAGACACCTGGGTTGGTTCCACAACGTGGCTATTGTGAATCGTGTTTCTATGAACATGGATATGTGTGATTCACTCTAATATTATGACACTGATTCTTTTGGAAAGATAATAAGGAGTAGTATAGCTGGCTTATATGGTGGGTCTATTTCCTAGTCTTTTGAGGAAACCTCCATACTCATAGTGATTATACTAATTGATGCAGCCACCAACAGTGTGTAAGAATCCCTATTACCCCCACACTCTTGCCAGCATTTAGTTATTGTTTGTATTCTTATTGACTATTATTCTAACTGAAACTGGGTTTTCAGTATAGTTTTGATCTTCATTTATCTGATTGCTAATGATGTCAAACATTTTTTTCATGTATTTAATTGCTATTTGTGTGCCTTCTTCTGAGAAGTGTTTATTTAGTTTAATTGACCAATTTTGATTGTTCTGTTTGTATCCAAAGAAATTTTGATCAATAAAAACTGTACTGGAGGCATCACAATACCTTATTCCAAATTATAATATAGAATCACAGTAACAAACAGCATAATACTGGCACAAAAACAGACAGAAAGAGCAATGGAATAGAATAGAAGATACAGAGACAACCCATCACACTTACAGCCATTGATTTTGGCCAAAGAGCCAAATATAGATGCTGAAGAAAAGATAGGCATTTTAGCAAGTGATATTAAGAAAAATAATGAAATTAGATGCCAGTCTCCCACCCTATACAAGGGTCAACTCACGATGGGTCAAATTAGACCAGTAACTTTGCAATTACTAGAAGAAAAAAGAGCCAACTCTCTCTCTGTCTCTCTCTCTGTCTCTCTCTCTCTGTATGTATGTATGTATGTATGTATATATATATATATATATATATATATATATATATTACTTTATATATTAGATACTTCCTAAATCAGTCTCACAAAACTCAAGAAATAACACCTTGAGTCAATGATGTGATAGCATCAAATTAAAAACCTTTCTGCAGCAAAGAAAACAAGAGTCTGAATAGAGAGCACACAGAATGTGAAGCTATCTTTGCTAACTACTCCTCTGATAGAGGACTAATATCTAGATCATATAAAAAACTTAAAACCTAAAATAGATTTTTAGATTTTAAAACCAATACTTCTATTTAAATAGTTTCATATATCATTAAGAAAGAATTTCTAGTTGTGCAACAAAGTTACTGTACTTTCTACATGATATACTGGTAAAATAAGTAGAAAATAAAGCTAAGTAATTAATTAATTATTTTTTAATTTATTTTTAATTTTTATGTGGAACATATTAAGAATGGCATACATTCAGACTGTTCTTGGTGCCCTCTCCCCTCACCCTCTTCCCATTCCCCCTCCCAACAATGAGTATCCAGATTGACCATGCTACATTCATACTTTTGCACGTATTCAGATGTAGCTCCTCCAGTAATCAACCTCAGACTTCTTCCTCTCATATCCTCTCATTCTAGCTTTGCTGAGGTTCCCCCTCCATTATCTGGAGGCCCTCTGGTATTCCTAATACTCCCTAGTCTGAGCATATTAGACAGAACAAAACATATGTCCCTTCTTT
The DNA here is from genome assembly GCF_963383645.1 of Muscardinus avellanarius. Classification (NCBI taxonomy): domain Eukaryota; kingdom Metazoa; phylum Chordata; class Mammalia; order Rodentia; family Gliridae; genus Muscardinus; species Muscardinus avellanarius. The sequence goes on from NC_137800.1 coordinate 31,258,637, forward strand.
TTCTGTGCCTGACTGATCTCACTTAACATAATGTTCTCCAGGTCTTTACATCTTCTTGCGAATGACATGATTTTGTCCTTCTTCATAGCTAAGTAGAACTCCATTGTGTGTATTTCTTATACTTTTTCAATCTATACATCTGTTGATGGAGACCTAGGTTGGTTCCATATTTTGGCTATTATGAATTGTGCTGTTATGAACATGGGTATGCATATGGTACTGTAGTTCTCTGATTTCAACCCCTTTATACCCAGGAGTGTTAGAGCCCAGGAGTGTTAGAGCCGGATCAAATGGTGGATCTATTCCCAGTTTTATGAGGAATCTCCACACTGATCTCCATAGCATCTGAACCTGTTTGCACTCCTACCAACAGTGTAAAAGAGTTCCTCTTTCCCCACATCCTCACCAGCATTTGTTGTTATTTGATTTTTTTTTATGCTTGCCACTCTGATTGTGATTAGATGGAATCTCAGCACAGTTTTGATTTGCATCTCCCAGATGGCTAATGATGTTGATTATTTTTTCATGTATCTTTTGGCCACTTGTATATCTTCTTTAAAACTAACAAAACAGCTGGGCATGGTGACGCACTATTGTAATTCCGCGCTTGGGAGGCGGGGACAGGAGGATTGCACAGGTTTAAAGCCAGCTGTGCTGGCATAAGGGACTCTGTTTCCAAATTTTAAAAAGTACAAAATATAGGTCTGGGAGCATAGCCCGGAGGTTAAAGGGCTTCCAGGAACCCCAGTACTACCAAAAATAATAAATAAAATAAATAAATAAAACTAACAAAACAGTAATGTGATCACATAATAACTATATGTTAAATGCACATCTTCCTATACTTGGATCAATATTTCCACCAAAAATAATCTAACATAATACCAAAATATGAGTTAAAAGATAAAATTTCCTAAATACATTTATAGTATGATAATTATAATGTTATCATACATTTATGATTATATCATTCACATATTTATATTATATGAAATGTATATATAGAATATTTTAGATAACATATGTGTATATTCTACCATGTAAAGTTTTAATTATCTAAAATTATTCTGTTTAGCTCAGGTCTGAATTTAAAATATGAGAAAAAAGTCATTCTCTTACATGATGTCATAAGAAATATGCTGGAAAAGCCCAATATATCCACATTGCCAGAGGATGATGAAAAATTGTTAACAGGTGCTATGTCATTTTTTCAAAAATTGGAAGGCTTTTACATATAGGAAACTAATGTAAAAAACTCACTATTAGTGATTGGCTACATTTATCATGAGTTATTATGATTGAGAAAACATATGTTATCTCTTGCCTTTTAGAACATAAAATTTGCTAGAGACCTGAAGAAGTGTCCAAATACTAATTTTGTATACACTAAAATTTTAACCCAAATTAGGATTATGTTGTGATAGATATTCTTTGATGTCAGTACTACAAATAGTTGATTTTTATTAAATTTGCTCGTATGTAAATTCCATTACAGGTATTATTTTAGATTTTGTTTAAAACACATGTATACTGTTTTGGTTATATTTTCATATTAGCATGTGTAATATCCTCATATACATGTTTCATTTTCAGAGAAAAGGTATATACTATTTAGATTTTATGGATTAATTGGTGAATATAAGTCAAACTAAAGAAAATTGACTTTTAGAAAATATTTTGGTCTACATAATTATTTTACTAGAATTATCTTGGCCATAAATTTGCCTGGTTTCCTAGGTAACTATTTGCGTTTCATATGGATAAAACAACATTTCCCAAAGTGAGTTCGCTGGAGCAACGGAGAAGAGTACTAGGAGAGAAAGGACAGGGAAAAGCCATGGGTTACTCTCTGAAAACCCGTGATTTGCTACAAGGAAAAGATCCTTTAGGTCATATTTGCTCAATGAAAAATATATTTTCTTTATGGATTGGAGATTCCCGGAAGACTTGCAATACCAAAATCTATTCAGCTTTGTTTAACCCAGTATTTTCCAAACTTATTTGACTCTGCTAATTCTTTGTAAATTAACACATACCATTTTCCACATTTTGTGAAAACCTATAACGATGTTGACCCTACAATAAATCACTCATTTCATAATATCAATATCCTTTTTTTCTTTTTTAAGAGCCTCATTTTCTAATTTAACTTTATCTTTGTTGAGACACTCAATTACTAGTTTTGCTGTATCTTCAAACAAAATGAATAATATTTGATGTATTTCTGCTAGCAATACTTACAGAGCAGACTATGATGTCTGTAACTATTCTAGAGCCTCCTCTCAAATATCATTTAAAATTTAAATTTGACTTCCACATACAACACTCATTCATTTTTTTCTTTTTCTTTTTCTTTCTTTCTTTCTTTTTTTTTTTGTGGTACTGGGGTTCCAAGAAGCCCTTCTTTCTACCTCCGGGCTACACTCCCAGACCCATTTTTTAAATATATTTTTATTTGGAAACAGAGTCTCTTAAGCCAGCATGGCTGACTGGCTTCAAACCTGCAGGATCCTCCTGTCTCCGCCTCCCAAGTGCAGGAATTACAAGCGTGCACCACCACACCCAGTGACACTCATTCATTTTTTTTGTCATCTTTCTTCTTTCTTGGTGTCATTTATGGACTAGCTAGTATGTTATCCTATTGGAAAATTTTCACTGCAAATCCTCATACAAATCCTGCAAGGCAGGGCATTATTTTACTTTTCAAAGTTAAGACAACTAGCATAAAATAACTTAATTTGCCCATGATCACTGAGAGGTGGTCAAATTTAAACATGCACTGAAGCCTGTTTTGCAAGCCAGAGGGATGAACTGTGCACAGGCCCTACTCATACTGCAGGCTTGGAGTATAAACTACAGGGAGATTCTGAGCCCAGCCTTAAATTCTTGGCTATCCTTTATTTTTCTCTTTTCATGGTACTGGAACTTGAACACAGAGCCTCACACATGCAGGTGTTCTATCACTGAGATATATTCCCAGCCCTTTAATTTTTATTGTTGTTGTTGTTGTTGTTGTTGTTGCTGTTGTTGTTGTTGTTGTTGTTGTTGTTGTTGTTGTTTTGAGAGAGGAGTTTCTAAATTGCCTTGACTGGCCTCAAATTTTTTATCTTCCTTCCTCTGGCTCCTGAGTAACTGGAATTGCAAAAATGAGCCAACAAGCTAGCTAGGGTGTGAGCTTCTTAAGGGCAGAGATGTTATTTAATGTGAGATGCTACTCTCATAATAGTATAGTGCAGTCCTTGGGAGTTGCTTGATACATATTGAATTTAGTTGCTCACTTTGACTCTTTTGTTTTTGTGGTAGTACTGGGGATTAAATCCAAGGACATTCTATCTCCTAGCTATACTCTTAGCCCTTTTTTATTTTTTGTTTTCAAACAGGGTCTTATAGGTTGCTGAGAATCTTGCTAAGTTGCTGAGGCTAGTCTCAAATCGTGATCCTCCTGTCTCAGCCTCTCAAGTACTTGGATTACAGGCATGCTCAACTATGCCTGGCCCAGCTTTGATTCTTATGTATCTAGTGGAAAATCACCACACTCTTAATGGAAAAGTGGGCTCACATTCTAGCTTACAAATATATGTAAGCTGGAAATTAACTAATCTATATCACACCAATTTATTTTCTTACACTTGGCTGTCATTCACAGAAACTGATATTTGATATGGTGAATAAGCTTGCCAAGGGCTGAAGTGGTAGACTAATAAATCTGGACATATCTCAGAAAACAGAGCTTGGTGTTTGTAAACTACGTTTTGTGTCTAGATCCTTGAACATTGAAAAGTTCACAGTTGAAAAAATTAGGATCATAGAGATGAGACAGAATTTCACGGTGTCTGGCTGCATGCATATAGGGACTTGAGTTACATAGAAAGTGTTTCCTATCTAAGGAGATTTGTCTAATAGGGTTAACTGTCTTTTGTATAGAAAGCCTGATGAGGATATTAAGTCCTCTAAAAGGATTATATTATCGGTGAGAAACTAATGTTCTCATGAAGATAAAATGAAATTCATACAATAGTTAGCTAACAACACAAAAATATTTAATCATTCTTTTCTTTGCCCCATAGACTTAAAAATAAGAAGATTATTTAAATTGTGAATTGACTTATTGAAAAGCCTATTCTAAGGGGAAAAAGTAAAAATAATTTATGACATGTTCTGCTAGTGAGGAGAGTATGGGAATAAAATTTGCAAGGAAGGCATATTGAATGTCGGAATGAAATATTTCTATTTGGAGATGTGTATGTATCCATTTCCCAGAGCTAACAGAACAAAGCATCAGAAACTGGGTGGCTTAAGCAACAGAAATTAATTTTCTCCTATTTCTGGAGATCAGAAATCCAAAATTAAGTTGTTGGCAGGACCATGTTCTCTCCAAATACTGTAAATAAGAAGCCTTCCTCATGTCTCCGGACTCTGAGGTTGTCCATTAATCCTTGGTGTTCTTGTCTTGCAGCTTTAGCACTTCAGTCCCAGCCTCTGGGCTTCTTTCCTTATATGTGTATCTCTTCATGATGCTTCCTTTTTCTTATAAGGATACCCATTGTGTTGTTAGGAACCACCCTAATGACCTCACCTAACTTGAGCACATCTGCAAAGACCCTATTTCCACATAAGGTCACACTCTGACACCAAGGGTTGGGCCATCTGCTTCTCTCTTAAGGGGACAAAATTCAGTCCCTAACAGTCTCCATCTCCTCAAGATCCAGAGAAATAGCATATTCAGGCTTTAAATGGTGTCTATTGAGTCTGAGTCAGTATAAAGGTCCTGGAGGGCTAGTTTGTAAAAACTTGGGGTGTCTAATGCTTACAGATCAGTATGTCTTCAGCTAAAATGTGTATTTTTTATTTAATTTTGAAAAATGAATATGAAGGTGCAAAAATAAGGAATACTTCCAAGGAAAATTGAATTTTATCAAACTGGGTGGTTCGAAACCCCACCACTATGTATCCATTTTATTCCAAAAGATTATTACCTGAAAGTTAAGATGTAAATGTTTTTCTTCCTCATTTTCTGATCCCCAAAATGTATGTATTTCATAGAATACATATTCTCTATTTTAACACTACAATGAGCATACAGTTTTATTAAGAATTTTTAAACTTTAGTTCACAGACTCTAGCCTTTTTTACTTGGAAGGATGCACAGTAGATGTAATCAGTATATTTGAACCAAGGACTTGTAATACAGCATATAAAAATAAAATGCAATGAAAAAAAACCTTGACTAGGTCAAATTCACTCTATGGAGGATATTGCACATGCCATTTAGAAAATAATGCCTTATCATTACTGAATTCATTTTTAACTGATACTGTATATCTTATCAATGATAATAAAGCTAACTAGCTTAAAGACTTCCTGAAAAATTAAGGATACAGATGTATTTATGGTAGAAAAAAATGCCAAATTGAGCCCATCTAAAACATATAATAGAATGATGGGGTATTGGTGGGCTCATGAATGATTTAGGAATGGTAGCATCCAGTAATAGAACTCCTGTGCCTGGAAACACAAAGAAGGAAGCACAGTGTTTCCTGGAAATCTTAGTATTCTAGTCAGGGATTACCAATTCTGCCTCTAAAATCACCATTTGCCTTACAGTAAACATCTATCTATTCTTTGTCCATGCCAACTCTAGGTGAGTGTGTTATGTGCATACTTAGGTCACATACACATGCCATATAAAAATACATGAATGAATCCCATGTCTTTCATAGTGGAAAGGGTTTCTACAGAAAACTTTTTATCAACTCAATACATAGTGTATTTATCACCCCCCCCAAATAGTTTGAGATTCTATTAGGAAGGGAAATGGATGCTGGGCATTTCTTGTAATTAGCATTTGCTAATTATTAATTAGGATCAGTAATTTTTGGAGTGGAATGATGTGATAAGAAGATAAATTTGTTAAAAATGTGAACCAAGTTTCTATATGCATCACATAAAGTATCTGCCCTTCGTAACGTGGTGACTTCTGTTTTGGGTAACCCTTACTAGGAGTAAACAGGATAAATTGTTGCCCAAACTCTTCAGTTGGCAAAATATTTTTCTTTTTTAAAATTTTATGCCTCTTGTTTTATCTCTATTTCTTTTTTTATCTCATGATTATTCTTACCCTTATTCATCACCTTTTCCTTCCTGTTTGCTGTATCTCCTTTCCTCTGTCAGAAATGCCTACCACAGATCAATTATAATCTTTGATTCTCTCAAAGAACAAGAATGATGTGTTAATTGGCCAGACAATTTTCCAAGTATCTGTCATTGTTTAGGGTATTTCCTTTATGGGGGTCAACCATTTCTGGCCAGGACAGGAAAAGAAAGTAGGGCAGAGTTTTATAACAAAGGCCATGTCATTTTAATGAATAAAAGGCTACATAGGCCTTCCCCATGTTAAGTTGTAATATGAATATATAATATATTAATATTTTCACTTATTTACAGACACATGGGTCAGTTTATAATATTTGCTCTACTTCATATTATTTTGAAAGATTTCTTCATGGTGTTCATCACATCTATGCAATGCTCTCTTTCTAAAGTCCTAACTGTAATAAAGATATGCTTTCAACTGGCAGAGGCCCTTCATAGTATGATGATAGAAAAAGTGGTCGTTTAGAAAAGGAGAGCCCATATTCCTTTATTGTTTTTAATTTTACTCGTTCTCTCTTAGTTGAGTCACTTTCCCATAGAACACTTTCTTAAGTAAAGCAAAACAATTATCATGCTAATATAATTATTTATAATTATTATTTACTTATGTCTATTATTATTAATTATTTATCAATGTTAATTATGTCAGGATTTGTGAGGAGCACTAAAAAAGAAAGGGCACATGTGCTGCTACACCTACCTGAAAATCATTTGTAGTCCTGAGAATCTGGAAGAAGGGTAAACTAAAGATCCAAAAACCAGTGACTTAGAGACTATAATAAAGAGAAATTACAATGCCATGAGAAAACTTGGATTCAAGTTCTTTTTCTCTTTTACCACAATTACTCCCCAGCCTTTCGCTTTATAGCTCTGCTTCTCTTTCTCAGTTTTCAAAGTTGACCTCAAATAAAACCTGTCCTGCCTTCCCTCACTCGTGAAATGCTTATAACCATTTTTACATGTTATCAAATACACAGATAGTTCTGATTAAATAGCTTCTTTTCACTGAAACTATTTTACCTAGTACTGTTAAATATTGTCCCCTTATCCTCTAGTTATCTGTTATGAATATGTCTGACAGAATAATATTTACAGTTGTGAATTGTGAGGCTATGAACATAGATAGACATGCATTAGTTGGGTAGTTTGGTTTCCATTCTTTTGGGTAGACACCCAGAAGTCGTACTGCTGGATCATATGATAGTTTTGTTCTCATTCTTCTGAGGATCATCCAGTCTGTTTTCCAAAGTGATTGCACTAATTTGCAATCCCACCAACAATGTATTAGAGTTTCCGCTTCTCCACATTTTCACCAGCATTTGCTGTTGTGTTTGAATAAATGTCATTCTAATTTGAGTTAGGTGAAATCTCAGGGTAGTTTTGATTTGCATCTCTGTGATTGCTAATGATGTTGAACTTTTTTTCATATATTTATTGCCTATTTGAATTTTTTCTTTTGTGAAGTGTCCATTTTGTTCATTTGCCAATTTTTTGATTGGGTTATTTGTTTTTTTAGTGCTGAGTTTCTTGAATTCTGTATATATTCTACATATTAGTCCTCTATCAGAGAAGTAATTAGTAAAAAATTTCTCCCATCCTGCCTGCTCTCTGTTGAGGTTCTTGATAGTTTTTGTTTTTGTTTTGTTTTTGTCATACAAGCTGTTCAGTTTAATGCAATCCCACATATTGATCCTCCTTTTAATTTCTTGTGCCTTTGGGGTCTTGTTGGGAAATTTTTACCTGTGTCTATATGTTAAAGTATTGGACCTTTGACCTCTTCAAGTAGCTTCAAGGCCCCTGGTCTGATTTCCAAGTCTTTGATTCATCTTGAATAGACTCTTTTACAGGGTGAAAAAGTCAAACTATAGCTGGGCATGGTGGCACACACTTGTAATCCCAGCATTCAGGAGGCTGAAACCCGAGGATCGTGGTTCATGGACAGCCTCAACTACTTAGTGAGGCCCTCTGCAACTCAGTGAGGCCCGGTTTCAAAATAAAGAATAAAAAATAGGACAGCGGGTGTAGCCCAGATTTCAAATGCTCCTGGGTTCCCTTACCAGACCAGCAAAAAAAAAAAAAAGGCAAATTATGGAGCCAACCGATATGTTCATCAACAGATAAATAGACTACAAAACTATGGGATGTGTACAAAATGGAATTTTACTCAGCCATAAAAAAGAACAAAATTTTATAATTTGTGGAGAAATAGATGGAACTAGAGAACATTATGCTAAGTAAGATTAGACCATCACAACCTTGTGGAGTGATGGGGGGTCTAAGGGAAAAAGGGGGTAGGTAAAATTTTCATTTCATTGAAATTAAAGAAAGATTTCAATGAACATGATGTACATACACAAATTTATCAATGCCAGTGACAATGTCGTACACTGGGAGAGTAAGAGAGTAGGGTAGGAGCAAGGGTTGGGGCTCACTGAGTGCTGTGTACATGTATGCTTCTGTCACTCTGAACTTTATCATGATGTATGGTTACAATGCACCAATAAAAAACTACAAAATTTTTAAAAAGTAAAAATCAGATGCTTCACCTAATATATGGAAGCTATGGAGAAAAACGGTCATAAAAGGAACTTTACACAAAGAAGGAGAAACCACAGATGAGCAAATAAGGCAACCTAACTAAAGGGAATGGGATGGGGGAAGAGGGAAATTCCCTAATGTACATGATGCACTTTCTAAACATATCAAAATCAATCACTAAGCCAAACATGAGAAGGAGGGATGAGGGAGGGAATGGGGTTGAAATTAAGGACAAAATGAGTATTATGTGCATGTATGCCTCTACTATCTTGTACCCTATTAAGATGTATGACTACAATTCAATAAAAAACAAAAAACTAAAAATATTTACAGTATATCTTGGTTCCAAGAATTATAGTGCTGTCACATTTATCATACTATGCATTTAAATTGCATCCATCTCTCTATTGATGATTTCAGAAATTCAGTATTGCTTGTATCACATAAATATTCCCTATAACTATAGTTCTTATACGATACAACTTTTAAATGTTGTAATCACTCCTTTAGAAACTCTTTTAGAACAATCACAACTGCTGTGAGGCACAGGAGCACACACAGCATTACTATTTTGTTTACATCTTCAACCCATCACTAACGGTTTTTAATGCCTCTGCCTATCAAAAATACTAGATAGTTATCAGCATTAAATGAATAAAATTAAAAATCTTTCACAAATAATTTTGCTCCTACAAATATATCCTTGTCTTTTACTGCCAAATTATCAGTAACAATACACTGACTACAATTACATCCTTAGACTTAGTCACATTTTACTTCTTGAAACATCACTTCTAACAATTACCTTAATATTAAAATACGTTGTCACTAATAATCAGCTGCTTCTTAAAACTCTTTCTTCCATTAACCTTAGGGGTCAGTAGGAAAAGTCAGAGAATTGAGTTCACAATGCAGTTTTATTATCTTCTGACTCTCTTTTATCATGTAATGGTCAGACTATCAAATTAGATTGGCAATGCATAGTTGTTAATATAAAGAATCAAACACAAATGCATTATAAAATCATTCTAAATGAAATAGAGAATTAATAATTATAGTTTTTAAATTTTTTATTGGTGCATTGTATTCATACATCATAATTGGGTAAAAAACTTGTATAGACATACATGCATAATAATTATAATTTTCATAAACATTTTTCCTTTATCTAAGAATGTGCTCTATATAACACTAAGGACAATAACAACTCATATCAGATATGGGAGATCATAAGGCCTATAAAGAAAACCAGCAGAGTTTATGTTCCAAAAAAAAGTTATATTTCCAATGGTATATTGTGAGCCAAAAATATTTTATGTGATTTAAAGTTTATACCAATATATTTGCACTGTAAATAAAATGATTTTTGGTAAGATAGTTTTATTAAAAATTAATTGATAGAAAGCATATAGCTATGATGCTTTGAAAAAAAACAGAATTGCATTCCAGTCACTAACATTTTCTTCTTTCTATTTTAGTTCATAATTGAGTGTACCCTTGAACCTTTCTCCTAAACTCCCCTAATTGCTACCATCATGTTTTCCAAGGCAGATTTATTTATTTATTTTTTGTGTGGATCATATTGAAGATGGCATACATTCAGACTGTGCTTGGTGCCATTTCCCACCCCCACTTCTCTTTCCCTCCAATTCTGGAGTCCCTCTGGTATTCCTAATACTCCCTAATTTGGGTATATTAGAACATATGTCCCTTCTCTTTCTGTGCTTGGCTGATCTCACTTAATATAATCTTCTCCAGGTTTTTCCATTTTCTTGTGAATGACATGACTGTCCTTCTTTATAGCTGAGTAGAACTCCATTGTGTGTATTTCCCATAATTTTGCAATCCATTCATCTGTTGATGGAGACCTAGTTTGGTTTCATATTTTGGCTATTATGAATTATGCTGCTATGAACATAGGTATGCATATGTTACTGTAGTTCTCTGATTTCAACCCCTTTGGAAAGATACCCAGGAGTGGTAGAGCTGGATCATATGATGCATCCATTCCCAGTTTTCTAAAGAATCTTCACACTGATCTCCTTAGCAGCTGAACTACATTGCACTTCCACCAACAGTGTAAGAGTTCTTCTTTCCCCACATCCTCGCCAGCATTTGTTGTTATTTGATTTTTTTTTTATGCTAGACACTCTGATTGGGGTTAAATGTAATCTCAGTGTAGTTTTGATTTGCATCTCCCTAATGGCTTTTGATGTTGAACGTCTTTTTATGTATCAATTGGGCATTTGTACCTCTTCTTTTGTGAAGTGTCTATTCAATGCAGTTGCCTATTTCACTGATAGAGGGCTAATATCCAGAATATACGAAGAGCTCAAAAGATTCTACACTACCGAGGCAGATCTTAACGATGGTATTTTCCAAGTACATTTTCATATCCTCTAATAAGATGTAGACTCCATTTTCTTTTTCTCCCCATAGCATTCAGCTCACACTTTTTTTTATGGTGCTGCTGTTGTCTTTGTTTGCAGCTTTGACTTGCCTTTTTTAAATTTTCTGGCCTTATTTATTGAATTATATATATTTTATTAAAATGGTCTCTTGAGTTGTTTTTCAACTGTAAAATAAACCAATATCAAGTTCTTAATTACTGTAAAGACTTACCTAATTTACAAAAAAATCCCTACTTATTAAATTCTGCAACTATAAAGTAGGATTAATGCCAACTTTTTAATTATAAAGACTAAATAAAATACCTTTAAAATAATTAATGAAATGCTTGCTCTATAATAGGCTATCATCAGATACTAGTTGTAAGAATCTTGATCTAAAGCAGTGTATCTGAAAAGCTCTTATCCAACAGAGATCCTGTACATTAAGTGCCTTGCATTTAATATATCATTGGAAAAGAGGAAGAATTAGAAAGATATTTGGAGATCTGGGACTGTGATAATCAAGTACACAAATTGAAAGTGAAGATAATTCTTAAGAATTTATAGGAATATTGCTTAGAACAATGTAACTAATTTTGGAAGCTGAACATTAATCAAAAGTGAGTTTTTCCTTTGTAGTCAAGAAGAGAGTATTCTTTTGAGAAAAGATTTAGTCAAATGTGAGTTTACAATGCAGTTCAAAAGAAAAAAATTATTAATGTGCTTACAGATGCTAATTAATATATAAACTTCCATTGCTATTTGTATGAAAAACTACTGATCCCACTTTCTTCTTCAAATCATTCATAATGATAAAATAGGAAATAAATTACCCAACTTCAGGCAGAACTAAAAAGAGAATTTTGTGCATACAAAATAATAGAATGATCCACTGATCAAAAGTCCAGTAGTATTTTTCCTTTGTATTAGTGTGAAAAACTCCTTAGTTCATACAAATCCACAAGAAAAAGCATTTACAAAAAGGTTTGAAAATATGCTTCAAAGGAATTCCAGTGCAGACATGGGAAGACATTGCAGAGCTGCATATGAAACCATTTAAGTCTTTTTAATCATGTTCACATTTTATGTTTAAATACATTAAATAGTTATGAAGGAAAGTCTGTGAAGGAGAAAGTCTTAAGATGATCAGTTCTCTCCTTTTAAGATGAGCATGTGTCATTTCTTTGTGAGCAAAACCATGGAAATGGCAGCATCCTGTGTAACAATGTGCTACTTCTGAAAATTCTAATAGAAAGGACTACAATGGAAAAGACTCCTTTGTATTTCTTAGTATTAATACTTATAAATACAAAAAGCAATAAAGAGACTAGTGACAGAAAAATACTTAACTGACCATCCTAAATTATGAATTAGCAGAAATACTTTTGATTGGACAAGGCATCATATGGAACCATATGCCTCATACAGATATAGAAGATTTACATGTTTTATTTGGGTTTCCACCGTTTTGCCTCTGCTGTGATGATGAAACTAGAGGAAAAAATGAAGCAAAGTTGCCTTTATTTTCTTTTTCTCTGACATTATTTTGCAGGTAGCAAAATGAGCAAACACTAAGATTGCAAAAAAAAAAAAAAAAAACCCTGCAGCTGTGCAAAAATCATTAGAATTTTAAGAAAAGAGCACATAGTTTGAGTGGTTGTGCTACTGACACTCCTAAATCTGAGAACTCTGGAGTTTTTACTTGAATGTGCAATGTTTGAAGAGGACTGTGATGAAACATTATTGGCATTGTATATAAATATATCTCTGTGTGTATGTGTCCCTGAGAGAGAGGGGAGAGAGAGAGAAAAAGAGAGAGAGGGAGAGGGAGAGGAAGAGAGAGAGAGAGAGAGAGAGAGAGAGAGAGAGAGAGAGAGAGAGAAAGAGAGAGAGAGACTGATTGGTTGATTTGAAAACATGACCAGAAAATAGCCTTTCTTTATGAAGTAGCAGCAGCAGTTAGTTATACTCATCAGGGCAGAAAGCCACATTTATTGAACTGTTAACTTTAGACACAGAACTTTGAGTTCCAAATAGTATGCTTTACCAAAGCAATGTGAACTGTCCTTGTAGTTTCTCTTTCACTCACAATAGCCATGTATGGCCCATTAATCTAAGATCTTCAGTTCACAATGCCATTCCACAGCATTAAGCCATATGCCAATACCATCATAATGATTTAGTTTTCTATCCCAATTTATGAGATTGCTATGTTTCCTCCTGGGCATGAAGGGAAAACAAGCCATCTCAGAGATTTTCTCCCTCATGTCTTTCAGATGTTTCTCTGGCCCTCCTACACACACTCCCCTTCCTTCCCATTGCAATAATATCCCCCCCAGGAAGGCCTAGCAGGCTTTTGGGTTCTGTTGACAATTACGGGAATAAATTATTTTCAAATGGATGTTAATCTGATAGAAGTAGTCAAATTTTCCCTGAGCTCAGGCAGAAACAAACTTCTTCATGGCAAGTGTACTGATTCCATCCACTATTATTGTGATGGGGAAGAAAAATTATCCAATTACTAAACACACTGCTCTAGGCAATACAAAATAACATCCTGATTAATCTAACTACAGAGGAGAGATACTTCTGTTCAGAACAAGTCCCCTAAAACAAACAATATTGGATTACGAATAAAGATGAGTCATATTTGTTTGTTAGTACTTATGGTTATTTCGATCCTGAGTAAAAAGCCTACTTAGGTGAGAGATATTTATATAGATGGTCTTAACATGTTATAAAGTTAAAATTATAATCAAGAGTAAAAATGTAAGTATATTCATAAGAGCATTCATGAGATAAAATATTGAAGATTTTGTTCTAGCTTGCTTTTACTAATTATAAACTGATCTTTCACTTCTCTTCTTCCCCTTGTATACTATATATTAAAATTAATTCATATATACAAATGTCTTTAAAATAATTTCATTAAAATAATATAAGTATATGCTGAGATTCATAGATGGTCATTATAGATAGGGTTCACATTGTTTGTGATAAAAGTCAAATGGTTCATTTATGTCTCCACGAGAAAAGCAAAAAGCAATAAAACTTTTCACAACAGGTTAGCAATTTAAATGATATCAGCCAAATTAATAAAAGAACATTTTACCTTTAATACTTGATCTGGGAAATATTTGATCTGTGAGAAATGAGGATGGTGGATAGAGCTAAAAGTACAGCACATTTGAACCTGTGAAGGGACCAGACAATACTCCTTCCTGCTAATGAACTAACCACAGTCTTTTGGTGTCATGTTCTCTAACTTTTGCCTCTTTACTTTGCCTGCCTCTCATATCTCTTGTTTTTGATTCGATAATCTTGACTATGATGTTTTGCAATTCGGAACTTAAATTGGCAGCATCATTTATACTTCCTTTATTTTGACTTCACTTCCTGTTTATGATTTTTTTTTCCTTTTCGCGTGCTTTGATCTCAAAGGGTTTTCAATAACATCCTACACACCTACTCCTAATTCCTGACTGCTTTATCACTTCACGTTATATTTAAGGATGGTTGGCACATTGTGCAGCACGAAGAGCCTTGATTGACGAACTCTAAGAATGCCCCAATTTCTTAATAAAACAGTTCTTTCCCCAAAGATGAGAAAGTATACAACATGTTAATAATTACATCACAAAGCAATTCCAAAGATCCATGAAGATAAGGCAGTGGAGAAAGGGAATAAGAATCCCTTCTTTCTGGGAAGTCAGCACTCTCAGACTACTGCACTATCAGAGGACATGGATGAGCCATCAGAGAGAGAGCACACTTGAGCAGCCAGCCAGATAACTCAGTTAACACAGGCTGTCTGTGGGATTGCAGATGTCAAGTCCAGATCACCTCAGAACTAGGCTAGTGAGCTTCATTGAGGGCATAGGAGAACAAGGCTTCAGTTTTAGAAGAGTGTTAGTCAGAAATATCTGTCATAGTACTCTTTTCATGTAGTTCAGTTTTAGAAAAATAATATATCAATCTTCTCTCAAATAGTCTTCCCATGTTATGCTAGTATTACATTGATGAGTTAGTAAACTTGCCAAGTCCCATGTTCCTTAGGTGTAAAAAGAAAAAAACTATACACATTTATATCACAAGGCTGATAATAATATCTGATGATTTAGCCATGGGACATCATTGAGTAGTGCTTGGTTCTACTTGATGACTAGTAACTTTCTTAAACATTAAGACTTATAGGGCATTCTAGTGTAATACTAAATCCAAACTAATCCTTTCAATTCCATTTTTAAAAAAGATTCTAAATTGTTTTGTTCAGGGATGTTTAATTATACAGAATTAGGTGTACTTGAGGCAGATCAATATAAAGGTGAAATGATACAATGGATTTTTATCTCCATATCCACACCTACACCCTCTGAGTCCTAAAATTACTATTCTATGGCTCCAAAAACTGAAGAAATATTTTAGTGCCTTTACCAAACTCAAGATAAAGTGATTGGCTTTAGAGAGGAACCTCGGAGAGATGCTAGGAGCTAACATTGACAATGTAAAAGTTTGCTCATTACAGTGAAACACATACCTAAAGCATCATACCCCTGTGTGTTTCCTTACATATAGACTCTGGGTCTGGCCATGTAATTGGTTTTGGCCAGTACCTGGTAGTCAGAAAAATTCAAGTAGAGCCTTAATATCCACCTCAAATTTGGACTTGCCCTCCTGGAACATTCCCTCATGAAACCCACATTATGTGTAGGAAAGCAGGGCTTTTATTCTGAAGAAAAGAGCTATTTGGAGAGATCCTGAAGAATACAATGTTGTTTGGAGAAAATATCACATTATAGAAAATGGAGCCAAGCACCCAACTGAATGTAGCCCCAGTATTAATGTCTCCAGCCAGCATTTCAATGTGGAATAGAAATACCGCCTGCTTAGCCCACAGTATAAGGGTTTACTGTATGCTAGTTTTAGCCATTAAGGTTTGCAATGTGTTTATTCATGGTAATAGATAATTGTTTTTGTTTTTTATTATTGTGAAACCTTATATTTGAGGTAATCGGATGGGATATCTTGATCAGCACTCCTTTGACACTTTTTCTGTCTTTAAAAGGCACACTTTCTTTCCTCATTATCATAGCAACTTGAATAGAAGGCTGAACTTATAAGTAATTGAAATTCAGATGAGGGACAAAAGGAGATTAAATTAAAATAGATGACAGAAGAAACAGAAATAAGTATAAGAGTGTTCAAGGGAATTATTTCTTGTAAAACTAGAGTGTGGGGTACCCTGAGACACTTTGGATGGGAACACAAAAACATCTGAAAATGTCATAGACAGTGATGACAACTAATTGGCTCAAGTAACCAGAAATGCCAAATGGAAGTAGGAGAGTTGGTAAAGACACTTCCTATCTTTCTTTCCTCCTATATTTGTTCTGTACTTCTCCAAGTATGGCATTATCTACAGGTATTTTTCTGCATAGAAAAACTGGCCACCAGTTTTTCTTGACAGGTGTATCAAATAAAACTCCTTATCTTCCCTAAATTTTCCTGTCCCCAAGTCAGTCACTGAGCCAAAAGGAAAGCTATGCTCTTGGCGACATCCATGTTTTGATTTTTCACAGATGCCATTAGCAAAATGATCACTGAGGCAAGGGGAATAGTGTTGTCTTTACTAACTGTTAGTATGTAACAATGTTTGCCAGATTTCAGCTCAGAAATAAAGAGATCATTAAAGTCCTCCATGGTCTTTTTCTTACTCAATCCAATCAACATGTTAAAGTCCATTCTTTGACCTAGTATGATGTAGTGGTACCCACCTGTAATCTCTGTACTTGGGAGGCTGTGAAAAGAGAATCACAAGTAAAAGTCCAACCTCGGCAATATAGTAAGACCCTCAGCAACTTAGACCCTGTTTCAAAACATACAAAAAAGTGTGAACCAAAGTGCTGAGGGTATAGCTCAAAGGTAGAATACCCCTGGATTCAGTTCCCAGTACTGCAATAAATGAATAAAGTCCATTCTTTTTGACTTTATATTTCTAGTTCTAATTGGTATATTGCACAGGATGATTTCAGCTGCAAGTTACAGAACTCAAACTGGGTTAGACAATAAAGAGGGTTTATTGGCTTTTGAAATTGAAAAGTTCAGAGCTGGAGTAGACTTCAGGCACTATTCGATTTGGCCTCGGCTTCCATTTATCTTTGATTGTGTCAGCTTGCCTCTTGTCTGAATAAGACTACTACCTTGGTGACTGGTGACTGAAAACATCACACACACACACACACACACACACACACACACACACAGAGAAAAAAAAAAGCACAAAAAAAAATACTGGCGGTGCAATGATCATGAGCATGGTCCTAGTAACAGGCTGCCTACGTTCACAGTACAACTCAACCATTGATTAGACATGTGAAGGAACAGTAATCTCTCACCTGGAATTATTATGACAATTAAATAAGCTACATACAGTAGGCTTAGAATACTTGATGTTTGGCATATAGTAGGAACTTTATAAGTTTTAGTTACTATTATCATTATCCCCTGTTCATATCAATGAGGAGTGAGATGCTTCTCATAATTATCAAATACAGATCATAAACATACCTTAACCTGGGGTCATCTTCAGATCATTCATCCTAGCAAAGAGAATAGGATCATTTCTACTAGTGTAGCCCACTCAAAAACTCATCCATCCTAACTACATTCACAACATAGGAGCCTGAAATGAGTCTTAGGAATAAGACAACTATGCTTGTGAGGAATTCTACTTTACATCAGTTGCAAATTTAAGAGAGGCAAATGACTTTAGTTGAGAAGTATCTCTACGTCTGGTTCATCCTGCATGTACCATTGAATATACAATATATACCCCAAGCCAAATGTAAAAGATAATATGTTCTATGGAAGTTTTTTACTTGCTTAAAAATATGACAATTTGCGAATTATATAACTGCTACCCTCCATGATAGTTGCTCCAGTATTATGATTACATGTAGAGTGGATTTTGTCCAGGGTTACTGAGCCTCATATGTGAAAGAAAGCATCAGTTATATACATAACTGTTAATACTTTCAAAGAGTGAAAGTGGATGTAGAGACAGCAACAATGGTGTTCAGAATACCCTCTCAGTGAAGGACCTAGGGCACTGTGATCTCAATGGCTTATCTGGTGGATGAGTGTAATTCATGAGGATAATGCTTCAATCAATGTCAAAAAGATGCCAGTACTGGACTGTGTATGTTTCTTATCAGGTCCCATCACTCAGGGGATCTCAGAGATTATATGAGGGGAGGGGAAACAAGAGATAAGGTGACTGGTGAAATATACAATGGACAGTTTCAGAACGTTTAAAGAAACAAAAAAATGTAAAAGCAGGACATCGAAGTTTGGATCTATAAAGATACATGCTCAGTCTTCCACAAACTCTGAGCTGAGTGTAAAGTCATCGACAAGCATTGCATCAGTGACAATAAAGTGTGGTAGTGGGAATTCAGAAAACTTGTCTATAAGGTCACTGGTGATTTCTTTCTTAGGTCATGCAGAAATATAGTACTGATTCCATATCTCAGTAACCAGCATCAGGGGCTCTGCTAGGATTGAGAGAATGAGTCCTTGAGGTGTCTATGACTACAAATTTATAAATACTTTATGATCTATGACCAGAAAAGCCTGGGTCACCTCTCAGGGGTATTTTTTGTTGTTGTTGTTGTTGTTGTTGTTGTTTATTCTTTTTTTTTTCTTTGTTGGTACTGGGATTCCTGGAAACCTTTCTACCTCCGGGCTACACTCCCAGACCTATTTTATATTTTCTTTTATTTGGAAACAGGGTCTCTGAAGACAGTGAGGCTGGCTTCGAACCTGCATGATCCCTCTGTCTCTGCCTCCCAAGCGCGGGGATTACAAGCATGTGCCACCATGCCCGGCATTTTTTGTTTATTCTTAAGGAAGATAGTATAACTATGTCTTTACTAAATTTCCTGAAAACTGATTTTGTAACATTTGAGACTGGACTAACATTAATTCAGCTATACTTGCAGTATAAAACACTACTTGGCACTCAGGTCATACAATTTTAGGCATCCATCCTACCTGTTGCATTGTATTCACAATGGCTGGTGAAAAAAAAATGATAGTTTTCATCATACATCCTTTCATTAGAAACAAAAAATGGATACTGAGAATTATTAATTATATTATCAATGATAAGTTGGCAAAACACTGAATTCTCTGATTTCCTCTGAGGCATTAATAGAAAAATTAGCCTATTTTTCTCAGCCATAAAGAACAAAATTGTGTCATTTGCAAGAAAATGGATGGAACTAAAGAATATTATGAGAAGCAAGATTTGCCAGTTTCAGAAAGTGAAGGGTGATATGTTTTCACTCATACGTAGATGCTAGTGAGAAACTGGGGAAAAAAAAAAGCGATTTACTGTAAGTGAGAAGAGATTCTAGTAGAATAGTGGAAGAGGATTTGGGAAGGGAGGTGAAAAGGAAGACTTAATGAAGGAAATAGTTAAAATAATACTATTTTCATAAATAAAGTTGTCAGTGTTACATAAGAGAAAGGGGAGGAAGCAGAGTGGAAAATGGAGGAAAACATAAGTGCTATGTGCATGTATGTTTCTATAACTTTGACCCTTATTTTGATGCATAATTACAATGCACCAAAAATATTAGCCTATCAAATTTTATGAGAAGTCTAACAACACTTTATTAAACCCAGCCAATGTGTTAGCTAAAATGATAATAACCCAGTTTTCTAGAACATAAATTAACAGCTCCTGGGGCACTAGAACTTTATACAGAAATGTGTGTAATGAGGTATATTTTAGAATCAATAATATATGAATGACAACATTGAAGACATTAAAATAACATTGATGTCAAAAGTAAAAATATTGTGGGAGCGTCTATAGATATATTCATATACATATGAAAATTAAAATTGGGAGAGTGCTCTAGAAAAAAATCAAGCTTCATAACAAGTACTTAAAATTGTTTTTCACTGGGGATTGAATACAGGGTTATTCTACCTCTGCATTATACCCCTAGTCCTTTTTTTAAAATTGAAGCAGAGTCTCACTAAGTTGCTGAAGGTCTCTCTAAATTGCTAAAGCTGTCTTTCAGCCTGTGACCCTCCTGTCTCAAGTTCCCAAGTGCTAAAATTACAGGCCTGTATCACCACATTTGGCCAAGTATTTAATTTTTAATTCTCTATTTTTTCACTCATTGGCATTTTGAAAGATTCAAAGCATACTTATGTTCCATACAGAAGCAGGATGGTATTCAGAGGTAATAAAACCAAACTATCACACTCAAAATATAGCATTAGTACACATATCCATCTCCCTCATGGGTAAATTTTTGTTTATCCAACTTTTTAGACTTAATTGCCCATCTGTAATGTCCCTCTTAATAGGACTCAGAGACATACATTGTAAAGACATATGTTCTCCTCTGCTCTGCAGTTTCTTTACTCCTGACAGACTTGGAACACACTTGTTAAGATCATTTGCTTTTTGCTCCAGGTATTACATTATTACATTAATCTTTCTATATTCAGAAATGCACAATTGCATGTCCTGTGATTCTACATGTATAAACAAATTTAAGACAGAAATTGCAGTAACAAGGTGGACTCTGTGTGTGTGTGTGTGTGTGTGTGTGTGCGTGTGTGTAACAATGTGACTTCATTTTATCCTACCTGTTTCTTACTTCAAAAAAACTATATAATAAAGAGGAGAACTCCATTTTTTATGTGTGGCCACACACAGTTTTCAGTCCTCACTCCTCCATTTTTCCCTTGTTCCACATTTGGGCTATTTGCCCATTTTTGATGCTGGCATAAATTTCAAACCCTGAAGATCCTAGCTCATGTTAAATCCCAGCCATTCCTCCAAAGCACCCACTCAGCTTCCCTCTTGTGGC
The DNA here is from genome assembly GCF_963383645.1 of Muscardinus avellanarius. Taxonomy (NCBI): domain Eukaryota; kingdom Metazoa; phylum Chordata; class Mammalia; order Rodentia; family Gliridae; genus Muscardinus; species Muscardinus avellanarius. The sequence goes on from NC_137800.1 coordinate 31,279,611, forward strand.
ATTTTAGACCAGCTTGTGCCTTCCCCGCTCCTCCCAAAAGCCTTTCATGTCACTCGCTGGTGAGCCAGTATCATAAGTTTCTGCATTCTCAACGTCCAAATGAATTTTGAATTTTGTGTGGGTTTGGGGTTAATCCCAGCCTCCTCACAGTAACAATAATACAGTGTAAGACTCCACAATTTTAAACATATGCACAAGGGTATCCATATATATTATTCAAGTGTGTGTATGAAAGAGTGTGAATGCTTTAGAGGAAGCATAATTAATTTTGTCTCAATGTCCACTATCCCCAGTAATAGGCAATGTGACATACATCCTTTCTTTACACCATCTGTTTGATATCTGCATTAAGCTTCTATTTTGGCAGCTCTTGCAACAATTTCTAGAAATCACAGATATAATCTGATGAGCTGAGAAATATCTCTCACAGAAAATTAATTGTTTAACTATGCCCAACTCAATGGTCTTATAACCTAATTCTATGAAAAAATATTAAAAAATTTTGTACAAAAAACAAATTGTGGGTTAATTTACACAAAATAAAAACATGCATAATTAATTTGGATAAATAATTTCATTGCCTTTTATTAACAACATATGATTTTATTAAAATAAAATATTTAAATTTATCTTAACAAAGTTAATGTAAAAGAAGTTCACCAAAAATGCTGACAATGCCTTTGGCTTAAAAATCACTTAGATATAATGAGAGAAAGATGTTTAGTATCACAATGCCTATTTGTTTAAAGCATTGTGTTTAAAATATTCAAATATAAAATATCCATGACAGGTTATTTCTCAAAGTGTTTTTTTTTTTTCAGTAAAAAAATCTAGTTAGAGAACTGTCACCAAAAATGTCTGGTAACTTTGAAGAATCAATAAATTTTGTTCTCATTCTGTTCCATGATAAAAATAAAATTAGAAAAGCATTTAAGTGAATATTTCTTAATTCAGCTTCTATAGCACCTGATAAACACATAGCTAGCCTATTTTTCTTTATTAGAATGAACTATATTATAAAACATATTTCTGAGAAATCATCATATAACATACTTCCCCAGTACTTTACACATATGAATTCTTTTATTTCTTATTGAGAACCCCAGAGGTAGGTCTTATCATCCCATTATCTTTGAAGGTTTGAGGAACCAATAGGTTAAAATGTTTCAAGTTCACACAACCAGATAGGCCTGAGATTTGAATTCAGGAACTCTTGCTCCAAATAATGTTTTTGTGTATTTATATTTACAATTATAATGCATATATGTGTATATATAAAATTTTAACTCTATATGCATTCATTTAGAGTTAAAAATGGGCACTTTGATAATCCCAGGGCAAACCAATGAGATAGAGCTGGTTACTTTATACCATTGCTCCCTGTCCTACTAAAAGAGTAGATGCCATGGCCAAGAATGGACATTTTTATCATCACACAATTTCACTGTTTTGGAATTTGAAGAGTAGGTGTTTTCAAAGACTTAGCTATGTCTAGTAGTTATGCTTTGGATTTAGAATGCCTGCCACCCTCACCCCCCAGACCTCACATAGACAAGGCAGCCATGTTGAGGTGGGGCTTAGTTCTTGAGGAGGGATCACCGAGAATGTGGCTTTGAGAAGTATGTATATTGTCTCTCCTCTCCTTGCTCTCTTGCCTCTGGCTTCCATGATGTGAGAGCAGAGCCCTTGGGGACCTTTTCTCTCTCTGGTCTTATTGCCATGTGCTGAGTTCTGCACGTTTCCCCTAGCCTAATATTGACTGAACTCTCTGAAATCTCCATAACTGTATGCAGTAAATCTCCTTCCTCTAAGTTATGTCATCTGGTATTTCCATATGTTCAGATATAGCAGTGAAAACACTGACTGAAACAGTAGTTCATGGGAGAAAGTAACTGATATTTATAATAAAAGCCCAATGTCTCTAGGTAATGAAAACCAAAAGGCAGAAAGGATCATGGTATATATATTACCCAACTCAAACATATCTGAGTATCCCAGATCCCTATATTTTCCTCACTAACTTGGAATATAGGTAAACTGTTAAAAAAAATATGAAAGAAAGAAACTGGTGCCTCTTTCATACATACATCTCTCCCCTCCTCTCAATGTACCCCGACTACTCAATAAGAAATATCCATTCCCTACCTAGACTCATCTGTAGGCTTTCTCTTAACCTTGATTATACTCAGAACAGAAGCTATGATGGCAATTTGTCAAAATGGAGAATTGTTGAGATTTGAAATTAGAATCCAAAGTAGCCAAACATATTAGAAATTGTTAGCATCATGGCTTCATAGATTACAGTGCATACAAATAAATACTTGTGGTTGTGAATGACCTGCTATCAGTTTGTAAATTTTAGGACATGGGTGACTTTAGTACAAATATTTTGGACATTCTTTAAATGTTACCTTGGTAATTTGTAGACTGAATGACCTAACTGAATTTTCTAATTTGTTAAAAAGTGTTACATTGCCAGAATTTTTTTAAATTATAGAAATGTCTTATTTAGATCACTTTTTAGTTAGGTAGAATAATTATATAAATATAAATGTAAATATAAATAAAGTCACATATGAAATACATCTAACACTATTCCCATGCTTACTTGGCCTCTCTGGGCTGTGTGTCTGCACTATTACAATATCAGCACCAGATGGCGATGGTGCATGGTCATGTTAAATGTATGGAAATACCCTGGCATTCTTCAAACCTTGGAGATCTGTTTTACAGAATTATCAAACATGACATACAAAGCTTATGCCTACCCTATTTTATGAAAGAATTCACAGTTTTCATTTAGCTATGAGATAAAAATCCTAACACTTTTAGAAGTAAAAACAGGAATGAAAAAAAAACAACCCTAATTTTATTTTACTTTATAATGAAAATATGGTACTATCTACTATTACTTAGTTTTTTTCCATTAAATTATACTGGTTTATAAGCCAGGCATGGTGGAACATGTCTGTAATCCTAGTACTCAGGAGGCTGAGAGGAGAGGATTGTAGTTCACAGCCAGCCTCAGCTACTTAGTGAGGTCCTTTGCAAGTCAGTGAGACCCTGTCTTAAAAAAAAAGAATAGAAAAGAATTGGGCTAGGGGTATACATGGAGGCAGAATGTCCCTGGGTTCCATCCTTAGTACCACAAAGTATAAAAATAGAAAAATTATTCAGTCTTAATATCAAGATGCTTAGTATAATTTAAATGTAATAGAATTTTTAAGGAATATATTACTTAATGCAAGTAACATGTTTTGAACCTCCAAATTGTTCTTCCTTTTTATTTATAAAAACATGTTGATATTTACCATTAGATTAGTCATCAAAACAAAACAAAATAAACCTTAGAAAATTATATGTATAAAGAAATGTTAAATCACAACATAACTTATAATCAGCTAATAGCTATAAAAACTTATAAAGACATTATGAGTAGTTATTTATTGTCCCTAGTTAATCACTGAAGTTTGGTTAATAATATCTAGAGGTTAATATACATGAAAATCTAAACTATATTGTACATACACTAATTATATGAAGTAGAAAAGAGGGGCTATAGAAAATTACTTAACAATCAAAATCTCTGTTAGTTTTGTAGAGTCATATGAAATATCTTGAAAAATATAATTATTAAATTGAGAACTAAATTCTCATGAAGCAAATCTAAAATTTTCTAACTTAGAACCATAATTTGAAGGATCTGAACAAGAATGGTCCCTATATTAGCAGAGACAAACTGCTAGCACAGATGAATGTAGGCAGTTCTTAGGATTGAAGATTTGAAGTAAATGTAAACAACATATAGAGTATAAGAAAACTAAAAGAGAATAGCAGAAATAATTACAAGTAATTGTGTCTCATGTGGGCAAATTATCATATTTAATTTTTCAATATTGTGAGATTTATTACAAATGGAACTACCCTTTTTGTATTGTAATGATTTTGCCAAATACTAATTGATATACTATTATTTCTCTAGCCTACTCAGTTCCTATATCCCTTTTTTACTTTCTTGTAAACCTTCTAACATTTATACCACTAGACAAGAGAAATTTGCCACCTAAGGGAGAAATGCTTAGCATGAAAGCAAAGAATAGTGGGAACATATTCTTGTTTTTTTTAAATATGAAAGATATTGTCCAGGTGGGTCTGTGTCAACATCCTGACTTTAATGATCCAAAAAATCTTGGCTACACAATTTATAGGAAGGACAATTTATTTGCTCACAGTTTGGGGGAAACTTTAAGGTTCAGTCCATGTGAGGTGGGTCTGCAGAGCTCAGGGCGTGGTGGCAGGAAGCAGAGCGATGGAAAGCATAGAGCTCCATTCTCACACCACAGAGGCCAGAAACATTAGAGAGCAGTAGAGGGAGGAGTGACCTTCTTTAATCCCCAAGGCCACACACCAGGGGCCCCTCCCAAGCATCCAAGCCTCACCTCCAACATTGATACCTAGATTTTGTGAGAGCCAAGGGAACATTCTAAAGCCAAATATTTTAAAAAATATAAAAAATATATATGAAATAGAAATAGAAGAGATGTTTGTTGGGTTTTTGACAAAGGGTTCTGTGTCCTTGGTTCCTGGGCAAAGTCTATTAGAGAAAATGAGTTTTGTACTCAGAAGATCTCTTATGAACTTTGCTCCCAGGCCTCCTTTAAAAGCTCCAGAAGGTCCTTCTCCCCTTAGGATAAATGCAAGGTTCTCACAATGAATCTCAGCACCATGGGATGCTTTGGCCCTTAGTGGCATGTGTGTACTCTTTTTATATTCCATGTTTTGGTAATTTTATACATTCAGGAATCTAGTAATTTCAATTTTAATTTTCACATTTTTAGTTAACTAAGTAATATTACTATAAAGAAATATTATCTGAGCAAAGACTATCAATATGAATTTCCATAAATATGAACCTGCATCCAAGAAGTGCAGGCTGCCTACAGGTAGGGAAGAAGTTACTGGGGCTCAGAGATAAAGAAGCCCACCAGTCTGCAACCACACCACCCTGCATGCTCCTGATCTCAGAAACTGAGCAGAGTTGAGCTTGGCTAATACTTGAATGGAAGGAGATAGCCCAAATTTGTACCTGAAAAGAAAGAATGATATAATCACATGGCGAATTTATAGCATAGCAATGCAGATACTGGAGAGAATCAAAGATCAGCTTTTATTTATTTATTTATTTATTTATTTATTTATTTATTATTTTTGTGGTACTGGTGTTCCTGGAAACCCTTCTACCTCCAGGCTACACTCCAAGACCTATTTTATATTTTTATTTGGAAACAGGGTCACTTCAGCCAGCGAGGCTGGCCTCGAACCTGCACGATCTTCCTGTCTCCGCCTCCCAAGCGTGGGGATTACAAGCGTGCGCCACCACGCCCGGCGCCAAAGATCAGTTTTTATGGACTAGAAAAGCAGAAGAGCTATTCAGATTCTAAGTGAAATGAAATATAAATTCTTGTTGTATATGTATGATTTAATTGATAATTTGTTTGACTTTCACATTCATACCAAAAAATTGTACTATGTTCCTAGTTTATGGCAGGAAATATGCTAGGCATTAGACATAGGAAAATTAGTATGATGATTTGTATGTCAATGAGATGCGAGTCAAAAACTTTAAATATTACATTGAACTGCTAAATTAAAACAAAACACCCAATGAAGTAAAAAAAAAATAAAAGCAATAAACATATACATGTGTATCTATGCTAGGATATTAACAGTAACAAATACAGTATGGAAACGGTATCAGAGAAAAGTATTCAGTTTATGTTAAACTGAATTCACACATTTTGACATATTGAACATGACTTAATTTGTTTAGCATGCTTCTGCCACTGAATTACAGCTATTAATTTAATCAACAGCAAGTTGTTCTTAGAACGTTTTGGATCACTTCAGAAACCAACTCAAAACCTACAGCAGAAAAAAAACTGAAGTAAATAATGAAATCATACTATATTTTGTTCTTGGCATAGTGACACACACCTATAATTCCTGTACTTGATTAGCCTGCGACAAGAGGATCATTTAAAAAAAAAAATTAAAAAGCAGGCCTGGGGGTGTAGATTAAAGGGAGAATACCCCTGGATTTGATATCCAATGCCACAAACACACACAAAAGTAATAGTATATTTTGGAAGAGTATTACAAAATGATTAAAAATTTATTTGTGATAGCTTTTCTAAAATTAATTCAGAGAATATAAAAATAAATATATGCATACTTAGAAAAGGTCATTATTATTACTTATTTAAAATTAATTTTGTCCCTCTAAATATTTTTAACTGCAAATAGAATATTAATTCACTCTTGCTTGCTGGAGAAGAGTTCTTAATAGGAGAACAATGGTGTTAAATACTTGAGTGCTGTCTGACATGATGCAGTCCACATGTATTGACTTGTTTGATCTTTGAAATACTGAAGGGGATGGGTTCAATCATTACTGAGTCATTAGGAATGCCCACTGGAAAAATGAATAAATGTAGTTATTAAAAAGTAAAACCAAGCAGGGCATGGTGGCGCACACTTGTAATCCCCAAGCTTAGGAGGCAGAGACAGGAGGATCGCTCAGGTTCGAAGCCAGCCTCGCTGCCTTAAGGAGACCCTGTTTCCAAATAAAAATATATATAAAAAATAGGGTTTCCAGGAACTCCAGTACCACCACCAAAAAAAAAAAAAAAAAAATTAAAACCAAATCCCAGAGTAGATAACTAAACTTGCAAATTTAGGATTTAAATTCATATCTTGATGCCAATATCTGCTATGTCCCCTTTTTTTGTGTGTGAAAACATGAAAGAATGAAACATTTTTTCTTCAAAATAACATAATATCTCATTTGTGTATTTATTTAAACTTTCTTGGCTAAATTGTCCTAACCAAAGTCATCTGGCCACTAATCATTGTACAATATGACAGCACACAAAAAATTAAAATCATATACATATTATTCAAAGACACCCTGAAATTGAGGTAACTGTGCATGTTTTGATGATATAAATCTCTCAATAGAAAATACTGGAAGTCATTTTCAACATTTCAGGTGGCCGCTTATAAGAGGCTATTTAATAATTTAATCAATTTATTTATACAAGTGCAGTTGATTTTCATTTTTCCAATCATTATTCAGAGTTTGTAGCTTGGTAGCCTTGTGCTGCATGTGTATGTGTTACAGAGGACAGGTTTGCAATCAAAGCTGATTGCCTGCCCAAATACCATCTGGCCTACCCATTTATAATATGTCAAATGAGACTGTCCAAGGTGTGAGGAAAATGTCAATTTCACATTTATTCAGGTCGTATTAGTTGAGGAATCTCTGGCCAGAGCTAAAACTACATCCTTATAATGTTTGTGCTTTATCACAATCTGTATTTTTTTATTTTGCTAAATCCTTTTTAATGATTTTGATTTTTACTACCTCTTTTATTTTCAATACTTAACTATTAAAAGTTTACACCCACTTTGAACCATAAATTATCATTCTTTTATAATTTAATCTACAACAAGCTTTTATAAAATAATTTAAATATTTTAAAAACCAAATGTCCTTGGTTGGATTTTGATTATATTAAAATTCATCTATTCTAGTGAAGTTTCAGGAGACATAGATACATCTACATATATTAGCAAATATTTAAAAATATATTACTGCAACTGATAAAGAAAAATAACAATTTTTGTTAACTGAAATTTTGAAAAATTAAGTTACTAAGAGATACTTATATATGAACAAACTTGGTATTTTAACTGAAAGCTAATGACAGGATTTTCTTAAAGTGACTGATCAAATTTTTTTATTTTTTATTGAACATAAATGGTATACATTTAACTATACTTGGTGCCCTCTCCCCCCCACCCCTGTTTTCCCTTCCCCCCTCCCACCAATGATTGTCCAGGGTAACCATGCCTAATTCATAATTTTACACATATTCGGATGTAGACCCTCATTAATCAAGTTCTTCCTCCTCCCCTATCTTTCCATTCAAGCTTTGCTGGTATTTCCCCTCCATTACCTGGAGTACCACTGGTATCCTCTACATTCCCTAGTTTGGGAATATTAGAGGGAACATACGTACCTTCTCCTTCTGTGCTTGGTTGATCTCACTTAACATAATGCTCTCCAGAACTTTCCATCTTCTTGCAAATGGTATTATTTTGTTCTTCTTTATGGCTGAGTAGAATTCCATTGTGTGTATTTCCCAGAGTTTTGTTATCCATTCATCTGTTGGTGGGGACCTGGGTTGGTTCCATATTTTGGCTAGTACAAATTGTGCTGCTATGAACATAGGTATGCATATGTTGCTATAGTTCTCTGGATTCAACCCTTTTGGAAAAATACCCAGGAGTGGTATAGCTGGATCGTGTGGTGGATCTATTCCTAGCTTTCTTAGGAATCTCCACACAGATCTCCATAGTGGCTGAACTAGTTTGCATTCCCACCAACAGTGTAAAAGCATTCCCCTTTGCCCACATTCTCGCCAGCATTTGTTGATGTTTGATTTCTTTATGCTTGCCACTCTGACTGGGGTTAGATGGAATCTCAGTTTATTTTTGATTTGCATCTCCCTGATGGCCAATGATGTAGAACATCTTTTCATGTATCTATTGGCCCTTTGTATCTCTTCTTTTGTGAAGTGTCCATTTAGTTCATTTGCCCATTTCTTGATTGGGTTGTTTGTTTTGCGAGTGTAGAGTCTTTTGAGCTCTTTGTATATTCTGGATATTAGCCCCCTATCAGAGTGGTGGCTGGTAAAGATCTTTTCCCATTCTGTAGGCTTCCTCTTTAGGTTATTCATAGTTTCCTTTGATGAGAAGAAACTTTTTAGTTTGATGCTATCCCACTTGTTAATTCTTGCTTTAATTTCCTGAGCTTTGGAGGTTTTGTTGAGAAAGTTACTGCCTGTGCCAATATGTTGTAGTATTGAGCCTATGCTCTCCTCTACTAACTTCACAGTCTCAGGTCTAATTTCTCAGTCTTTGATCCATTTTGAGTTGTTTCCTGTGCATGGTGAGATAGCAAAGGAATTCACATAGGAAGAGAGGAATTAAAATTATCCTTATTTGTAGATGATATGATCCTTCATCTGGAAGACCCAAAGAACTCAACCAAAAGACTTCTGGAGCTAATTGACAAATTCAACAAAGTCTCAGGATACAAAATCAACCTAAAGAAATCAGTGGCTTTTCTTTACGCCAACAATGAATCCACAATGAAAGAAACAAAGAAAACAATTCCATTCACTATAACCTCAAAATCAATAAAATACCTAGGAATAAACCTAACCCAAGATATAAAAGACCTCTACAACAAAAACCATAAAACATTAAATAAAGAAATTGAAGAGACCTTGGAAGATGGAAAGATCTCCTGTGCTCATGGATAGGCAGAATAAATATCATAAAAATGGCCATTCTGCCAAAACTGGTCTAAAGATTCAATGCAATTCCCATTAAAATACGAGCAACATTCTTCAGAGACCTAGAAAAATCAATCATGAACTTTATATGGAAAAAGATAAGACCCAGAATAGCCAAAGAAATTCTCAGCAATAAGAAACATGCAGGAGGCATCACAATCCCAGACTTCAAATTATACTATAGAGCAATAGTAGTAAAAACTACTAGTAAAATAGCATGGTACTAGCACAATAACAGATATACTGACCAGTGGATTAGAATAGAAGATACAGAAACAAATCCACACATCTTTAGTCAATTAATCTTTGACAAAGGGGCCAAACTCATATGCTGGAGAAAAGACAGCCTTTTCAACAAATGGTGCTGTGAGAACTGGCTAACCATTTGTAAAAAGATGAATCTAAACCCCTATATCTCACCATGCACAGAAATCAAATTTTTAAAAAAAATTTTGTGCATTATATTCATACATCATATGGGGGTAAAAAACTTGTGTGTACATACATGTACATATCACTGATTTAACCCCTACCCAATCCCCACCCCATTCCCTCACTGTTCCTCCTTCCCTTGATTGGGTTAGTGGTTCACTTCGGTATGTTTAAGTACATTGTGTGTTTTAGAGATTTTTCTCTTCCCCCCTCCTTTCTCTTCCTTTAGGTTGCCTTGTTTGCTCCTCTATAGGATTTCCTTTTTCATCTAGAGTTCCTCCTATGACCCATTTCTCCCTAACTCTCACATATTAGGGAAAGCATCTGATTTCTTATTTTTTGTGACTAAGTATTCTCACTTAGCATAATGTCCTCCAGTTCCATCCATTTCCCTGAAAATGATGTAATTGAGTTTTTTTTAATGGCTGAGTAAAATTCCATTGTGTATATTTCCCACAGTTTTGTAATCCATTCATCTGTTGATGGACATCTTAGCTGGTTCCATAGTTTGGCTATGGTGAATTGTGCAGCTATGAACATATATACACATGCATTAATTTGGTAGTTTGGTTTTCTATCTTTTGGTTACATACCCAGAAGTGGTATTGCTGGATCAAATGGTAGATTTGTTCCCATTCTTCTGAGGATTCTCCATACTGTTTTCCAAAGTGGTTGCACTAATTTGCAATCCCACCAACAATGTCTTAGAGTTCCCACTTCTCCACATCCTTGCCAGCATCTGTTGTTGTTTGTGTTTTGAATGATTGCCATTCTAGTTGGTGTTAGGTGAAATCTCAGGGTAGTTTTGATTTGCATCTCTCTGATTGCCAGTGATGTTGAGCATTTTTTCATGCATTTATTGGCCATTTGAATTTCTTCTTTTGTGAAGTGTCTATTTAGTTCATTTGCCAATTTTGTTATTGGATGCTTTGTTTTCTTAGTGTTGAGTTTCTTGAATTCTCTGTATATTCTGGATATTAGTCCTCTATTGGTGGTGTAGGTGGCAAAAATCTCCCATTCTTTTGGCTCTCGATTGAGGTTCTTGATAGTTTCCTTTGCTGAACAGAAGCTCTTCAGTTTCATGCAATCTCATGTATTAATTCGCCTTTTAATTTGTGTGCTTTTGCGGTCTTGTTGAAAAAGTGTTTATCTGTGCCTATGTGTTGCAGTGTTAGACCTATGCCCTCTTCAAGGAGCTTCAAGGTCTCTGGTTTGATTTCCAAGTCTTTGATCCATCTTGAATTAACTTTTGTTCAGGGTGAGAAAGTGGGATTAATTTCCAATTTTCTGCATATGGTTAACCAGTTTTGCCAACACCATTTGTTGTACAGGCTATCTTTTCTCCAGTGTATGTTTTTGGCCCCTTTGTCAAAAATCAATTGGCTGAATGTGTGTGGACTTGTTTATGGGTCTTTTATTCTGCTCCATTGGTCTATGTATCTGTTTTTTTTTTTTTTTTTTTTTTTTTTTTTTTTTTTTTTTTTTTTTTTTTTTTTTTTGCCAGTACCATGCTGTTTTTATTACAATGGCTTTATAGTATAGTTTAAAGTCAGGTATTATGATTCCTCCTGCATGGTTTTTGTTGCTGAGAACTACCTTGGCTATTCTGGGCTTTTTGTTATTCCAGATAAATTTAAGGACTGATTTTTCTATGTCTGTAAAGAATGATCTTGGTAGCTTAATGGGCATTGCATTAAATCTTTAGATCACTTTTGGAAGGGTGGCCACTTTAATGATATTTATTCTGCCAATCCATGAACATGGAAGATCCTTCCATCTTCTAAGGTCTTCTTTGATTTCTTTTTTCACTGTTTTATAATTTTTTTGGTAGAGATCTTTTACCTCCTTGGTCAAGTTTATTCTTAAGTATTTTATTTTATTTTTTGTGGGAGATCCTGAGTGGAAGTGTTTTCTGAATGTCTTTTTCAGTGGATTTATGGTTGGTGTACAGGAAAGCTTCTGATTTTTTAAGATTGATTTTGTATCCAGATACTTTGCTGAATTTGTTGATCAGTTCTATAAGCCTTTTTAGCAAGCACATTACCACTGAGCTACATCCCCCTCCCTTTAAAATGTGGTTTTATAAATGTTATTTTACTTTGGGTAGTCTCTTAATTGTTGATCAAATAAAAACTCCAATAGAAATGCAGTTTTCCAGAAAATACCCTGTATTGATTAATATAAATGCTTGCTGAGTGTGGTGGTGAAAGCTTGTAATTTCAATTCTTGGAAAGCTGAAACAGGAGGATTGTAGGTTTGTAGACAGCCTCAGCTACTTAGACCCTTGGCAACTTAGTGAGACCCTTTTTTAAAATAAAGAATAAAAAATAGGGCTGGAGGCATAGCTTAGAAGTAGAATGCCTTTAAGTATCATTCCGAGTTCTGTAAAATAAATAAATAAATAATATGAGTGTTTATAATTCACTTAATAATATACATTTTAAATGCCACTTTCCTAATCATTATTGCTGATTTAAGAAATAACACCACTTAGCAAGAAAAATAAATGTTTAAGATAAAGTCTGAGTCTGAATGAGCAAGTACAGTTTAATTTGATAATACATAAAATATATGAGTCTCAGGTTAAATTATATTGTATTATGTTTCACAGTGCATGCAGTAAGACAGCCCAGCAAAGGAATTCAGTGTTAATTCTGTATTCCTAAAACTGAGAACTTTACTACTGCAAGTTGTCCCTTTAGCGCAGATAGCAAGGAAAGGTATGGGAGGAAGGCAAGTTACTTCTATTCATAGGGGTAAATAGAGCAGACTAGAACAATGCCCCTGGAATACTGTGCTATATAAAATGTTAACCCCCCTATAATTAATAAAAATAGTGAATTATGGATTTCAATGATAGGTTTGCATATTTCAGGCAACAGAAACAAAATCAGATTAGCATAATTTGACTCAGTAAATCCCATGAATGTAAGGTAGCTACCAATTATATCACTATTATATATACTGAAACTACCAAAATTTGTAGTCCTAAAATAAAGCAATCAACTTGATAAATTTACAAAAAATATCAGAAGCTGCATAATTTATTTCAATTCTTAAAAATTTAATTTTTCATTTTGTATTTAAGCACTTTCCTCATAACTGCATAAAAGTGTTTCTTCAAATATTGATAGTTGACTATGTACTATTTTTAAAAAATATAATTACCTAATAATTGTAGATATTTTGTCTCTACATCTCATGGTAAAACTTTGATATTTGCTCTAATTCCTATTTTACTTACACAATTAAAATGTTAATCAAAGATTTCATAGGACTATAATATACTACATTTCTTAATTTCATAATTAGATATCTTTTTCATTATATTAAATACATTTTCTTGTCTTTTCTGAAATAATTTATTTGCAAGTAGCTATTAGATACTTTATGAAACATCTTTTAACTCAAGTATAGAAAAGAAAAAAATCTAATCTTTTCCTTCTATAAGTAGCAGTCATTAGTTTTAAGTGATATTTTGATATACAAAGTTATACTTTTGTAAGAACCTAAGCAAAACATAATTTTTATCACAATGTATTATACAAAAATGACTCGCTTTAACAAAATTCAATTAACTAATTATCTATGTAACTATTTTCATTGAGATATTTTTAACTTTTGTACTTGTCATGTTCAAGTACCCATTTGATTTTAAAATTACATACTTTTCATAGGGATAGAGTATTATTCTTTACCTGTGCAACTAGCTGTTCTTTTGAAAAGTAACAAAAGGCAACAAAAATGTAAACTGTTCATAATAGTAATGAGCCTGATCTGCCTAAGAATGAAACTTCTCTGAATGCTAATCAAAAACTTTTAGAAGAACTGACGCATAATAAAAACCTAATTTTCTTTTGTTGATTTTGAAGATGTGTTTTGAGCAAACTGCTTTTTCAATGGAAGCCCAGGTTTTTTCCTCCAACCTATGGTTAGGACAATTCAGTCTGTTATTACAGACATGATTGTGAGGTTTGAAATAGTGTTAGAATTTCACTGCAGGATAAATTTATATAAGGGATTGCATGCTATGAGATGGACATTTTCTTAAAATACACTATACATTGTGTTCTTTGAACAGTCATATAAAACTGACTGGAAACTTATGGCATAATTTGTACATTTTTATTTATAACTTTTGTTTGCTTATTTAAGAAACTTCTGAAAATTTGCTACATTTTTATTTGACTTACCTTTTCACTTTAAAGTGATGACTTGGCCGGGCGTGGTGGCGCACGCTTGTAGTCCCAGCATTCCGGAGGCTGAGACCTGGAGGATCACGGTTCGCGGACAGCCTCAGCTACTTAGTGAGGCACTCTGCAACTCAGTGAGACCCGGTTTCAAAATAAAGAATAAAAAGTAGGGCAAGGGGTATAGCTCGGAGGTCAAATGCCCCTGGGTTCCATCTCCAGACCCGCAAAAAAAAATAATAATAAAAAAAAAATAAATAAAGTGATGACTTTAAAAAATTTTTTAATTTGTGATTTTATATTTCTTTTTCCTATATATAAGTAAAGTCTAGTAGGAATATAAAAGTAATGAAATGGAAAAAAATAATGTATAGTCAGTAATAAGTTTCTGTGCTAGAAAAAAAAGACTATACCTTAGTCTTTTCAACTTTAGAATGTGGATAAATGAATATTTGTACTATAGAGTTGTTGGATGATATATTTAGGTTATTAATATAAATCACTTAATATCAATTTTGTCTTCTAGTCTTTGTATTGTAAATAAGGTGATTAAAATAACAACTTAGATGGTGATTCGAACACAGGACCAAATTTGTTGCCTATCAAATTTAGTTCATCTTATACCTACATATTGTTATAGAATATTGACTTGGCTCCTTCCCTCTTCCTTACCTTAAGTCTAGATCATGAATCCTGCCTAGAATGATTAAGTAAATACTACAGTATAGCAAACAGTAACTAGCTTTTCATTTTAGGGTTACAGATCTCATATCTAATTTGCTTAGTGGATGCATAAAAATTAATAGGCTTCATAAAGTTTGGGAAAACTAATAGCCTGCATAAGGTTTGGGTAAATTAATAGACTGAAAAATTCTTGCTAAGTTGACATTGTGATATTTTTTCATGACTGTCTTTCCCTAACTGTTTGAGGTAAACTAGAGTGGTTCATATTATATCCACAGAAACTCTTGTCTGAAACACTGGGATAGAGCCAAGCAAGGCCACCTGTATGTATAAGTGCTAGAGGTATCTCTAGGTGATAGATGCTTAAACAAAATACCTATGACTAAGTATAATCTAACTACATTACTTGTGGAGAAAAGCTCCTTGGCACACTATGATTTCTTAAAATCAATTTGAACTTCTATGATTTCAGAAATGTTCATACTACTAAATGAGGTATCTTTCTTTAAGGATTTTATCTCATTTGCTTTTGCTGACATTGTTAAACTCATATTTATTTTTAGATAATTCAAAGTTGAAAGTTGCCCTTTGAACATATGTAATTTGCATTTTTTCAGGTTCTATGTTATAATAAACATCTTAAATATACCTTCTTATGTCACAGAAAATGTGTATTTATGTACTTGTGACTAGAGAGGGAGTCTGGGGAAAGTCCGCCAAGTGCTGTGTACATGTATGTCACCTTAACCATGAACTGCATACACTCTGATGTGAAACTATAATAAAGTGATAAAAGTATAAAAATAGCCAGGTGTGGTGATGCATACTTGTAATCCCTGCACTTGGGAGGCAGAGACAAGAGGATCAAGCAGGTTCGAAGTCAGCTGCGCTGACTTTAGAGATCCTGTTTCCAAATAAAAATGTATAAAATAGGTCTAGGAGTGTAGCCCAGAGATAGAAGGGCTTCCAGGAACCCCAGTACCACCACCAAAAATAAAAAAAGTATAAAAATAAATAAATAAAAACAGAAAAAAAGACATTTACCCAGCTAGCCCTCCAAAATGGGATCCTATTTTACTCTTTGAATATTCGCTAAGCAGAAAAACTTTTCTTGTGAGTGTTGAAAACCAGGCTATGTATTAGAAAAGATCTTCCTCACAACCCTAGGAAAGGAATGAGTTACTCACTTCCCTAAGAAGGAATGAGTAAGACCTTGGCAAGTGTGGATGCTGTAGCACACTTTACTTACTCCCCAGAGAAAGAACATGCCTCACAAGAGGGTCCATACTGGGTACCAAAGGGAAACTAGTGGAATTACCAAAGGAATTTTATGGCGGGTACCTAGTAAGTGGAGATTGCCCTCAATTTGTTTCTTGTTATTTTGATGAATATAATATGCTAGACATATTGCATCATTGCTTGATGCTAGATCCACTGCATCATATAAACATACCATTATAATGTTACTTCTTGCTGTCTTTTATGTTTGCTCTTTTATCAGTAATTATAAGTCATAGTGAGATTCAAACTGATACAAGCAGACAGGCACACAGCACTTGGTTATTTTTCTCTGTATCCCCACAATGTCCACACTTCTCTCTCTCTCTCTCCATACATATTAGGGAGATTGATATTTAAACTTTATAAGATAGATTTTAGGAAAATCATTTATCACTTGACAATTATATTAAAATTATTTTAGAAAAAAAACTTTATTGATTATCTATTCTGCACTGAATTGGCTTTAGTGACTAGAAAATACTTAGAACTTGCAATTTTTTGGTTTGTTCTTAACTTCTGGAAACTTTGATTCCTTAGTATATCCAAATAAGAAAAATAATAAAATTTTTGCTTTTTCAAAGATGCAAAGAAAAATAAAATCATATCCACAAATATCTGTGAGGTGAACTCAACATCAAAGATTTAGGCAAATAATTAAAATGCATGTTCATTGTTTTTTCTTGCTGAAGTTAAATGTAAACAAAAATACTAAGAATAAAGACATAAGTAATATTATAAATAAAATTTATGTGGATGTAAACTTCAGGCAAACATATGCTGTTTTTTTTTTTTTTTTTTCAAAAAAAATGCTATACTATGCCCTATTTTAAATAACCATCTGCAAACCTCTTGGAATTCTAGTATTTGAGAGGCTAAGACAAGAGGATCACTGGTTCAGGGCCAGCCTCAGCAACTTAGCAAGGTTTCTACAACTTAGAAGGACCATGTTTCTGTTATGGTTTTGGGAGAAACTGTTCTTGGGGAACTTTTGTTAGACTCCTAGAAACTCTTCCCATAGCCATGGATCCTTGTCCGGAACTAGGACAAATATATACTATCCTGAACTCTTTCTGAAAACTTAAATGAGTTTATTATTACAAAGATAGAAATATAGAAGACATTTTACAGCCCTTTACTATCCCAGGGGGTGGCCAAAATGAAGTCACCAGAGTTCAAACTATTACGATTTTAACTCTTATGGTGCCGTTTGAAAGAGGAAAAAATAGAGCTTAGAGTAAAAAAGCACTACACCACAGAGTGACATAGTGGGATGACCTGAAATGAATTCACCAGAGTTCAAAATACAAAACAGTTTTTATAGGTACACAGTTCCCCATCTTGCTCTACCAGGTAATCCTATGACCTAGGTGTAAGTCTGTCCCTTACTTCATGAAGATCTCTTTTGTTATACTTATAGGGATTTCTGGCCTGGCAAAAAAAAAAAAAAAAAAAAAAAAAATTCCTGCCTAATTGCAGGTATAAGCTTAGGTGTCTTTGTTAAGACCAGATTAATTCCCAAGGTCAAGGACCACAAGATATCTGCTCCTCTTTCACAAAGGTCAGGGAATTCTTAGCTTCTTCTTAGATATCATTTATTATGCAAACTTGATTTTAGAATGTGAAAGTCTAGGTCCCAAATCCTCTATTCAGTTGCTAATTACTTTTAGTGAGGGTATTTGCATTATAACAGCTACTTGAGTGCCTGGCAGTAACCAGGCCCTAACTGCTTTTCTTCTTGACAGATCTGAACTCCACTTTCTACAAACCGATTTTTATATATATTAATAACCAAAACTTCTTTTTTGAATCTTTTTAGGCCATTTCCTAATACTGGTATGGTTTTAAAATTAAGAAATAAGCCGGGGGTGGTGGTATATGCTTGTAATCTGAGCATTTCTAGCATTTGGGAGGCTGAGACCAGAGAATTACGGTTTATGGACAGCTAGTGAGGCCCTCAGCAACTTAATGAGAGCCTGTTTCAAAATAAAGAATAAAAAATAGGGCAGGGGGTATAGCTTGGGGGTTGAATGCCCCTGGGTCCATTCCCAGACCCACAAAAAATAAAATATAATAAAATAGGGCTGGAAGTATAGCTCGGGAGTAGAATGCCTCTGGGTTCAATCCCTAGTATCATAAATGTTACAGTTTGAGATGATATGGTTTTGGGGAAACTGTCCCCAAGGGCCCATGTTAAGGTTCTGGACACAATTTTCCTTAAAACATACACACACAAAAAAACCCAAAATAGAAAAAAAAACAAAACGAGAAAAAGCACGGGTTCTTGTCCTGAGTTACACATTAGCCCGGAATCTTGCTGAAGATTTAAAGAAGTTTATTAAAAAGATAGAAATACAGAAGATAGTTACAGCCCCATGTCAGAATGGCATGGGGGAGGTGGTTTAAATGAATGCCCCACCAAAGATACAACATGTAGACCTGACTTTTTATACCCATGACCTCCATCCTGTTTAAGTAATTCTGATGTAGTAAAGGTCCCTGTAAGGTTCCTCTCCCAGCAAAGTGTGGCAAGGTGTCTCCTTTCATGAAGGTCGACCCCTCCTCCCATCCTAGCTGGATTATCCAATTATTATGTAAACGTGTCTTTAGAAAGAGGATGAGGAAGTCCTAGTTCTTCTCTACTATAGACTTGCTAATTACCTTTAGATAGGTTAATTTACATTGGAATAATTGCCTGCTTCTAGGCAGAAAACAAGTCCTTTCACAGATCTGCTCCTCACCCTATTTTTGGAATATATTAATAATCATAGCTTTCTCAAATCTTCCTAGGCCATTCCCAATACTCGTATAATAAGAAAGAAAGAAGAAAGAAAGAAAGAAAGAAAGAAAGAAAGAAAGAAAGAAA
The DNA here is from genome assembly GCF_963383645.1 of Muscardinus avellanarius. Classification (NCBI taxonomy): domain Eukaryota; kingdom Metazoa; phylum Chordata; class Mammalia; order Rodentia; family Gliridae; genus Muscardinus; species Muscardinus avellanarius. The sequence goes on from NC_137800.1 coordinate 31,298,483, forward strand.
GAAAGAAAGAAAGAAAGAAGAAGACCGCATTCCAATAAATATATGTGATTTTATACTTTTACTGGCAAAGCAGTTTTACATCATAGTGTGATTCAAAGTGATACAAGCAGACATGCACACAATGCTTCTGTTTCCCCTCTTATTTCCTACAACCTGCCCACTATTCTCTCCCCATACATGCTAGTGAGACTGGTAGTGATTCTTCCATTATATGGACATAACATTATTTGAACTGTCTTTCCTCAATCCTCCTATTTCTCCTCTTTCTCTCCCTCTCCTCATCCACTCCCACTATTCTACTAATCTTTCTCTTCATTTATCTGAGGTCCTTTTTGTTTCTTATTTTCTTTCTAGTTTCCATTTACTAGAGAAAACTTAGGACCTTTGACTTTCTGAAATGAGCTAATCTTAGCATAGTATTCTCTAGTTCCATCCATTTTCCTGCAAATGACACAATTTCATTCCTCTTTATGGCCCAGTAAAATTCCCTTGTGTGTCTGTACCACACTTTCTTTATCCATTCATAGTATATATTATTTTTGAAACAAATATGCTTTCATTTTAGTTATCTCCATCTTCCAAACATGACATCGAAATTATGAGAAGTCTATTTTTATAGCTTTTCAAGGAGGTTTCCATGCAGCTTTCAATTTGTTGCTCCACATGTTACTTTGTTCTTTAAGCCTGCCCTGTCAGCTAAAATGTATTGAGAGAAAGAAAAAAAAAATCCCTGCTCTTCTTCTGTTTGACCCAGTTATCCTTTGCTGTGCAAAGTGTTGTTAGCTTCCTGCCCTTTGCTTGGCTTCCAGCAGCTCTCCTCATACATTGCTGTAAGAACTCCGCCAGAAGCCACAGATCCCTGCAAGCAGGAAATCAAACCTCCACAACAGGAATTCTTCAAGGCAGGTCAGATTGGGGTCTGCTCAGAAAGCCAGCCTACATCACACACGAATTTTATTGCTCATTTGGAATTCTATTTCTACGGCTTGTCTTTACTCCTCTAGCTGGTTTCTAAGTCAAAGTTCAAGTCCAACTACAAATTCCTGGCACTTGCTTCCCTCCCCATCTCTTCTACAGACGCCCTTTCATGTTACATAGACCTACTGTAGAATAAGGTGAACATTCAACTCTCAATTTATTCTTCCATAATAAGATTTTAGCTCCATACAAAAACAACTGGATTATTTAATTCTCATCATTTTATGTACCTTTTATTTTATGGCATTTGGTATGTGTTGAGAAATTAGAGAAAACATTGTGAATATTTATTATATTCAAATATTTGCATTGTTTATAAATGCCCATCTTAATAGCCTTCTAAAAATATGACTGAAAATTTGATGGAGAAATATGGGAATATTATTATATTTTAATTTCTTTAGTAATTGTTAGAGTGAATATTTTTCATGTGTTTATTTACAGTTTGTATGTTATTTTTGTTATATTTATTTAAATATTATGAATTCTTACTAAATCCAATGTCAACACTTTCTGTTAAGCCTATTGTGTGCTCATCTATTGAAGTATATTTTAATTATACCAATTCCTATAAATGAGACATTTATTATAACCACAAATTTTAGGCTAAATTTATTGAAAACCAAACCATCTGCTATCTTTAAATCCATAACTTTTTCTTTAGGATTATTTTTCCATAAAAGAATGTTGTACCATAGTTACTCTAAGTACAAAGAACATTAGACTATTTGAATGGTAAAATTTTGTTGGTTAAAATTTTTTTCTTGTACAGTGTATGCTTATACTTCTACATAAAAGTTTAAAGCATGAACACTAAAAAATTTTTTCCAAGGCCCAGGTCAAATCTGGTACCAACTATATCAAGATAGAATTCTTTGGGTATAGGTGTTTACAAAAATTCACTTACAGTAAACTATCTTGCTCTCTAAAACTGATGCTGACTGCATTTATTTCACAATATAAGAAACAAGCCTTCAAAGTAGGAATTTCAGACTGAACTTTCATCATATGTCTTTGGAAACTAGGCTGTCAAGCCTTTATTGAAATGTTTTTATCACATTGTTTATTAGGTCATTTTCTCTTTTTATATAAAATAGCAAGTTCGATAGTGAACAGCGTCTATATCTAAGAAGAAATAAGGCAAAAGACTGAAATGTAAAGAAGAATGAGAAACTGGCACAAAAAGAGACAAAGAATATGTATTTTTCTATTTCAGAAAACCCAAACTGTAAGAAACCATACCCTAAACGGGGAGCCTGCAGAGCCTGGTGATCTTGGATTGTCAAGCATGCTGGGGTCAGCCCCAGGTTTTTATCTCCATTCCCAGCTACCTCAATAAGGTTTACCTGACTCTTTGTATAAGCTTTACATTCACCAATTGCAGCTCTGATTTGATTCTGATCTTTTCTCTTAGGGATTGCATAAAATTTTGTTTCCAGCAGAAGAAATAAACAACATATAACTGAATCTAAAAATCAAATGGTGTCAGAAAATCTCTAGTTTGATCAATTATAAATACTCTGTGAACCTTTCCACACTATGAATATAATGTAAAAGGAAGAAATTAATGGATAATACACTCATGATAAATGAGGTACATATGTGCATGGAAATCAAGTTAGAATGATGGATAATGAGGTGTATTAATTAAACAAAGGGACATACTTTTTTGTATAAAGTAATGCTTTGCACCATATTGTGTAAAGTGTGTTCTTAAACAAAAACAATTTGGAATTGTGATCACTGTTAAGTTCCTGAAAAATAAGTGAAACAAACAAAATAATCATTAAAAAAAAAAAATACCTACCCCTTATAGCTAAATTGTCATGGATTGGTAGAATATGTTGCAATGTGGGAATGTTAAGGTTTTGGGGAAACTGTCCCCGGGGACCCCTGTTAGAGACCCGGACACAATTTCCCTTGAACCACAACAAAACCCAAAACAACCAAAAACAGAAAAACCCCAGATTCTTGTCCTGAGCTAAGGATAAGTATACATAGCTTGGACACTTGCTGAAGATTTAAAGAAGTTTATTAAAAATATAGAAATACAAAAGATAGTTACAGCCCCAAGCCAGAATGGCATGGGGGTGTGGTCCAAGCCAAAGATACAGCACAGGAGGGACTTTTGATACCCATGACCTTCATCTTGTTTATGTAATTCTGATGTAGTAAACATCCCTGTAAGGTACCTCCCCTTACCATGTAAGGTTCCTCCCCTAGCAAGGTGTGGCAAGGTGTCTCCTTTCATGAAGGTAGACCCCTCCTCCCATCCTAGCTAGCTTATCTAATCATGCAGATCTGTCTTCAGACAGAGAAAGGCCTAGTCCCCCTCTCCTATTGACTTGCTAATTATTTTTAGCTAAGTCAATCTAAGTTTCAATAGCTGTTTGCTTCCTGGCAGAAGCCAAGCCTTTCTCTCTCCAGTCTGCCATTTTGACACAGTTATTTCTGAAATATATCTATTACTAATCAGAGCTTTCTCAAATCTTCCTAAGCCATTCCCAATACTGATACATAAATGATGTTAAGTCTTTAAGTAATTTGGGGGAAATATTTTATTGAGTTCACATAGAAATAAAGAGTTATGCTCATTAAAGACCTGTACATGGATGTTTATTGAATCTTTACTCATAATATCCCAAACTGGAAACAACTCAGACATCCTTCACAAACTCTGGTTCATCCATACAATAAAACATTATCCAGTGACAAAAAAAAAAAAAAAGAAAAAAAATAGAAGAAGAAGAAGGAGAAGAAGAAGAAGAAGAAGAAGAAGAAGAAGAAGAAGAAGAAGAAGAAGAAGAAGCAGCAGCTCAGTGTGATGTTGAATGATTGTAATTCCAGTACTTGGGAGGCTCAAGCACTTAGTGAGACCCTCCAAAACTTAGTGAAAGCCTGTTACGAAAGAAAAAGAAAGAAAGAAAGAAAGAAAGAAAGAAAGAAAGAAAGAAAGAAAGAGAGAGAGAGAGAAAGGGAAAAAGGAAGGAAGAAGAAAGTGCTAGCAGTGTAGTGTGGAGGTATACATCAGGGTTCAAACCAAATTACTAAAGACAAAGAAAGAAGGAATTAATTATTGATACATACAGTAACTTTTGTGACTCTCTAGAGAACTATGCTTAGAGTGAGTCCTCAAACTTAAGAAGTTGCATTATGGTCCCACCATAATGAGTTCCATAGATGACCAAATTATCAGATGAAAAATAGATTTGTAGTTACAGGGAAAGGGATGCAAGGGAAATGGATGTGGCTATAAAAGAGCAACATAAATAGTTTGAGCAATAATCTCCTCTGCTCTCACCTTGTGAAATACAGTAGCTTGTATTTCCTGAAGCAAATGAACAGGACTTTGTTTAGAGAAAGGGTCTTTGTATATGTAATTAAGCATCTCAGAATTAGAATATCTTAAATTATCAGGGTCGACCTATTAAGTGTCTTTAGAAGAAGCTGAAAAAAAAGGCAAATATGAAGGAGAAGCCTTGTGAAGACAGAGATGTAACTTTGATCACCATAAGCCTGGGGACACTTGGAGTCACTGAAAGCTGGAAGGAAAGATTCTCTTCCAGATCCTTGGGGAGGAGTGCAGTACACTTGCTACTTTAATTTTAAACTTTCCGACTTGTGAAAAAATATAATTCCATTTACCAGCTTGTAGTGATGTGTTGGTGATAGCATGAGGAATCCTTATGGTGAGGTAAATGTTCTTAACCTCTAGGTTATTCATGTCAGTGTCCTGTTATTAATATTTTGGTGTAGCTCTGCAAGATGTTATCATTGGGGGAAAATAAGTAGGGAGGTAGATAATTTTTTTTTATTATTGTGAACAAATACATAGGAACCCACAGTTATCCAAAATAAAATTGTGATGAAAAATAAATAGAAGTGTACTTTAACTGGATATTTTAGTTGCACTTTCTCAATGGTTTTATGGTACTTAAAGGACACTTATTGTATAGACCACCTCCATGCATATATATTTACTTCCAATGATCAACAAATTGCCTTAGTATGTTTACAGCGTTCTCTTATTACCTGAAATTACTCATCTTTTAGCAAAATTACTGTAGGATTTGCACATCCAAGCTATGCAGAGAATATTAATGACTAGCTATAATTTATCATTTTGAGTCTCCTAGAAGAAAGTAGGCATCTATAAGTATATAATTCTCATAAAAAAGAGAATTTGTGGTGGCTTATAAAACATATAAGTAATATAAGATGAAAAGATAAATAGAAGTAAAGAAAAAAAGATAGGAAAAGTAAGAGGAAACAGAAGTTAAAATTAGCACATAAAACCTGTCAGAGTTCTGTACACATAATGAAGTTGGGATGCTAATTTTTTCAGAGAACAAATATATAAATATGTAAAGATATTTAAGCAGGTATAAATTAGTCAACAGGCTTATGTCAAAAAACCTAAAACTTAAAAATAAGTAGCTCAATTAAATATGTCAAGTTTAGTCACTGTTTAAAATATTCCATTTAAAATAAATGCGGCACAATTTCAGAAGTAATTATTTCAATTCGAGAAGGAAAAATCTGCTAAATATTTAAATGCCAAATACATCAGTGATAGTTTCTGTTCATATTTTTCAGACTTTTGTACTGGAATAAAGAAAAAATCTGTACAACTTTAATATGTAATATTTGATATCAGCTTTAATAATGTGGGCAGTTGAAAGGCATAATCAAGAACAAAAAATGCACTTTAAAATTACCCAAAGAGAAAAGTCATGCTAATTTTAACTTAAAATGCTTCATTTAAACAGAAAAAAATAGAAATGAAGATGGTCCAACTTTATTAAGATATTTAAAATTAATCTATAGAAACTATCTCATGCAATTTGCAAAAGTTGGCATCACTCTAGATAAAAAGCTTAGGAGTTCTATCTTTCAAAATGAAGAGCAATTTTCTATAGTGGTATAATTGCCAGCTATAATGGTTTCTTTTTCTTTTTTTTATTAAAAAAATGTTGAGGGTACTGGATATTAAACCCAGTAGCATTCTACCTCTAAGCTACACCCCTAACCCTTTCTTTCTTTCTTTCTTTTTAATCACATCTCACTTGGTGGATGAAAATCTCGCTATTTTGCAGAAGCTGTTCTCAAACCTGCAATCCTGTCTCAACCTCCTATATACTAGGATTACAATCTTGTGCCATTATACCTGGCTCTGTAATGGTTTAAAAGATATTCTGGAGTGTCTCATCAGCGACATACAGAAAAAAATAAAGCATCAAAATGTTCATATTTTATTAAGATTGAAATAATTTCAAAGGTATGACAAAACAAGAAGATTATATTAGGAAAAACATAAATATAAAATAAACATTCCTAAATATATGAATTTGAATCTCTACAAAGTTTTTATTTGTATATATTTCTTTTTTCTTTGATACTTGGAGAATGAACCCAGTGATTCTGTATCCCCGAGCTATATTCCATGCCTATTTAATTTAATTAATTTATTTATTTATTTTATTTTATTTTGGTGATACTGGGGGTGGAACCCAGAGGCTTTCTACCTCTGGGCTACACTCCCAGACCTATTTTATATTTTATTTGGAAACAGGGTCTCACTAAGTTGCTGAGAGCCTCACTATGTAGCTGAGGCTGGCTTCGAACCTGTGTGATCCTCCTGTCTCAGCCTCCCAAGCATCGGGATTACCAGCCTCCTGAATGCTGGGATTACAAGTGAGCACCACCACACCTGGCTTACAGATAGACTTTTTTTTTTTTAGCTTCTTACATTCTTTTTATTTTACAGTACTAAGGATGGAACCTAGGGGCATTCTAACTCGGAGCTACACCCCCAGCCCTAATTTTTATTTTTTATTGTGAAACAGGGTCTCACTGAGTTGCAATGGGCATCACTAAGTAGCTCAGACTGTCCATGAACAAACAGCAATCCTCCTCTCTCAGCCTCTCGAATACTGGGATTATAAATGTGTGTCACCACGCCAGGCTCCTCTTACATTCTTTTGAAATTATTTTTGGTCACTCTCGTTGGTGATGCTGGTGTTGAACCCATGGCTTGGTAAAAAGCTCGACCCCCGAGCCACATGCTCAGACTGAGACTCTCTTATTGTCTTTTTCAATAAAATTGAGATAATCATTTTCTCCAAAGAATGTTTTTAAGTTTGAATAAAAAGAAAAATAAGGTAAGAAATAATTAACAATAAGATATGATTATTATGAAATGAACAAACAGTAATGTGAGCATAGATTAAGAGAGAGACTCGTTGCTGAAGCATGAGGAAAGAGCTGCTGGGGCTTAGAAACCAACCAGACACTGATACATTTCAGAAAACTCTAGGAAAGCTTGCCAACTGGTTCATCAAACTGATGTTCCCTCTTATCTGTTAAGTAAATAAGGTACAGCTGTACCTTGTCTGTTTTGTGTTGCTGTAACAGAGCACAACATAAATTTATTTGACTGAAAGATTCAGGAGATTGGAAGGCTAAGACTGAACAGCCTCATTTCCTGGGAGCCTTCTTGCTGTCATAACATGGCAGAAGAGATCATATGGTGATGGACAGCATGAGAGGCAGCTCAAGATAGAGCTGAACCTCCTCGGTGAGAAGGACTTACTCTTGGAGTCATGGCATCAATCCATTCAGGAAGGCAGAGCCTTCTGACCTAATCATCTCTTATAGGTTAGTATTGATGCACTCATCACTTTCAGTGAAGTTTAAGCTTCCAGCTGGCGAATTTTGTGAGTATAGTCAAATCATAACAGTCTGGTTGTGTGTTCAAGTTTAATCTGGCCATAAGAATGAGGTTTGTCCAATAGGATATCAGTGGAATTTCCTACATTCTTCAGCCCCACTGCTATACTGGAGATTGAGACAAGGGGTTTTCTACTGCTGAATGACAACCCAGACTTCTTTTTTCTTCCTAATTTTTTATTTCTTTGTTTAGAGACAGTGTCTTCGTAATTGAATAGGCTGACCTTGAATTCGCACTCTCCTTGTCCTATACTCTAGAGTAGCTGGGATTGTAGATGTGTGCAACCACATCCTACTAGAAGTTACCTTTTTTTTTTTTTACTTTTTTCTTCTCTCTCTCTCTCTCCCTCTCCCTCTCCCTCTTCCCCTCCCTCTCCTTCTCCCTCTCTCCCTCTCTCCCTCTCTACCTCTCTCTCTTTTTCCTTTTGGTACTGGAGATTGAGCTCCCAGAGCACCTCTGAGCTATAACCCCAGTCAGTTTTCGTTTTGATTTTTGAAACAGGGTCTAAGTTTCTGAGTGTCTCACAAAGTTGCTGACATCACCCTCAAAATTGTATTCTCCTGTTTTAGGCTCCCAAGTATTGGGATTACAAGTGTACACCACTGCACCTAGCCAGGAGTTTTCTTTTAAACCCCTTCCAGCCACCATCTTTCATGCTGTGTCTGTGCACTGACTGACTGCACAGGTCTTCAAGGAATGTGGAGCTGTCAGAAACTGTTTTCCTGAAGGTTATGTAAATGAACACCAGAACTATCTGCAATGACATATAGCAGTAAAGATCAACTCTAATTGTGTTAAATCTCTGAGATTTAAAATTTTTGATGTATAACAGGTATATTACCTCATAAAATTTGCCTAGAAGTGTACAAAGACCAATTGCATATAATACATAGTGCCAATGTAAAAATTATGGCAAAGCTTCTTAATATAAAAATACAAACTACAAAAGAAAACAAATGGCCACTACCAACAAAATGCATTATAAGATATGTCTAATATTTCAAGCACTAATGTCCAACTATGGACAAATATAAATTGGAGCACTAAGTTATGTTACCTGAAGACAAGTATATTAAATAATGTTTATGGATTTCTGTCAAGGTAGTACTTTCCTTAAGTCTAATTCTTAGCTAATATTATTAGTTCAGGAGATGGATTGTGACAAATAACATTTCTTTTTCACTGTACAATTTTCAGCAAAAACAAATTTGATTTCTCTATATTCTAGCATGCATTAATATTTTACAAGTAATAATATTAACTGATGGTATCTCAGAATTTTTGTTATCAATAATTATTTACTTCATTATTTCATTTCAGTTTTGGGGTAGAAGGTTTTATCTAAAATATGAATAAGAACAATCCTGGCTAATCTTTCTAAATATCTTACAACCCCTATCTTCCCACCTTGTTCACCAGTGATTTTAAGTAACCCATAGATATTTTTACTTATGAAACTTTTGTCATATCAAAAACTGGAACATATAAATACTTACAATGACTCAATCATAAAGAGATAGTAAATATTCTGTATAGTAATGCACTAATTTTCTAAGAATAGACTTCTACACTGACACAAAACTTTACCTAAATCAGTGAATATTTAATTTTGTAAGTTTTCAACCCTTAGCTATTAGGAAAGGATTATTTTTTAGGAAAGGATCACATAAAGCATTCAAGTAGTAGTAATAAAGATTGATTTTACTCACAGTGACTTAGTATCAGTCTTCAAGCTACAGACTCTCTATGCCTAATGTCTATGTTTTTATAAACAGGTTCTCATTAGATTGCTGAGAGTTTCACTTAGTTACTGAGGCTGGTCTTGAACTTGCAATTGTCTTGTACTTGGGATAGTGTTTAAAAAATAAAGGAAATGAAAAGGTTCATGTGGACTAAGAAGGAAGAAGGAGACAGAAAAAAGAAAAGGGAGGAGAAAGAGCTGGAAGAAGTCTTGAGGAGATAGAAGAAAGACATTTTCTCAGGATTGTGAATTGTGAATATCAAAAGCCACAGGGAGTTTACGAAGAGTATACACTGATTTTTTTAAAGCCTCGATTATTGCTGTATTAAGGGTAGAAGCTAGATTACAGTGGATTGAGTATTAGAAGTTTAGAAACTAAAATGATTCATGTAAACTTCTGTTTTCAGAAAAGTAGTTAATGAGAATGAATTTCCTAATGGGGAGAGTGAGGGGGTGTTGTACCTATAAGGAAGTAGAGTGAAAGGTGATTTCTTTTGATTTCAATTCTCTAAATTTATTTATTTATTATTTTCATGGGAAGAGAAAATGATAAGGGAGCATTAGCAGATAAAAAGAAACTAAAATTAGAGTAAAGCCAGCCAAGTTAAGTAGAGAAATTGTGAAGGAAATGAAAAGAATAAAAAAAATAGAATAAAGATTGAAGAGATTATCATTAATAAAGGAGAGTCTTCATCTTCTGAGGCCAGAATAAATGGTCAAAGGGCATAATCAGAGATAAAGTAAATAAGCTCAGATTTTAGTTAATGTTTATGGTGGAAAGGGAGGGATGAATATATTTTCTTAAAATAAGTGGTACTTCATCTGTTGGAAATAAGGATGGCATTTATTATTTGAGTGGAGCAGTAAAATTCAAGTAACTTTAAAAAAATATTGAACTATTATTTCTTTGCTAAGTAACATATTTACTAAATATTACTGATTCTGCTCATAAGATTCATTGATTTATAAAAATCATGATTATAAACAAATCATTTCTAAAATGTCTAGACTTGTTTAAACTGATATAATAACTAAAATGCCAACATATTTTATAGAGATATATCATTGTGATTATTCATAGCCACAGTAATAATAATAAATAGTTGTATTACTGTTTTATATTTTAGAAGATAAATCTACCTACTTTTAGATTTTATTAAAGAATTATTTAATACAACATATAACACATTTTTTTCCAACCCACAATAGGCTTCTTTAATTGTTAATAAAGACTATGTAGGAAGTATTTAGAAACAACTTTACTTTCTGAGTAGAAAAGAAAGTCCCATCTATTATGAACATAAAAAGTGCACTGTTGGCATGTTACAAAGTGATAGACATCCTTTTAATAATCAATTAACATGAAAATAATTATAGAAGAATTTCCTTTGGTGTATATGTTTTCACTGAAGTAAAATATAAGAATATGCTTCAAAGGAATATATTTTAATTATTTTAGGGCAAAGAAATTTATGTACTTAATGTGCTTTGGAGCTCAATACTTTATCTGTGGTATTTGAAGATTACAAAGAGAGCATTTTGCCGGGCGTGGTGGCGCACATTTGTAATCCCCGTGCTTGGGAGGTGGAGACAGGAGGATCACGCGGGTTCGAAGCCAGCCTTGCTGGCTTAAGAGACCCTGTTTCCAAATAAAAATATAAAATAGGTCTGGGAGTGTAGCCCAGAGGTATAAGGGCTTCCAGGAACCCCAGTACCACCAAAAAAAAAAAAAAAAAAGACCATCTTTAGACTAAAACATAGGGATACTTTTTTTTCCCCTGAACTGCTTAATAGTAATTGTATACTGTTATAAAATCCTTGGTATTTTTTCTATTCCAATGTGTTTGTTATGAAGCAAACTCCAGAGAAAGAACATAAAACAGAAAGTTTTGACAAATTTTGAAACATTCCCACAATAAACCTACCTTGTTTCTATCACTGGTTTAAAAGTTATGCAGAAAACGATCTAAAATAGATATATACATACGCATGTTATTGATATTTACATGTGTGCCAGCCAGTCAATTTTATTACAAAGTTAATCTAAGACATATATTAATTTTACTTTTAATTTCTCACATACTGTTAGATAACTTCTTGAAAATCCCTCTCTTAATATTGTACTCTTTTCAGTAAAAGAGAGAGCTTGTGGTTCTTAAATATTCATGAGGCACAATAGTTTCACAACAAATCAAATTTAATTAAATGATGCATTTCCTCCACTTACAAAAGGTTTATTAAAGGTTTATTTGCTCATGCAAATTAAAGTGTTAGAGTAAAAATCCACATGAAACTGGCACTAACAATTAAAAAAATATATCGAAAGATTTCTCGCCTCACTGCAATACCTTGCTATGTTTAAACTGCTCAGCTTGTCATTTAGAATCTTTAATGAAACCAGGGAGGAGGCTATTTATTTGCATAATAGGACATAATTTGCTGTGGTGAGGTTTTAATTATTTATAGGCTGTCTGAAATATTTAAAATGGCATCACTAAGGAGCATGAAGTGTTGGATAATGCCTTCATTTCAGGTTTCCTGCCGTTTCTTTTATGGGTCAAGCGATTTATTTCTAATTAGCATGCCAGGCTAGTGGCTTTAAAAACATAAGGAAAACAAATTGGTTTCAGTCTGTTTGCAGCTTGAGTAGTTGGAGATGGCCAAGGGTCACTGACAGAGACTGAGTGGAGTTAAGAGTTGGAGCCAGAAGTCAGCCCAGCACATGGAAATCACTGACTCCACAAAGTCATACGTCCCTTTTGCGCTGTTTACTGCACGTATTAGTTTCTCTTTGGGCGATAGTGGGTGATAGCTAATGGATTTTATGTTAATTGTCCCTTAAAATATTTTTTAACATTAACATATTTCATATTGGAAATGATGTTTGAGCAACAGAAACATTCTATTTTCTTAGATAAAAGATGCAGTTGTTATTTTGCGCATAGGGAAAAATGCAGCCATTTCAGGGTAAGATTGAATATTTAAGTATATGCAATGCGATCTTATTTATATACAAGAACAAGAGCCTGTGATTAAAACACAATAGTATCCACTTTTTAATAAGCCATGCAGAAACACAGATGTCTTAGAAGTTCTGAATTAGTGGAGTACTCTAAAAATATATTAGAATTTCTAAACAGTTGTGTATTGCATATATTATAGTTAAAATGAAAAAAGCCCAGTCAGGTATAATGTATATGGTCTCTTAGTTTGTAATAAATTGACTTTAATATTGCTTACTTTTTCAAATATAATAATTTTCTCCAGTTTAAGAATCGTCATGATTTTTAATACTTTTATTGATGCATTATAGCCTCACATGATAATGTAGTTTAAGCGTCATTGCACAGTCAAAAGAAATGTTTGGTGCAAAGGTTTATTATTCTTCTATGACGTTCCTGATAGCCACATCATCATGCACATAGATGTAAAGTGGCGGTAGTGTACTGTTGTCAAACATTCTCCCATCTGTCACCTTCTGGCCTCCCAAAAAGCATAGAGAAATTGCTGCCAGATGTTAAGAAACAGCCTTTGGGAGGCTCTCTTTACCCTTGTAAGTAGTAGACAGATGCTGTATCATAAGAAAGGAGTTTTATGATTTACATTCACATGATAATCACCTTGACCAGGCGATTGGTCAAGGCCATAAAGTAGCCCACAATTGCATGGAGAACTTTTTGAGTCACTTTATCCTGAATGTAAGAACTGATTGCCATGAATTATAATATGGTTTCTGAAGACATAGCCATAATTTTTATTTAAAATATAGGCGTATCTAGCCGGGTGTGGTGGCGTATGCTTGTAATCCCCACGCTTGGGAGGCGGAGACAGGAGGATCGCAGAGGTTCGAAGCCAGCCGCGCTGGCTTAGGAGACCCTGTTTCCAAATAAAAAAATATAAAATAGGTCTGGGAGTGTAGCCCTAAGGTAGAAGGGCTTCCAGGAACCCCAGTGCCATAAAAAATAAATAAATAAAAATATCTTTTTAATGTGTCCGCATTGGTCCCTTTTCCAGAGTGTCATGCAGTCAGACTCATTACAGTATTTAGCTTTTTCAGGTTGGCTTCTTTCACTTAGTAATATGCATTTGAATTTCTTCCATATCTTTTCATGTCTTGAAAGGTCATTTTCTTTAGTACCCAATAGTATGGCATTGCTTGTACATATCACAGTTAATCCATTCAACCACTTAAGGCCATTTGGGTTGCTTCCAAATTTTGGCCAGTAGGAATAAAGTTTATAGGTTTTTTGTATAGACATGTTTTCAACTCATTTGGGTAAATATCAAAGAGTGTGATTGTTGGATTGTGTGTTAAGTGTGTATTTGGTTTGTAAAAAACTGCCAAGCTGTATTGCAAAGCAGCTTTCCTATTTTGTCTTCCCAAGTGCAATGAGTGAGAGTTTCTGTTCCTCCATCTCTTCACCAGCACTTGGTATTGTCAGTGATTTGATTTTCTGCCATTCGAACTGGTATGTAGTGGTATCATATTATTGCTTAATTGCATTTCCCCAATGACATAGGATGTTGACTGTATTTCCTCTCTGTAGATCTTCTGTTTTGGTGACTCATCTCTTCAGATCTTTGGTGTATTTTTTAATCATGCCACTTATTTATTTTTTGTTGAGTTTTAAAAGTTCATTGTATATTTTGGTTGTGGGTTACCCTGTATTTTTGATAATGTACTTATGAAAAACACAAGATCTTGTTCCAAAGAAAGGAAAATCTTCCAGATTATCTGCTTTGCCACTAAGGAAACTATTTCAGGGTACTGAGACTGCTTTTCATGGGTCATACCTATCATTACATATTGAAACTGAATCTAATGGGTGTGGGAAGAGAAAAATCTCTGAATTATTGATCAGGCACAAGTGTCATTTCCTTTACACATGACCAGAAAAAGAAATTTAGTTTAACCCTCATTGGCAGAAGATACTTCTTATAGTGAAACAGTAAAAAGTAAAATTGACATAACTGGATTTGATCTGAGAACCTTTGGCTACTTAGTGTTGAGTTCAACCAGCATTTTTCAGGCAAAATACTAGTCTTGGCAGGATTCCCAATACATTCACCAGGAGATAGGAAATCCAAAGGACTTTGTTAACCTGCTGTCATCAAATACATGGCTGATGAAACAAACTCATTTTCTCCTTAAAACAAAGGCCTCACTCCCACTTTCTGAAAAATGCATATGCCATATTCCATATCCCCATGTCATAATACTGCATAAAAAATGGTAGATGTGATTCTTCCAACTTAAGAATACTAAAAATAGAGAACATACCTGAATTGCAGTACAGTGAGCACCTGTGCGGTGAGTGCGTATGTTTAATCCAGAAAGAAGAAATGCACTCACTAATTGATAATAAGATATCTCAGTTACACTTTTGAAGAATCAAAATTTAGAGAGGATCTATGGCAGTGTTCATAGATAATGAAAATTCTTGGACCAAAACCAAACAAAAAATAAATATTTTTATTTCTTATATGTAGGTACAGGAAAACTATAGCTCAGAATCATAAGTCTTTCTTTCAACTTATCTTCTAATGAGCTAGTGTTATGAGACTGAATAATTTCATCAAAAGCTACCTACATTTTATTCCTAGGATTAGAAAAGAAGCCAATGTGGAGTCCATTACACATTATTATTATTACACAGAAAATAATGATATTGTTACATATTCATAAGTGTAAAGAACATATTTTCCAAATCTAGAACAAGAAAAACAATTAAATATTATCATTATATTGATGTAATATGTCTAGGTAACAGTTTTTAGAGAGAATTGAAAGACAATTTTGACAATAAAACCTGATGACTAAATTCCAAATTAAGTGATTTTAATAAAAAATGAAGTGGAATAAGATTTGAACAATTAGAGATCGGCTATGAAAATCAGACCCTAAAAACCCTGAAGTACCAGCTTTTAATTTCCTTTATTTAGAAATAATAATGCTATTTAATGTTTGCAATTAGATTATTTGTACTATTTACCTCCAGAGATTTGAAAAAAAATTCTCTGTAATTGCTACAAATTATTTCTACTTTTTTGTGCATTTGACTATCTTTAATGAGGTCACTCTGGTTGAATAGAATTGTTCCAGAAAGTGCAATGTCAAGACATGTTCATAAAAGTTGAATTTTATAGATGGACCCAGTTAAAGTAAATTCATGTTTATCCTGATAGTGCCAAAAATCCTTCTTGGCTTCCAACTCTTAAAAACAAGTATTTGCCTCTTGATTGCTATTTTTTGTAGTAGGTTAACTTCATATTTGTATATTTTTATATATATTCCCCATTTTTCTATTAAATTATTTATCTTGATAAATTTGAAAGGTCCTGATCCTCTTTGTTAAATTTTAATATATTTTTCCAAATTTGTTGTATGTATGTTGCATTTATTTATAGCATCATTTGTAATAAAAGCAATCTATATTTATGTAGATAGGCATATTAACTGAAACTTCCTAAGTCTCCATTCTTGTTTAATGAATTCTCCTCAGCCCCTAGAGAATATGTATAAACTTCAAAGTTGTCATAAGAAACATTTATCAAACATATATCAAACACAAATACAATATATATATAATTTAGTTTGGAGACCCATAATATGAATAGATCATAGAGTTTCTTGTTTGATTTTGTTTAACAGATTTGTGGAATATTATTTTTGTGGCATGTTTTTCAAGTTTGAATTGTAATAAAGAATACATTTTTGTAGGATTTTAATTTTGTTTTTCACATTTGAGTCTTAATCCATCTAGCATTTTAATTTTTATTCAGTAAAATATATCAGTTTTTATTTCTTTTCACATGAATTATTAGCCATACAAGCAGTTTATCAAAATTTAATATTTTTTCCCACAGAAAGAAAATTTCAATTTTGTCACATAGTAAATGTATAGAAATCTGTCCAAATTTTTTAAATTTCATTAATGTTTTATGTAGTTCTATATCTCTATCGCATGGAGTTGATTGCTATCACTTTGAACATGGTCAAGTTCCTGTTAAGGAAAATCCACATCCCTACCACACAAAAAAATAGCAATATCCATCTTTTTTCACAGTGTCTTAGACATTTGGTCTTCC
This sequence comes from Muscardinus avellanarius, assembly GCF_963383645.1. Taxonomy (NCBI): domain Eukaryota; kingdom Metazoa; phylum Chordata; class Mammalia; order Rodentia; family Gliridae; genus Muscardinus; species Muscardinus avellanarius. The sequence continues at coordinate 31,315,021 of NC_137800.1, forward strand.
AAATAAACTTCAAGATAATTCTACAAAATTTAAATAATAGGAAAACCTGTTCTGATTCTAAATAGAAACATTATATTTATATAATGAAGTAGGTTGACTTTATTTACAAATTAAGTCTATTGCATAATCATGTATTATTGTTTCAACCCATTTTTTTCTGTATCTTGCATGTTAATAGTTTAGTTCAAAGTTTTGCTTGCATATAATAATATGTGAAACTGGTTTTTCTTTAAAATTGTCTTCAATTTAAAATAACAATAGATCATACAATGAATCTGTGTGTTTTCTATTTCTTTCCAGAATCAGATACATTGTAAATAAAATGGAAATTATGCTCCTTTAAAGGCATATCAGTTTCATCTGTTAACCCATCTGTTCCTAATGACTTTTTCAATGATACATATTTAATCTCCTTTCCAGTCTTTTCTCTAGTAATTGAGCTACTCAAGTGTCCTAATTCTTCTGAAGCTAATATCAGACATTGAAACAGGAATCATCCATTTTATCCAAGATTTTAGATTGGTTAGCATCAATGTGTACAGTATTTTTTCAGCCCTACTTCTTTTAATGTCTTTTGTTTGTACCTGTTTCTCTGTTCTCATCCATAATATGTTGACTGCTCCTCCTTTTGTTTCTATTAATCAGACTTGCAAAGTAATCTTAAAGCACATTTTGGGTCTTACATGTCCTTTCCCCTGATTTCTTTTTACTTCTCTATTTCATTAATTTTAAGTTTAACCTTACTAATTCTTCCAGCTTGTTTATTTTGTTGATCTGTAATTCTTTTCCTAATTGCTTTTCTTTGTACTCAGTTATGTATTTCCATCTTTCTTCTTTAATAGAGAAAACATAGGAGACCATTAATTCTACTCTCAATATAGCTTTTGCTGTGTCTCCTCAGTTTGGTAGAAAATGTTAGCTCTCTCATTACTTTTCTGTTACTGATTACCTTTTGATCCAAGGGCAATTTAATCTTGTTGTTTTAATTTCCAAGTGAGGATGTTGTTTTGTGTGTAACCTGCTTTGTAAAAAGTTAAATTCTTGTTTGTGTCCAACTCTATAATAGATTTGAAAACCATTCTATACAGAGAAGAACATACAGACACCTACTACATATACATATAAAGGCTCCAGAGTTCTGTACACACACACATACACACACACACACACACACACACAATTAAGTTGGATGAACTATTCATTCTCTTTATCCTTTAAATATTAAGTATATTTGAACTTTTTAATTTTCAATTTTTGAAAGTCTATTTTATGTTTGGCAAATACAAATTTTAGATAAAAATCATCTTCATTACCTTTATGAAAATAACATTGCAATTTTTGTTTTCTTCTTGTTTATGTTATTTTTATGTGATATTTATATATACAATTTTTTGGTTTTGCATTGATTTTTTCAAGTATATAGATACATGGTTTTTATTTTTAATTAACATTTAGGTTATCTAAGAATAACTATATGTATAATAAACATAATATATAATGAATATATTAAATATTTATTTATACATATATATATATATTTCTCTATTTTTTTAAAAAAAGATTATTTTTAACCAGAAATATACAGTGGTTATTAAATCCTTATTTCTCTCCTACTCTTATCTTCTTCCTACACCACAGCTTCATCCAGAGGAGACCAGAAGTATATGTTTACTTGTGCCTTGCCCACGAGTCTTCTTCTTTCCCTACCTAATGCAAAAATTGGATTATTTTTATCTTGCTACCTTCTCAAATTTACCCCATCACCTAAGTTTTCTTGGATTCTTTGGGATATTGTGTTCTGTTCCAATATTTGAATTCTTTTCAGTATATGTTGACATTTCAACATTTCTCTTTAATACTTAGACCGTATTTTCTTAGAGCTCCCAACATTGTCCATAAGTGAGAGTGCATGCTTGCATGTGTGTGTGCATGCATGTGTGTGTATGCATGTATATGAATGTTTGTATCTATGTGTGTACAGTGTGTATATGTGTGTGCATTTGTATGTATATGTGTGCAGTTATGTGCATTTAACGAGGGGGTACAAGACTCAGAATTTCTGACTACTTCTCTTGTTTCCAGGACAGTACTTGTTCACTTATATTCTGCTTCTGTCTCCTCATAAGTACCTATGCGGTTTACTTTGCAAATTCTATATCTTTAAAACTTTATTTGGCTTTGATAGAAAATTTTATGTTCTAGAATAAGGTTGTATACACAGAGTCCTATTCTGTCAAGAGTCTACAGATACTATGTTACTGCCTTTTATCTGCAAATAAAGCATAAGATAACCCAAATCTGATTGTTTTTTCATTTTGTGGCCATCTTGTTCTTTCTCCCCTGAGGCTTTACAATTTTTCTCTTGCCTTTTGTAATTCATATTGCAAATCTCAACTAAAATGGAATAAAAATGGAGAGAAAGAAAGATAAGAAAACTACAGTATATCCAATATTATGTTACTATCATTTCAAGAGTATAAAAACTAAGATTATGTGTATTAGTATGCATGTGTGTGCATGAGTGTGTGTGTGTGTGTGTGTGTGTGTGTGTGTGTGTGTGTGTTGCTGTGGGGAGAAGTGATACTAATACATTTTATAAGAGTTATTTTTTTAGAACTGAAGGATGACCGTTTCTATGTTGATGAGGACCACCAAGTGCCTAGTATCATGAATATAAAAATACCTTAATTATGATACATTATTGAAAAACTTAAAACTATCAGCAAAGGAGAAAAATCCCATGTTTTCCAGAGGAAAAAATAGAACCCATAAAAAAGATTAGGTTTCTGTCATTTACAAGGCCACTCAACAACAATATTAGTGTCAAGGGTGACTGTAAGAAAAATGTGTTAACACAAGGTAAAACAATTTCCAACCTGGAATTCTATACCCTGCCAAACTATTAATTAAGTGTGAAAACAGAGTGAAGACATTTTCAGATATAACAGTTCTCACAAATTTTACTTCCTCTGCACACTTTCTCGGGAGATGACAGGAAGATATTCTCAAGCTATAAATAAAGGAAAAGGAAGATATGGGCCCACAGGAAACTGGGCTTCAACATAAGAAAAAAGCAAAGGTAATTATTTCTCATGAGAATGTCAAAGTTTAAAGCAATATGAAAGGATACAAATGGCATTGCACAACATGCCTTAAAAATAATCAGATCAGACATGGAAGGGCTTTGCTGAAAGCAAATAATAAAATTAGTAGTAGTCATAATAAGTGGTGAAAAACAGATGACTACATTATAGAACTTCATTTTAGTCAGAGCATTTGGGGGAATTAGTGATGAGAACATGAAGAAATATGTCAAAACACACAAAATTTAGGACTTCTTAAATTGAAGAATCCACCCCAAATCTGATATATTTAAAAATAATATTTTTGCATGATTGAGATGTACTATTTCATAGAGACAAGAATATAAACTCTGAATATTGTCTTAGCTAAAAACTGTGGTAGAATTCTATTGGGAGGCTGAACAAAAGGGAAGACTGTATGTGTACGTATTTGTATGTCTTTTGTAAAACATAAGAAAACTAAATCTTTTAATACTAAGTAGGAAGGCACTAAGTATTAAAGTCCAGGCAGTATTTAAAATTGAAGATTACTGCAGTATTTAAAACTGAGAAGCCAAGAAATATTAGTTGAAGCACATTACTTAGAAATATGGTGAGAAGTGTCATAAAAATCAGCCTATGTTGAGAGCAGTTACTTGATTTAGGCAACCACATGTTATTAAACCTAAAACACTCTGATTATGACTTGTCAAACTACATATTCATTTGAAAACAGTAGAAGTCAATAGAGAAACGAAATATGTTTTCATTAATATGAAATTAAAGCACACTTCATAAAAAGTTAACTCAAAGCCCACAGGTTTTTAAATGTATTTTTGAGCAACAAATACCTTTCTGCCCTTAGTTTCCATTCACTGAAAAGATAAATTAATAGCATCCAAATTTACCATGATGTTAAACACTTTTAGAAATTTGCCATAAATACTTTTTTTGAATTGAGTCAACCTATGCTTTTTTTCAAAGAAGTAGAAATAAACAGATGAAATGAAGCAATTCCCTACCTGGATCTTACAAGGAGTCCTGCCTCCACCCCTGCTCATCCACCCAGATCTCTAGCTACACTTTTATTCAGTATTCTACTCATCCACCTTATCCACTATATACTTATCCTTCTGAGATCTTATTAGCTGAATGCCTAACTCATCTGATCAACTATTTTCTATAAGATACACAAAGGAGCTAATTATAGGTTGGTAACTATACATTGTAGAGCATTTGCATTTTGAGAGCTTAGATGCTGAAGGAAGAGTACCAAGGCTAAGAGTCACAGAAGCTGTCAGTGTGGAATCCTTTTGGTCCATGCATTCATTTGTCAGATAATCTTCAACGGCTGTACTTGAGGCAGGCACTATGTTTGGCAAACTTTTTTGTACCATGGTTATTCAAAGGCATACCAGGCAAGAATTGTATCATATTTTTACCAAGGAAAAATTGATTTAGAATTTTTTTTCCTCCAGAAGTTTAGAATCCTTTATCTTTCAACCTTCTACCCTATAAACAGACACAGTGGATGCCTCATAGCAATCTCTCTCTCTCTCAATTCCCCCACCCTCTTCCTTCTGGCTGTATGGTTTATCATATTACTGTTTGTTCAGTAAATAGTCATTGAGTGCCTGCATGTCATGGATTTTGTTGCACATACTTAAAGTACCTGTAGTAGATTCTTGTCTGAAACAAGGACTCAGACTGAACTTCAAGAGATGCTAAATAACAAATAGTGTGACACTGAATTTGTTAAGTATACTTAATGTGTTTTCTTTGCTACCATATCAAGCTCTTTTAAGTTTCAAAGAAGTGTCATAGAGACTTTTTTAAAGTTTCCCATTTTTTCTATGGTATTATATTATCTATTCTAGATCTGCAATCTACTGAGGACATTTGAAGTAAACTATCAAACGTGTTCTAATAAATCACAAAGAAATCTGCTTTAACAAAGAGAACTTTTCTAAAATTTATTTGAAGCATATGGTTGTTAAAGTGCTGGGTTCCTGTTATTCCCTTTTGAAAAGTCTAGTAGAAAGCTATTTTAGTTGGATACATGTGAAACTCAATTATTAAAATATCCTTGTCTCTTCTGACTAGCAACAGTTTTAGGATATAAACAACTTTTTTCTTTCTGAGAAGTGACATATTTTCTGTAATTAAATTGTATAATAAAAGAGGAATGTGATATTATTTCATTAATGCATTTGTCTGAGAACATTTTTTCTTAAAAATGGGAAATGAGCTAATCTTGAAATTAGGCTAAAGCCAAATTAAAATGGTTTTGCAAAGGTGAGGCCAAAGGAATATTTCAAAATTAAAGTCCCTAAAATCTTTGCCCTGTACACAAAATATTCTTAATGTTTATGTCTCTAAACTCTTTTTAATTTGGAATTTGAATTTCAAAGTTTCAAAAAGTCTTACTCAAAATTTCAGACATGAATGATAATTATTTATATGTCAGTATACATAATCATTTGAATAAAAATCAGAATTAACACTAATTATGCTGTTATTGTGGCAAATATTTAAGGCCAAACACCAGTCCTTGCATTGTATAACACTAGTATTTTCATATAAGTTAGTTTTCTAAAAATTGTTTCCTTCTGTGAAATTCAGATTATCATAAATAACATTTAGAGACTATTTTAATTTGGCCAACTCAATAATACATTAAAAATATCTTTTACTCTTTATTGCATATATGTGGATTTCCAAAGAATAATTAAACATGCCATGTTACTCAGATTTTGCTATCACTTAGACACAGAATTCATATTTAGAATCATTTAATAATGGCTACTGTAACAATTAATTATCTTTATAATTATCAAAGCTCATTTAATTGTATTTTTATACCTTGCATACCTTAGTTATCCCTATGGAAACTGAAAAGTAAATATATACTTTTTTCTCCTATTGAACATTCTCATATATCTCAGTCATTCTTTGTAACATTTTCAGATATCTAGATATATTTACAACCCTATTCTAGACATCCTTCTGATCATCACTTTTTAAACTTAAATTTAGTTGAAGTTCTACAATTTATTAAAACTGTGAAATCTAACATTCTCATCAAGCCTAGTAATATTCACCTTGCCAGAAACTAAACCTCATTATTGTTATATAAAATTATCTTTGTATTTAACATATTAAAATTTTTTTCTCATCATTCTATTCATTTATTATTTAGTCATTCAAACACAGATGAATTTATCTTTCATTTAAATATTTAGTTTGTAGGATTTGTACATAATGCCTGGCATTATATGAGAGAAATCATAGTTTCTGTATAAAGGTTGTATTATTGACTAACAGTATTGCTTTAAAAGTCAACTTTAGTTATCATATATAACTAAAGTAGTTTCTGCATAAAGTAGTTCTAGATCATTTTTATGATCTTGGCAGAAATATCGTTAGAGTTCATGATCATAAAAGGATACATCTTTAAAATAAATCATCAAACTGTTCTCTGGGGTATGATTTTTCATATCTTGTGTTGATATATAGATTTTCTCAAGGACCAGATGTTGGCAACCTATGTAATCTTTCTTCAATTGGATAATTAGCATTCAAACTTAAAACTCAGTTCAGAGTCAACTTCACATGGCCAGGTCTGACTTTCTTAGCGTAGATTAGGTTGCTGGGTTCCTGTAGTATTGCTCTTTACACAATGCAGTATTCTATTTTAGTGTTCTCCTAGACTAGCTTGGCTCTGAGAGCAGACATCTAAACTTTTCAATCTTATAATACACGAGTTGGGATAAAGTTCCAGTTAAACATTCGTTGAACCAATGGCCATCTCAATGCCATGTATGAGAGGGAAGAAAATAGGGAGGGATCGTAGGATAACTCACCAAGTGCTCTGTGTATGTATGTCACTGTAAGTGAGAACTTTATTATGATGTGAGATTATGATGCACCAATAAAAGTATTTTAAAACAAAATAATTACTGATGAAGAAGGTCTATGGCTTTGTTACTTTTTTCTGAATGTACTATAATTTTTTGTTCTTCCTTACATTTTTGTGTTCAGTGTTGTTGTTGTTGTTGTTGTTGTTGTTGTTGTTGTTGTTGTTGTTGTTTTGCAGTACTGGGGATTGAACTCAGGTGCATTCTACCTCCAAGCAACATTCCTTGAACTATTTTTTTATTCTTTATTTTGAAACAGGGTCTCACTGAGTTGCAAAGGGCCTCACTAAGTAGCTGAGGCTGTCCATGAACTGCAATCCTCCTGTATCAGTCTCCCAAATGCTGGGATTACAGGTATGCACCATCATGATCAGCTTTCAGTTTGTCCTTTTAGGCAATAATATGTTTTGATTATTTTGCATTTCAATTTGTATATACTTCTTAACTGGAGAATTGAATATAATATTCTAAAGCTATAACAATCTAGTTTGAATGACACCAACTCAAATTTAATCTCATGTGAAAATTTTATGGCTATAAATCTCTAAATAAATCGATTTTTAATTGATGTCCAAAATTACAACATTGTGAACTGTAGACTAATGTAGACATGGACTAATAATTATATTATGCATTTGTTTTTTTACCCTGTGGAAAATAAAAGCTGGAGTTAAAATCTATATGAGTGAATATATAATAGAAATTAGAGAATGATAGATGAATAAATAAATAGATGAACAAAAGATTCTTAATCTTTGAATACTTGAGTATCTTTAAAGAATATTAAATACATATATCTTATAGTAGTCTAAATTCTGCAAGCAGAGATTTAAAGAAAAACATTTTTTTTTCATTTTTTTTGTGGTACTGGGGATAGAACCCTTCTACCTCCGGGGTACATTCCCAGACCTATGTTTTCATATTTTTTATTTGGAAACAGGGTCTCTTAAACCAGCCGAACCTGTGCGAACCTCCTGTCTCCACCTCCCAAGGGCGGGGATTACAAGCGTTCCACACCACACCCGGCAGAAAAAAAGGTTTTATCCCGAAATATGTATATTCAAATATTCTCAACTAAATATTATTATACATCTAAGACTAATGGCACATACCTGTATCCCAGTACTTAGGAATCTGAGACAGGTTTACAGATTGAAGACCAGCTTTAGAAAATTAGGGAGACTCAGCTGGGCAGTGGCGCACGCTTGAAATCTCCACGCTTGGGAGGCGGAGACAGGAGGATTCCGCTGGTTGGGAGCCAGCCTCGCTGGCTTAAGAGACCCTGTTTCCAAATTATAAAATAGGTCTGGGAGTGTAGCCCAGAGGTAGAAGGGCTTCCAGGAACCCCAGTACCACCAAAAAAAAAAAAAAAAAAAGGCAAAATGCCATGAATTTGTTAAAATGTGCTCATATAAGGATTACTTAACAAAATACTATTATGCCAAAAGTGCCCCTTTTTCTTTTTCTATTGTCCTTTTAATGTGTTATCATGAAGTAGCAGTTATTCACTCATACAGAGACTTCTGTGATTAAACATGGGTAGTAAAGAATCAGAAAAATACTCTCTTCAATGAGCATTTTGCTTTCTTTTTATTTAATTATTTTGTGGTGCATGAAGCTGTGGATTCTATTGCCAGCAAACACTCCACCAATGAGCTACATAACCAGCCCTTTATTTTTATTAAAAAAAATATTTTTTTGGTGGTACTGGGGGTGGAACCCAGGGGCTTTCTACCTCTGGGCTATATTCCCAGACCTATTTTATATTTTATTTGGAAACAGGGTCTCACTAAGTTGCTGAGAGCCTCACTAAGTAGCTGAGGCTGGCTTCAAACCTGTGTGATCCTCCTGTCTTAGCCTCCCAAGCACTGGAATTACAAGGTAAGCCACCACGCCTGGCTACCAGCCCTTTATTTTACTTAATAACATAATACAACCATTTTGACAAAATAGACCCTTCCCATAGGTCTTAGCTTAATATTGTAATATAAACCTATATTATAATTTTTCACATTTTATATGTAATTCTGATAAAGTACTTCTGGGTTTATTCTTGTGTGCTTCTGATGTCATAACCTTCATCTAAAATGTACCTTATAAACTGGGCATGGTGGTGTATACTTGTAATCTCAGTACTTGGGAAGCTGAGACAGGAGGAGCAATCTCAGTTTGTGGACAGCTTCAGCTACTCAGTAATGCCCTCTGCAACTTAGTGAGACCCTGTTCCAAATAAAGAATAAAAACAGGACTGAGGGTGTAGCTCAGAGGTAGAATGCCCCTGGGTTCCATCCCCAGGACCACAAAAATAAAATAATAAAATAAAATAAAAGGTATCTTGTATACAAATACAATTAACACTGACTGATTTACATCTGGAGAAGTCCATTGATATGTTTACTAATATACATATAACTTACAAAAAAGGTGAGAGAGTTGTTGGATGTTAAGATAATATCCTAGTCCTTTGCATATCCTTTTTGCAAAATTCTTAATCTTTATAGATTAACTTTCTGCTTTATTTGTGTTTAAGTTTCTAATATTTTACCACTTAAGTATATAACATTGCTTTATCTCTAATTTCTTTAATAGCTAATATTTTAATCTATTTAAAAAGATGTATATTTTTCATTCTGATTATAGAGAATTCAGATAATGCAATTAATTATATACGGGACTTTCATGCAAAGGCTAAATAAACAGGGAAGCACTGCTGATGCTAGAGGTCGGGGTGCCAAGAGCAATGATGCAGGCTCGATACTGTTTGTCCTTCAATACTTCATGTGCTGGGAGCTTGGACCTTAGTGTGGCATTGTGGAGGAACAGTGGGACCTTAAAGAGATGGGGCCAATGGAGAGGTAATTAGACTAAAGGGCTCACCACTCCAAAAGGATTAATGTAGTTTTCACAGCCACCCCTCCCTCAAGAATGGGTTGTTCCAAAGAACAAGACTTTTGACCCATTCTGCGCTGCTTGGTTCCTTTCTATTTGACCTCTCTCCCACTCACACTGCGTGTTGTTCTTACACATGATCCCATCATGTGATACCATCTGTGTTGCTGTGACACAGCCAGCAGGACCTCATGAGGGCTAGCAAAAAAGAATTCACAAGGTATTGGACTATCAAACTCCACAACTGTGAAATAAATAAACATCATTTCTTTATAAAAGCACCCACTCTCAGATATTTTGTTATAGTAACACAAAATAGACTCAAACTAAAAATTAAGGATATGGTCTCTTCATTACCTAAAAGATCTCCCAGTGTAGTGAAAGACTCATGTTCTTGTTAGATATATCACATTCCCTGAAGTGCTCAGGCATTAAGGTTCAAAATTGATAAGATTAATTCAGGATAGTTATAATCTCATCAGTGGATAAATCCATCTTGATGATTTAATGTGTGATAACCTAGGTAGGTAGGGTATGGCTAGAGAAGGTTGGGCCCTGGCAGTGTGGCCTTAGGGACTGTACTTTTGTCTTTGAATCCCCTTGATTGCTGGCCCTTTGGCTTCAAGCCTCCATGATGTCAGAGCAGAGCCCTTGCTCTCGCCCTCTCTCTGCTTCCTACTGCAAGGCTCTGAACTCTGCAGACACCAGCCTTAGGTGGATGAAGCCTCCAAATCTCCAAAATTTGTGAGAAAACAAATTTTTCTTTCTATAAGTTGTGTGGTCAGTTGTTTTAGACTACAGCAGTGTGAGTGTTGACCCAAACAAAGCATGTAAAGATTAATCATGAGCCAGACGTGGTGATGTACACTTATAATCACAGCATTTGGGAGGCTGAGGTAGGAGGATCTCGTTTGAGGACAGTCTCAGCTACTTAGTGAGGCCCTCTGCAAATCAGTGAGATCCTCTTCCAAAATAAAGTATACAAAATAGGGCTGGGAGTGTAGCTCAGAGGTAGAATGCCCCTGGGTTCCATCCCCAGTACCTCACCCCCACAAAGAGACAAATCATAAAGCATTAGACTCACTGCCATGGGAGATGGTGCCATCAACTTTGCTGGGTTTCACAGAGAAGGCTGATTTATAGTTTGAAGAGAGGGAAAGCACTTGCTAGTAAAAAGTGATAGTATGAATAGATGGTATGGAATATGCAAATATGATGAAGGCAGGAAAGGATGGTAGGTAATATAAAATGGTGACACTCTTTGGGATATAGCAACAAAGTTGAATATAGGACCATATTATGATGGGCCTTTTCTCCTTTCTTTAAACATGATGCCAAGATAAAATTTAATTTTTATAAGTTTCTTGTGTGTGTATACACACACATACACACAAGCTGTATTAAGTTCTACATCCTATTTTTAATGAGATTCATGTGAAATTCCGGGAACTTACTATAAATATTGTTTTGGTAGTAATATTGTTTTGCCAGTAGGAACAACTCCTTAACAACTTGTGAAACTCAGTCCATTTCTCCTATGGATACTTCTTCCAAATATAAGTTAAAATTATTTTTTTCCACCACTTAGAATCTTTAAATTAAATCCTGTGCTCTGCCCATCGAACAGTGCTAACTTTTTTTTGCATGGCTACCTGAGGTATTTCTCATATTGGAAACCATTGTTGACTCAACAGGTCTTCTCTTATAGAGCTAAATACTTGCCTAGGTCAGCCTCAGGGATCAAGAGATAAAAGAAATTTGCAGTGCTTTTGTCAGTTGCTCTATTGCTCAAGGTCACCCTTAATGGAATGACCTTGATATTTAGGAGTAGGCTTAGAGAAACACATGCACTCTACTCTTAAACCTCAAAACCATATTATTAGCATAATCACTATATACTTTCTGATTCAGTGCAAAACAGTCGCAGCAATCATACTTTATGATTATCAGGAATCACTTCAACTGGAAAATAAATGCTTACAATTGCAGACTCTTCGTGATTACTGAATCTCATTTCAACGGGGTAAAATGTGATTATTAGGCAATTTCTGTGTGACGATCCCTTACTCACCTGCCTTGTACTGCTGAGAATTGATGATTTACCTACACTTTGTACCCTCATGATCATATATATCATGTTATATCCATTATGTTATCTTTATCTTGCACTTCTATCATAATTTCACTTCACTTCCATAGTAAAGGTCAGTATGATCTCATGGGTTAGTATGAACTCGGTCTTGTTCTGTTTGGACTTGTTCCTATTTTTGGTAGTTATATTTCTAGAACTCATTGCTACGTCTGATCTGATTAGAAAAATGGCTATATTCCAACTCAAGTGTTACCTGAGGAATTAATTTCTTTTTTCTTTTTTATTTTTATGTGGATCATATTGAAAATGGCATACATTCAGACTGTAGCTTACCAACACATAGGTAAATTGATTTTTGTAAATTTGCAAAAAGTTGATGGATGATTCTTTTTTGGGAACCTGGAAGAATTATCATGATCTTCACTGTTTGATAACTTGATTTACTATGAATGAAATTATGTTCATTGGGCAACTATAACTAGAGTTCTGTGATCTAAGGAGCTAAATACTGAAGACCAATGCTGATGATATCCTAAAAGTTTGTTTTATATCAGTCCCGAGGTGTTGATGACATAGGAGATTTTCTTTTCCAGTGCATAAAATATCAGTACTCTCATTAAATAAAGTTTATAAAACTCAAATATGATCCAGTAATTTCATATTAGGCAAATGCAACATAAAGCTGGAATTCATTTCAATTACAATTCCTTTCCCACACGTTAAAGCTATTTTAACCTTTAGCAGCATACAATTATTACAGAATAGATCTTTTTAATGATTCATTATGTATGAGGTCATTTGACAATGCAATTAGCTTTGTGATGAAAATTTCTATTCTTTTGATCATTCTGTACCTATAATGAATGAGGAGAGTTTTACATCTAATTTCCTGAAATTAGAAGATTAAAGATAGAAACAGACTCTTGTATTTAAATGAGACACAAAATGACTAGATTGCATTAGTCCTTTTGCTGTGCACCCTGGAATTGCAGAACCTTGCAGCATTCCTCCTTCCCCTCATTATTCATTCAACAGATCCATTGGTACTGTGCTGTCTGCTTCCATTATCACCAAAATTTTCAAAGTGTGCTTTTGACTATGATCTGGAGATTAAATAATAGGTCTCTGAGTTTTCAGGAATGGCATGCAGCACTGTATTTTGCACATGACTAAGAAATGAGACCAAAAAGTAGAATTTCTGAAACCCTGTATAAATGTACAAAAAGTTATTTTTTTTTGCTGGATATACACTTATTATATATCCCATTAAGTCATGTTGTGTTACTTCCAAGTTCTTTTGCATACTAGTCATTGAGGTAGTACATGTTCTGTTTAAAATGATATCAATCTAAGATCAAATTTTATAATCAATCAATTTATATGAGCTTGTATTTCCCATCTAGTATATACAAAACCAGATATAATTAATGAGAAATGATAGAATGAGTTTTAGGTCTATTAAAATTTGGTTAAGAATGGACACATTGCTGAGGCAGATATATGTCTTTGTGACTGAAGCTGATACTCTTAAGATACTTGCTTGTTTTGGCTCATCAGAAAAAAAAAGCATAATTTTATATTATACTGAGTGATAGTTTATCCTTAAAAAATTTAAAGGTAGATTTGTTTGTGAGTCATGTTTGATTTTCAAATTCCTGAATTTTGGCCAAAATCTTCACAATATCCAATAAGACATCTTTATCAAAGTTAATATCAAAAGTTTATAAAAATAAGTTCTACCAACATGATTTAAAATTTTTTATTTATAACACACATGCGATTTCTGTAAATTATGTATTTTAAAGAGTTTGCTTTATATGTAACTCTAATAAATAGAACATAAGAGTCTTAATGAAGAATGGTTAACATCTTATTGAAATTATGTTAAATGGAATTAGTTAAGTGTATAATTTCAAAGTCCTTCACATGATATTTTGAAATTATCCCTTACATATAATCGTATCTGATATATAGGGATTCTCACAAAGCCACACTGGGACATAGGCTGATATCCTGGATTTCCATAACTGCCCTTAACTCTAAGATTCATCAACTATATGTAGAGAAATACAGAAAGAGATTTTTTTTCTAGGATAAATTAGTAGAGAGGAATAGTTTTGTCCATATATCATATATCCCTCTCTCCAATTCATTACAACATAATGAAACAGAGATGTATAGCCTCCTGTGTACCTTTTCCTCTGCTTTTTCAGTAACATCCTGCCATGGGCTTAGGGTTATTGGTGCAATTGGAAAACCATTAAATCTTCCATCACTCACTCTCCATGACATACCTACACTTGCTTCTACAGATGTGCTGCCTTAATTATTCCATTTCCCAAATACCTACAACTTATGAACCAGGCCAACTACAGAGAGAGAGAGAGAGAGAGAGAGAGAGAGAGAGAGAGAGAGAGAGAGAGAGAGAGAGAGAGAAGAGAGAGAATATGAATGTGTGTGTGTGTTTACCCTCTCTCATATTCTCACAAGATAGACAAAAAGATAAGAAACATCACTATCTCCCAGTAGATACACTTGATGAGAAGCTAAGACATTTTTTGGCTGAGGGTATTTAGGAATTTCAGTGCATTAAGATGACATCTGTATATCTATCTAATTAAAAATATCATTCATAAGAACATCAGAGAGAAAAAATATTGAAAATGGAAAACTTTTCAATGGTTTCTTTGGCAACATATTCTGATCTTCTTGGCTTATAATACTAATAATTGAAGCAGTATACTTTTTTTGTGTGCTAGGGATTGAACACAGGGTACTGTTCATGCCAAGCAAGCATTCTACCACTGAGCCACGCACTCAGTCATAAGCAGTACAGTATTTAAGAATATGCCTAGGAAAGGGATCTCTAGAAAAAATATTAAATACTTAATACTTGCTCACCTGAACTAATTAATAAATTATTTTGGTAGAATATGCATATATGAATTGATACGAGTCTTCTGTTTAAAATAATTCTTAATAAAGCCTGTAAATATCTTTCTATTATTTGTATCATTGCCTCTAACTTGACTCATTAAAATCATATGATCTCTTTTCATTTATCTCCTTACTTCTGAAAACCTTGGTTTATTTTCTAATATTTAATAAATAAGTATTTTCTTCCTTCTACAAATATTTACATGCACACATACATACAATTACACACCAGGATTTTTTATAATAACTTGACTTTTATATTTCAATCCAGTCTTTAATATTGTTTTAACAGACCTATATATCATTTGTAATAATCAAATAAAATGCTCCAGAAGCAAATAGTATCATATATAATAAAGCCATTTATATCAAAATAATGAAAGTGTTAAGCACAAGAATGTAACACGTAGAAACTAGAACTCATTGTGCTTTGGGATTTTCTTTTCTTTTTAATTTGTTGACTTAAGTTTTGTGGTCTTCGTAAAGCAGGTGAATGCTTGAGCCTTTGTTACAAAGTCCAGTCAGTAATGAAATAATATTAAAACATCTGCAGGAAGTTTATTTTCTTTGGTCAATGACCTCTATTTGAATCCTTTTCTAGATGCATGCATAAAGAGCTGATTAGATGAGCTGATTAGATGAGCTATTTATTTTTTGTTACATTATTTGTAAAGGAGCTTTATTCTTTTAATAAATGATACTTATGAAATAAATATAAGTTTGATGATATCTGTAGGAAGGATTTTAAAAGAAAATATTGGAAAAAGGTTTTACAAGGTCCATTTTAAAAAGATCAGGAGCCACTTAAGTCTTAATGAAAATAATATCCACATATTCCTTTGCTCAATACTTCTATGAAGTGAGGAACACTGAGTTTTGAACAATAGAGTAAAAATAATGATGACATAAAGATAAAATAAGAGTTATGATGCAATCTTTCAATGAATTCATTCTTGAAAAGTAATAATAATGATTTAGACTTTCAGAGAATTAATTTTTCAAAAGGAAATACTTTAATAATAAGCAATAAATGGTAGCTATTCATGAGTTCCTCATTACCCACATGCATATTGTTTTAATGAAATACATAAATGATTCAAAATTATAGTCCATAAGTTTTCAAATAAATACCCTTTTTTTCTTATTACAATATCATGGGGTTTTTTTTTGTTTTTGAAACAGGTTTTTAACAGGAATAATGTAAAGAGTTACAAATAAGGCTGAATCTTTTATGTCATTATCATGAAACCATTCATCAGTGGTCTAATACAAGCTATTTCTTTGTTGTCTTGGAACTTTTCTGGTTCTGTGATATGTATTCTCTTGAACAAGGATGTAGCTTGGAAGCAGAAGTATTTTAATAGAAATACAGATTTTATATCAAAACCACTGACAGATCTTCCTCTGAATGATGGACATGGTTTGGCCATTCAGTTATAAAAGCTGCAGGAGAAGTGTTCCAAGTAGGATTCCCTGTTCTTCCTAGAAATAGCAGGAGTTCTGATAAAACATTCATAATGTGCCCTTGGCTATCTCAACTGCCATGCTCCTAGACACTGGCCACCTGGGCAGTGCATGAGCACGCAATTTGAATATTAGCTTTGGCTTTATTTCTGTTCCCCCCTCATATTTTCAATATGTCTGATGAGCATTGTGCCTTATTGTTGAAAATAGATCCTAGAACAAATAAATACAGTTTAAGGTTGTCTGACAGGAAATCATTTGAAGATTCCAAAATCTTATTACAAAAAAAAAAAAAAAGGAGAGAGCAAGAAGGAAGGAAAGAGCTAGGTTTTATTATTCTTATATTTAAAATAAAGAGCTCATGTTGTCTTAGTGGACAAGTATGACTCGGTCACAAGGCTATAACACAGACTATAACACAAGTGCATATCGCAGACTAAGAAGGGGAGAGTTTATAAACAAGAGCCTCCTCACCCAGTTGGTTTTATAGAGGTGGCCTTCCTTGCTAAATTATGGCACACCCAGGTGAGACAAGATGCCCAGATGGTAACAGTAGTGGAGCGGTTGAAGTGCGGGCTGGTGTAGTGGGCTAGACCAGGCTATTTAGGATAAGTACCAGCTCATGGTCAGGTGCCTGAGTCTCATTCCTTGGGTAAAACCCCTCATGTAAATATGATGCTGAATTCCTGGGGAATGAAAATCTCACATTGCACACATGTGGCTGGAAACTGAGAAGAAAAGAAATATATGTGGTTTTGAGGAGGAAGAAACTCTATGCACTAGGAATTTGTTAATTTACACATTGGCAAACTGCAAACATAGACATCAAGATGAAAATGAGTCCTGTGGATTTTTACATATAAGTGCAAATTAGGGAAATGCCTCTAGTTCTGTCTTGTAAGCGGGTGAAACATGGCATTCAGCTCTCCACTACATATGGGTGAAGAAATAGAATATTTTTTTATTCAGACATTAACTTATTCCTACCTCTTTAACTTTTTTTTTTTTTTGGTAATAAGCATGCACTTAATTTGGGAGCTAGTAGTGGTCATTTTTCTCAACTATAACTTTTATAATGCAAGGTTTAAGAGTTGGTCAATTTTTTATATTGCAACATTTGCTTGTTTTATTTAAAAAAAATACCAAGAACAAACAGTTATTTTCCTTTGTGACAAGGTATAGGAGACATTTATTTATGCTTGTGTGAGTGAAGGGAGACATTTAATATTTCTAATAAAAGTGTTCTTAGAAATGAGAAAGATATGTCCTGAATGGTGGCGCATGCTTGTAATCCCAGAATTTAGGAGATAGAGACTGGAGGATTGCGGTTAGAGGACAGCCTCAGTTACTTAGGCCCTTGGCAACTCAGTGAGTCCTTGTTTCAAAATAAAGAAAAAAATAAATAAATAGGGCTAGAGGTGTAGCTTGGAGGTAGAATGCCCCTGGGTTTCATCCCCAGTGCTACAAAAATAAATAAATAAAAATATAAAGGACTAAAAAACAGGGCTGAGGTGTAGCTCAGAGGTACAATGCCCCTAGGTTCCATTCCCAGTACCACAAATAATAGGAAGAAATTAGAAAGATATGATATTAACACTCTTGATGACTACTTATGTTTGATATCAAATGGATAAAAAAATATTAGGAGAAAAATTGCTTTATAAGAATTAGTGCCCCTATTCGGAAAGCTGGGTGAATTTTCATTTATTCACTATATCCCTTTAATCCTCTTAATCAATAATGTGATAAATATTGCTCAGTGCCTCCCATATGTAAGAGGACTAAAGGATGAAGAAAAAGGAGTAAAATATGAACATCATTCTGTCTGAAGACTGATTTAAATGCCTAATTGCAAATTAAGTGATTATAATTGCTAGACTTACTATAAAAGGGAAGGCCGGCATAAAGAATGTAATAGAGGGTCAGAGAAAGCTCGCTTCAGCCATTTGAACAGAGCACTGGCAGATACACGGGAATGATCTGAGCAAGGCTGGGAGCCAGGTGAGAAAAGCCCTCCGCAGGGGTCACAGCATGTTCAGGGCTTTTAGGTTAGGAGGACTTGGGGCTTTGCAGAAATATAAAAGGACTGTCTAACCAAAAAACAGAACACACACTGGGAATGGCCCAGAAGATTGGGAAGAGTTTAGATTCATATCAATTTTTTTAGTTTGTGTTGTTTAGCACAAAAAGGAGCCACTGAAAGATTTTAAACATATTTTAAGCAGTAAGCTTAAAGTTAGACAATATCTTAGGGATGTAACATGTTAATTTCACAAGCTGAAACAGAACTTCAGAAGAGTAAAGGCTGGAAATATTTGTCTAAGCCGGGCGTGGTGGCGCACACTTGTAAGCCCAGCATTCGGGAGGCTGAGACCTGGAGGATCTTGGTTCGCCGACAGCCTCAGCTACTTAGTGAGGCCCTCCGCAACTCAGTGAGACCTGGTTTCAAAATGGAGAATAAAAAAAATAGGGCAGGGGGTGTAGCGCAGAGGTCGAATGCCTCTGGGTTCCATCCCCAGACCCGCAAATAAATAAATAAATAAATAAATAAATAAATAAATAAATAAAATAAAATAAAAAAAAATTTGTCTAAATTTCTCAGAAAAAAATTTAGTGGAGGCATTATACAGGGAAGAATGATGGAAAGAGAAAGAATCACATATATGAGAAGACTGTAGTAATAGTTGCTAGGTAATTGTTGGATCAAAAGGGATGAAAATATCAAACAACTCTCTGCATTAAATTAAAAAGGTATCCATATTATTATTTAAAATTCATGTGTAAAAGAAATATTTTTCTGCCATACATAGCTCCACCTCTATAACTCTACTTCTTCACAAATATAATTTAAATTATCTCATTTATAAGTAACAATAAAACTGTAGCTGATTAATATGAATATAATGACTTAAAAATGATTGCAGCTGAGTGTGGTGGTACAGGCCTATAATCTCAGTACTTGGGAGACTAAGACAGAAGAATTGCAGGTTTAAGACCAGCCTCGGCAATTTAGCAAAATATAAGCTGGGTGTGGTGGCGCACCCTTATAATCCCCATGCTTGGGAGGCTGAGACAGGAGGATTGCACAGGTTCGAAGCCAGCCTCAGCTACTTAGTGAGGCTTTCAGCAACTTAGTGAGACCCTGTTTCCAAATATATATATATATATATATATATATATATATATATATATATATATATATAGTCTGGGAGTATAGCCCAGAGGTAGAAAGCCTCTGGGTTCCACCCCCAGTACCACCCAAAAAAAACCCAAAAAACAAAAAAAAATTATACACACATATATATAATATTTAGCCATTAATATACATAAATA
The DNA here is from genome assembly GCF_963383645.1 of Muscardinus avellanarius. Classification (NCBI taxonomy): domain Eukaryota; kingdom Metazoa; phylum Chordata; class Mammalia; order Rodentia; family Gliridae; genus Muscardinus; species Muscardinus avellanarius. The sequence goes on from NC_137800.1 coordinate 31,334,715, forward strand.
GCCACCAAAATGCAAGAAGTACTGTTGTATCTTACTTGAAAACTTGAGGTTCTGATTCTGAATCCTGACTCTGAGTTTAAAATATAGCTCCATACACAATGCATTTGGAACCTTGGCAAAGGACTTGATCTCCCTATTCTAACACAGATAGATAGATAATTTGTAAAATTAAATAAACTGGGCATGATGACACAAATCTGTCATCTCTCTACTTGACAGACTGAGACAAGAGTATTGCAGGCTCAAGTCAGCCTGAGCACTTACTGAGACCCTCAGCAATTTATCCACACCCAGTTTATCTACTGAATTATTGGCATATAATAAGCACATGATAAATATCAACTAGTATAGGCAGTATTTTTACAAAAGGAAATTTGAATGTAGAGATCAACATCTCTGGTGAACCTCATTCTATCAATTCTTGATCTTGATCTTGAACCTCAAATTCCTAATTCTGAATCTACCATTTATGTGGTCATTGAGAAGTAGACTAGATCAGCTGACTATTGATATGGTACTAAAACTTTTTCCATTATTTAAAGTGATTGGTATTTATCCAATATTTATATTATGAAGTGAATATAAAAATTCTAAACCTTATAGTTCTCTTCAACCCACAACACACATACACAAGCTCAGAGACAATGAATTTTACAAAATAAAAGTGGTTGGTCTTTATTTTATTTGAAGTATAATAAAAGATTATTTTACATAATAATAGCTGATGTGATATACAATCAAACGGGATCATTTGCTATTCTTTAAACCTGGCTTTTAGCACAGCACAGTGGCATTCTCTTGCAATCCTAGGGAGACTGAGACAGGAGGATCACAGGTTTGAAACCAGCCTCAGCAACTTAATGAAGCCCTTGCAAGTTAGTGAGACTGTGTTTCAGAATAAATAACAAAATAGGGCTAGGGGTGCAGCTTACAGGTAGAAGTCCCAGTACCACAAAAACAAAAGAAAACTTGTCTGTGGAAGATATTGAAGAATAGAAAGGTATGGAGAGTAGATAGAAATTCTCACAATTCTTGTCCAGACAAATTTTAACTAGTATCCTTGTCAATCCACCTATCTAGGTCAGTAAAGTCATCTATATCCTATATGTTGCACTCGGCAAAGCAAATACCTTGGTAGCTCAGACCCATGTCATCCCTGTGTGCACCTCTCTTAAAATTGACTGAGAGGGAGGGCATGGGTTAGAATAACACCACACACTCTGTGCTCATCTTCCATAACCTCTATGACCTCGGCTTCTGAAATTAATCTACATAATTTAATGGAGAACTAGGTTTATTTTTACATTGCTTTTATAACCTAAGTGAAACAGCCATGGCCATAGGTCCCGAGACATTAGAGCTTGAGCCAAATTTTTCTCCTGTCTCTTTCAAAATGTCACGTTGAAACTTCCAAATGCATGATCCTACTCTCTCCCACATTTAAAACCTGGACTCCAGATAATGGAGGGGAAATCTCAGCAAAACTTAAAAGGAAGGGTAGGAGACGAAAAAGGCCAAGGTTGATTAATGGAGGAGCTACATCCGAATATGTGTAAAATATGAATGTAGCGTGGTCAACCTGTACACTCATTGTTGGGAGTGGAGGATAGGGGAAGTGGGGGTGGGGGGAAGAAGGCACCAAGCACAATCAGAATATATGCCATTTTCAATAAGATCCACATAAAAATTAAAAAGAAAACTGTGACTTACCCTGCTCTTCTCTCTCAATACAAAATTTCCCCTATTTTAGTACCAATTTACCCTCTATTTAAAGACATTCCCTAGCACCAAATCCTATATAATGTCTTCAGTTTCTGAATTCTCAAAGAAATAGCTCCCAGCTTTTGTGACTTAAATTGCAATACTAAGTTAACATTTAATGGGGAGCTTGTTTCTTCCCTAAGTCAAACCTAATTTCCTAGTGAGCGGGATTGTTACTTACACTCTTTTGTATTCATAGTAACATCCATCAGAGACTTACTTTACTTTGTAGATTATAGACTGAAAGATTACAGTTTGATTATAAAAACCTAATTGATTGTCAGGTCACTTCTCCATCTTTCCTACTTGAAAACTGTGGAAAGTGAAGCTTACTCTGAAATGTGAAAAATCAGCAGAATTTCTTATTGTTATGTTTTCTCTTACCTGTGTATAACTTCGACCTGGACTAGAAAGACAGGAAGGAAAAAGTTCTTACATTTGCATATCATCCAACTATATGAGTAAAACAAAACAAAACAAAAAACAAAAACAAAACTATTCTTATAAATCCCCAAAAGAGAGTTCTTCACATTTTTCATTTTTAAAGTGCATGAAGTTAGTAAATTCATAAGTAAACACAGAGCAGCAGCTCAGGGTTTAGTCTACCAAATCATACTACATATGCAAATGTTGTTTGAATGCAATTTAGCTGCATGCTAAGCAGTACAGAAATCTCAAGGGTCAAAGATCTGAAAATGTCTGTGGTATGAAAATCATACAGGCAAATGTTTGATGTACAGATGGGTGTACTAAAATAGGTCATGGTTAGATGGATTCATCTATTTTATTCAATCCCTTATTTGGAATTGTTTATTAAGATTTTTTTAGTATGTATGATTTTAGTTTCAGTCCTACCATGAATTCAGAATGGTGTTTCAGAGTCAATATTAGCCCAAAATATGGCATATATTTACTATGTGGATGGTAGGAGATTTATAGAATTCTCTAGGGATTCTGGAATAAAATTAATCCAAAAAATCACACTCATGCACTAGATGTCTGCCTCTCTCTCTCTCTCTCTCTCTCTCTCTCTCTCTCTCTCTCTCTCTCTCTCTCTCTCATGTGCTTTTGAACTTTATAATGTAAGTTTCTCCAGAGTTATTTTTCTTCTTTGAGTAAGATAGTTGATTTTACTCCCTTAGAAATATTTGTCAATTGCTATTAGTTTAAATTCTGAATTATGATAGATTTTTTCATTGAAATTTTTTCATTTGTTAAATGTAACTATATAGCTCAGTAAAATACTATTATAATTAGGCACTTATTTTAAAATTTAATATTAAATACAAAAACAACTACATAAAACACAGTATATATTTTAATAAAGGCAGTAATGCTTAAAGTTTCTAATATTTTAATATTGTGATAATTCATCAAGCATTTTTGAGCCCTATACATTATTATGGTAGAACTATAATAATAAATAATATATATTTAACCCTACTCTGGGGGTGGAGAAATCTAGAAACAGGAATGAAGTTTACAAAGATAAAATCAAAATAAATATGAGAGGGCTGAGGGGTCATAATGCCAAGTGGTTAGCTTCATAAAGCGTTCTCTGTGAAATAACTGCATATTATGCAAACCTTTTCATTGAATTCTGTGCCGTAGCTTCCTTCCTTTCTTTTTTAAAATATACTTTTATTGGTGGATTGTATTCTCACATCATAATGTGGTTCTGGGTGACAGTGACATAAATGCACAGGGTACTTGGTGAGCTTCCCCGGTCCCCTCCCTACCCATACATGATACTAAGATTGAAGTTGGTGTTTTCACATATGTACATAACATCAGTGGAACTGTTTCTTCATTAATTCTCCCTCCCACATTCTACCTCTCCTAGCATTTTCTTACAAGTTCATGTTGATAGAGCATTCCCCAAATATTCAAAGTTCCCTAGGAACTGAGAGTCTACAAATAGGTATAGAGGCATTCCCTGATCTCTTGCTCAATTAATCACTGGACTCTTTAATACATTTGCATACATGGTTTAAGCAGTCCCTGAAATTGAACACAAAAGTACAATAACATATTTCTAACTGGCAAAAGCACTATTTTAAGTGACCATGATGAATTATGGAATAGTCTCATTCTTCTGAGAAAACCAACTATATAAATATATATATATATAGGTTATGATAGAACTTTGAACTGTCTTAACTGATAAGAAATTTCAAGATAAAGCCAGATTAGTTTTTAAAAAGTTTAAATGACTCTTCATTTCTATCTACAGAATGAGTGTTTCTATCAGGTATATTAACATTTGCCATTGACTATATTTTTTGTAATATATATATATATATATATATATATATATATTTGTATTTTATCACTAAACTAGATGATTAAAATAAATATTTATAGACATGAGTTAGACAAATCTGAATGTTGACTTTAAATAATCATAAAACAATATAATTTTAGTTGACATTTTTGCATAAATATACATTAATATCAATATGCCCACAACAGTTGCTCATATGTACTGTAAATAATGTACAGTTTAGAGAAAACTGTAGCCAAAGGCAATTTATAAATGCTTTCTATGTTTTTTTCGTTAGTTATTTTTTGTTTTGTATTTTCATTTTTGTCTTTGCAGTGCTGGGGATTAAACAGAAGGGCATTTTACCTCTGAGCTACATCTTCGGCCCTATTTTGTATTTTATTTAGAATCAGGTTCACACTAAGCTGCTGAATGCCTTGCTAAGTTGCTGAGGGTGGCTTCCTCAGCCTCCCAGATACTAGGCTTAAAGGTGTGTGCTGCCTTGCCCGCTCCTATTTTTTTCTAGGCATTTCAATGTAAGGCAATTCTAAGAAGTACATGCTAGTTTATAGTTGATTCTTTTCATTATTTCATGTGATTGATTTTACTCAAAACAATTAAAGGGAAAACTTAGAATATTTAAATGTAAAACATATGATATGATTTTATTCGACTGGGGTATAAGTTATATCAGAGAACAGACTTGGAAAGATACAGATGAAATAATAAGAAATCAAAATCTCAAAGCAGCTAAGTCTTAGTGTGATGGAGGAACAGAAAGTAGACAAGTATGGACAGTGGGTTAGGTACAAAGAAAATCACGGCAAGTTACTGCAGAAAAGAGAAGAAAATCATATTCTTCAGGACCATTAGGGCCCTAATAAAGGGCTTGGAATTTATTGTACACACAATTTTAAATAATTGAGAATTTAAAACGGGAATAGAAAGCATGTGTGTGTGTGTGTGTGTGTGTGTGTTTGTGTGTGTATGTGTGTGTGTTGCTGGGAATTGAACCCAGTGGCATTCTACCTCTGAACTATACCCTCAGTCCTTTTTAAATTTTTTTTTATTATGAAAGAGTCTAATTAGGTTACCGAGATTCTCACTGAATTGCTGAGACTTACTTCAGACCTGTGATACTCCTGTCTCAGTCTCTGGGATTATAGGTGTGAGCCACCATGCCTGGCTTTGAGTCACATTTTTATGACATGACTCTATGTGTTATGTAGAGAATGGGCAAAAAAAAAAAGCTAGAGAAAAACTATAAATATAGTGGGTTCTAGAACTAAAATCTAGCAGGGAAAATAGAGAAATCCATACATGTTCAGGACTTTTTATATACATACTGCAAATAGATCTTGTGAAGGGTAAAGGTTTGATTGATGGGTAAATGAAAGAATCATAGCCATGGAAGCTTCTATTGTTTCCAGCAACATAGAAACCTAAGGATCACATATGTACAAGTTAAAATCCAGAGCTACATTTGATAACGTTAGCTTTGAAAAGAATGCTAGACATTCCATTCCAAAAGTTAAGTAAGCATGTGGTTTAGGACTCAGGAAGATATGTCAGTATATCACTAAGTGGTATTAAAATGCATAGTTTAATAGACAAGAGAACAGATCGTAAGGCTGAACTCTGAGGCCCTTGAACTGAGTTTCAGTGGAGGAGGAACAGAAATAGAAAAAGTAAAAATCACATCTGAGATGGTCAAATAAAAAGAAAAATCAAAATCTTAAAGGTGGAAAAGTCATAGTGTGTTGAAGGATTGGAAAGTGGTTTGGTGCAAAGTAGCACCGTTTCTCAAAAACCAATTGAGTGTTTCCAGCAGGAAGAGGTAGGCAAGTGTGTCTGGAAACTGAATAAAAGTTGACGATGTCCATTGGAATTGACTACATGGAATCCCAGTATAATTACCAGTGGTGATTGAGATGAGGAAGACAAGGTTTACCAGTGTATACCAAAGAATGAATTGGTCCATATGTTTGTGAGTGAATGAACTGGAGGTAGAAACCCAGATAATTTTACTTGAGAAGTTTTCTGATAGGAATAGTGATGAAATGTTCCATGGCCTTTTTGTTTTTAAGACTGGATGCATCAGAGTAAAATTGTGGGAATCATTCTTTGGGGAGGCAGAATTGAGTGAAAGCAAGAGGAGTAATTGAAGGAGAAAGGTTGCCAAAAAGGCTAGAACAAACTTTAGAGCATGCAAGAAATTTGATTTTTATAGGAGCAAAGTACAATGAGATGAATCATTTAAATAATTTTGCTGTATTTGCTTGTTCCCAGATGGTTTTGTTCTGTGTAGAAGGCCCAAAGGTTCTGTTGCAAACCTTGAATTGTAACTCCCCACTGATGTGCTCTGGGGCTTGTCCAGTCACATAACTGTTTTAGAGACTTGTGATAATGCAAGAAATTGTTTTATATAATAGAGACTCGAATTAGCACTAGATTTTTAATTGCCTTAATGGTAGTATTTCTTGAGTTTAATATCCCTTTTCATTTATTTTCTTAATTTGACCTGGTTACTTAGAAATATTAATAGAATCATCTAAGAAAACTACCAAATTGCATAAACAGAATGGTTTTGTAACATGTTTTAGTTTTACCAATAGAAGTAAAGCTTTTTTGCCTATTATTAGGTGAAATCTTAGGTTGGTATAATCTGTCAAGTCTGTTAAGTGACAGCTTATAATATGCAACAAGGTCCCAATATTACCTGTACCTAACTCAAATGTTATGATTATAACAATTGGCAGCTATAAAAATCAGCAAAAGCTACAAAACTTTGATTAAGCACTCCTTCAGGATAAGTGCTACTCTATGAAACAAAATTAAATGAATAAATGGAACATGGCCATATTTAGAGTTTGTTAGTACACTGAGCAACTCTTTATCTTTACCTAAATTATATTCAGTATTCATTTAAATAAATTTTAGGAATTCTTTAATGTATCAATTTGATTATAGACTATTTTTTTAAGAATATTAATGATATACTTGCCTATATTTATTGTTTATTGTTAATTTAATTTCATTTTTATTTAATACTTAAGTTTTATTTGTAATCCATCATGCACTAACTCTGTAACACATAGAACAGGGTACCATCTTGGCCTTAAATTCATTCAGTTAACGTCTTCATTCAGTATCAGCAGTTATGACTCAGGGTCAGTATTTCAGTTACTAAGTTAAACCAGTCCATTAATCTCAGCAAGGAAACTATTTGAATTTGGGAAGATAAACAGTTGAACATAAAGTGAAATTAAGTTTTATGAATTAAAAATAAAACAAAAAATAGAGGATGAGAGTGTAATATTGCTTTTAGTAGAGCAGTAAAGCGAAAATTCTGTGACAGCATATTACTTTGATACAGATATAATCATATGAGTAAAAAGTGGTACCTGAGGAAAGGTATTTGTGCAAGAGAAAACAGCCAATGCCAAGGCCTTGTTCGGGGAACAGCAAAGAGGAGATCCCTTTATCATCCTAGACATCTCATTTCTGTTAATGTAGCTTACTTTGACAATAACATTTTTCCTCAAAACTTCTTTCAAAACTAAACTACTAACTAAATTTCTTAGAATACACTTTCTGTCCTTGTTAAATATTCTCCTGTGCTTATACAAGTACATTTTGAATCCAAGAAGTGCAGAAAATACTTCTACTCTAGTTACTGAACCTATCTCTGCAGCATATCAAAAATGTTTTGAATTCTAATTGCATTATGATTATGCTACTCCTTTTTATGTCTATATTTTATACAAATATTACAGTATATCTGTGGTCAAATACAATGTCTACAAACATGTTTAAAACATTTTTCAGTATGTTCGTGTATATAACTTCATGGTAGTTATACTAGCAAATATAACATAAAGCCTAATCTACTGATTATTTCATGGTAAAATATGACTATACTATATTTTCAATTAATTTCAGATTTATGGAGCAATTTTTAGATCTATCTTAGGATATGCATTCTAACTAGCTCTAATATGAAAGCAATATAATCACACTAAAGATGTAACCCAGTGTACTGATGACGAACAGGGATCTTGGAGTTAGAATGCCACTATTTGATTTTGACAATTTAACTTGGCAGAGAGAACATAATTTCTATCTCTATCTGTAAGATACAGATAATAACAGTGAAAACCGAATAACGTTATTAAGATTAAATAAAATTATTTTGTAAGGCTTTAAAAAATAATGACATATCAATGACATAAATAATGAATGTTTTTACTTAGAAAGCTAAAAATAATTCAGTACTTGATTCAGTATCATAAGTGATAATGTTTTATATTAAAATCAGAAAAGCTGTAGTATTTGAAAATAAGAGCTCTGCTGTTTTGTTTTGTACAGTTTGTTTTTATTCTACAAATGAATGGCTAAATGAATGATGTGTCATGTGTGCCTTAAACATCTTGTACTCCATTAAGATGTATTACCACAATGCACTGATAAAAAATAGAAATATAACACAAATTATTAGTGATAGCCCAGGTCATTTGACTAAACATCAAAAGTAGTTTCAGGAGTGATTTTCATTGGTTTTCTTTTTCTTTAACACAAAGAACTATGATGATGTCTAGAGTATAAACACAAGTTCATTTGTTTCTTTATTATGAGTTATTTTATTATGTGAAAATACCTTTTTATTTGTCACACAGAAGTATTTGCTCTTAAGTATAGTCAACATATCCAACATGTTACTTTCAATAAAGTATAAATTTCATTGTTCTTAGGGCACATATTAGTGACAATGACATAAAAAAAAAACCCAGAGCTGCCTTTGACAAGGAAAAGTGATAGTCTCTAAGTTCCTGTCACCTTATTGGTGACCTTGACCATATTAAATTTTCCAGATCCAGTTTCTTCATCGATACAACAAAAGGGCTGCTGATAAACCTAGTTTCTGAGGCGCCATTCAGTTCAAAATGGAAAATATCTAGGAGAAAATGAGACTTGCCAAATATACCTGTTATTCAAAAATAATAAATTATGTCATGACTAAAATTGTAAACATAAACCACAGAGCCAAGCATGGCGGCACACACTTATAATCCCAGCATTCAGGAGGCTGAGACCAGAGAATTGTGGTTTGCAAACAGCCTCAGCTACTTTGTGAGGCCCTCTGCAACTTAGTGAGAGCCTGCTTCAAAATAAAGAATAAAAAATAAGGCAGAGGGCATAGCTTGGAGGTCTAATGCCCCTGGGTTCCATTTTCAGACCTGCAAAAAAAAATTATAAACATAAACCACATAACAGCATTGCAATTCTTTTTTTAATTTTTTTTGGTCCACTGTATTCATACATCATAATGGGATAACAAAAACTTGCGTAGAAATACATGTACACATAGCCCAGTTAGCCCCTACCCAATCCCCACTCCATTCCCTCCCCATCCCTCCTTCCCATGCTTGGCTTAGTGGTTGACATCTAATTGCAGTTCTTAAATATACTATTTAAAACTATAAAGGATTTATATTAATTATGGCTAATTGTATTCTACAATAATAACGTTGATAATTAGGCCACGATGATTAGAGATGTGCTCCTCAGCTCTAGATTATCACATATTTTGCCAATAAGAGATGAATCAGCAATTGTCAATAAATTTGATATGGCATGTTTTAATTATATTATTATTTATACTATGTATTATCACATATAGAAATGATTTGTGTTCTCCTAGCAAAGAATTATTACACCGTATATTATTCTTTGAATATTTCTTAAAGTTCATCAGGTTATCTTTCCAAACTGAATGTTATATAAATTTCCAACTGCTGCTGTAATTTTACATAAATTTAGTGTCCTTAAGCAACACAAATTTGCCATCTTATAGTTTTGGATGTCAGAAGTTCAAAAGCAGTCTCACTAGGCTACAATCAATTCATCCACAGTCCTTCTAACAGGGTAGAGGGGCGATCCATTTCCTTCCCATTGTCAGCTCCTGTAGGTGTCATTTCTTTGGCATGTGGTCCTCTCTTATCTCCAAAGTCAGCAAGGGCAAGTCATGTCGTTCTCAGGCTGCATCAATCTACAGTGACTATTTTGCCTCCCTCTACCACTTTTAAAGATGCTGGGGATTCGATTGAAGATAATCAGGCAATCCAGGAAAATATTCCAGTATCTGACTAAGACCCTTAATTCTCTCTGTGATTTTATTTCTCCTATGCTTTGCAATGTGGCTTTTCAGGGATACAGGGATAAGGATGTGGACATCTATGGGTAATCATCATTCTGCCTCCCATATATCTTAAGGATACCAATCAAAAACTCAAGGACATAAATCCCATCATGATGTTTTATGTAACAAAGTTTTTGTATTTTGCCCATAACTATAAGTCTGGAGATTGGAAATCTGGCATATTCTTCACTTTGTCATCAGCTTCTCCAGAGCATTATCCCTCTATGCCCTCTCCTTGGGAGTGTGCCACTTCCACCTCTGACATTCCCATGTTCTTAGCAGGAAGAAGGGCCAAGATGAAATAGAGTAATGCCACTTAAAACTTATTCTTAGCCACCCTTCTTAGTAACTTCTGCTCACACAGAGGTAAGTAGTTTCAAAACATCCAGAAAAGTTTACTTTTTTTTTTTTTTTTTGCGGGTCTGGGGATGGAACCCAGGGGCATTTGACCTCCGAGCTACACCCCCTGCCTTATTTTTTATTCTTTATTTTGAAACTGGGTCTCACTGAGTTGCAGAGGGCCTCACTAACTAGCTGAGGCTGTCCACGAACCACAATCCTCCGGTCTCAGCCTCCCAAATGCTGGGATTACAAACGTGCACCACCACACCTGGCAAGAGTTTACTATTTTTATATAGGCACTTTGTCTCCCAGAACAAAAGTTAACATTATTTTAGTGAGAAAGACAGGATGTTGAATGGGCAACATCTGTCTGCTTCCTAATTTATATTCACAACAGAAAAATCTCATTGAAGGATGTTAAAAAACACTCATATCTATAATATAATATGCTTATTAAATAGCTTTAACTCTGTATAAAAAACACCCCAAAGTTGATTATTTTCCTATTTGGTACACCATCTGTATTAAATCAAGTTTTTTTTTTCCCCTTTTTCTCAAGTGGCAAATTATTATCTAAGAATGTGCTCCCTATCTTCTGCTCCAGTGATTCCCAAAATCATAGTGTACATGAAAATCACTTGGGGATTTAATTGAAATTTTAAACTACCAGTCTCTACCAAAGATTCTGATTTAAATGTCTCAGAGGGATCTGCATTTTAACAAGCACCCTATGTATTTCTGATGCAGGTGGCCCACAAGCTCGGATTCTGTTTAAAAAGTCCCCAGCAAGCACACCTGCACTCAATTTAACATGCATTTATTGAGTGTCTGCTATTTAATTTGTAGTAGACATCATTGAGGGGAAAAAATCTCAAAAAACAACAACAACAACAACAAAAAAAAAAACCCTGACTCCTCTTCCTAAGGAATTTTCAGTAGTGCAGAGACCCACTTTCACTAATTTAATGTGAGAAAAGTCCTGAGAAGAGCAAATAGCAGAATGGAATTTTTTTTTAGCATCTGCCACTATTAATTCTTACATGTATGTTTTGTGATTATTCAGTGAATTGCAGCCTTTGCCACTAAATATAAATACCAAGAAAGCAGAGAAGCATGAAGGCCATAAAAGTCTATGTAAGTCAGGTGTGGTGGTGTACATTTCTAATCCCATTACTTGGGAGGCTGAGATAAGAGGGTAGCAGGTTCGGGGAAAGCCTCAGCAGGTACATACTGAGACTCTGATTAAACCAGTGAGACCCTGTTTCAAAATAAAATAGGACTGAGGGTGTATGCCAGAGGTAGAATGGTAGAATGTCTTTGGGTTCAGTCCCCAGTAAAACACATACACACACACACACACACACACACACACACACACACACACATACTCAGATACCAGAAATTAAAGTTGCTGTATGGTTATGTTAGAGTTCTCTTATTTGTTAATTAGTGCTCAACTACATCTTCATTTTAATTTTTGAAACATGCTGTTTTATTTATTAATAGTTTAAGGGTCCACAAGGCTATTAAATAGTATGTGGTTACAAAATATCTGGAATCACTGATTAACTATTGTTTATATTTATAGAAATCAAAAGTCAACTTAAATTTTTTCTTGGTATTGTTGAAAATTAGGTAGTTGAACTGTGACACAGCAATAGAACTATGTGTTTTCTTAACAAAAAGTATGTCTTTTAATTCTCCTGATTTTTTTATTCTATCTTTTCTTTGACAAAAGATACACTGAAAAATTAGAGTCAGCTTAGCGATAGTGAAAATGATAAAAGGAAAGAGGCCTATGATCTAATAAAGAAAATTAAGGACACTTAATATGTATGTCTAAGAGAGATGATGACAAATGGAGATATGATAACCATATATAAATACTTGTGATGGTAAGTTATAAAAGAGAAGGAAGATTGATTTTAGCTAGCCAAGGTCTTTTAATAAGGAATAATGATGCGAAGTTTTAAAGAGATAAAAATTTAAGTATAATGAAAAATGTTTCTGTCATTGAGAACAATTAGAAAGAATATTCTCTGTAGACAGGAGCACTAGAGATGATCAAAAACAGAAAAGATAAAACCTTTGGGAATCTAACAGATAGAAAGGACACTTTATAATGTCCAATTTCCTGATCTGAGCAGGACTTTCTTCTATAATATATCCTTAAGCACTTGAAAAAATTTAATGATCCATGAAATGGGAATTCTTATTTCAAAAGGTAGGTCATTCCATAGCCTTTGAAAAGATCTGTGGTTGAGGCCAACACTGCCATTACCTTTCTAGGTCCTATATATTTCTAAGTTGACTGCTATTTTCTACCCAAATATCTTTTTATTTCTCTATTTTATTTTATGTGGATTAATGAAACACTATTTTATAAGAGTAAACAACTTCAAAAGATTTCTTTATTTTCTCCATAGAAGTCCCTATTTATTGTCTGTGACTTTCTTTCTCACAATATATTCTTTCTCCAGGTTGAATAATGATGTATGGTAGACTATAAGTTCAAGTTTTCATTTATTTGTCTCAAATTGCCTAATTTAAGATCTCTGTAGATTATTATCATGTATAGTAGGCTAAGAAATTCTAATAAAGCCGGGCATGGTGGCACATGCTTGTAATCCCCACGCTTGGGAGGTGGAAATAGGAGGATCGTGCAGGTTTGAAGCCAGCTTTACTGGCTTAGGAGACCCTGTTTCCAAATTAAAAATATATAAAATAGGTCTGGGGGTGTAGCCTGGAGGTAGAAGGGTTTCCAGGAACCCCAGTAGCACCAGAAAAAAAAAAAGAAAAGAAAAAGAAGAAATTTGAATAAAATTAAAGTCTACCAAATTCCCTAAGTAGGTATCTGGGTACACACACACACACACACACACACACACACACACACACACACACACCAGCCACATTAATGTATGTCTCTGTAATGTGCCTTCATGTTTCTTTGACTTTTAACTTCATGCCAATACTAAAATGTATATTCCATATGGTAACTCTAGAGTAAAAGAGTAATATATATTAAATTATTGCCTTCAGTGTTTTAAAAATATTAATTTCACAATGGTGCATAGGTTAAAATAATAAAGGCTAAGAATTTAGCTTCATGTAATAATCCAATGTAAGCAAGTGAGAAAAGTCAAAATACCGCTAGCAATCTAAACAATGCAAATAGGAGACTAAATTTTATTTCAAAGGGAAAAGCTATAGAATTGTGAGACTAATTATTTATGAACATTTTAAAAAAGAGTCAAAATTAGTTCCAAATTTCTGAACTTGTTAACTGTTTAGAAAAACCAAAATTGGCCATACACAAAGTAGAGAGATGAATATACCTGTTTTAATATGTAGATATTTTCTTGAATTGAAAGAGTTAATCACAATTTTTCTTAAACATTTAATTTTGTCCCTAAGAGAATCAGGAATTTATGTAGATGTATGTATGTGTGTACATATGTGTATATATGTACACATTTTTATGGAGAGCAAGATTGTGTGTGTGCATATTTGTTCCTGTTGCTCTGAATCCCATTATTATGTGTAATTACAATGTAAAAATAAAGTATATTAAATAAAAAGTAAAGCATATTTTACATTTAAATTCCCTTTATGATCCTAAAATTGCCTTGCTCTGGAGATAGTGCTACTATCAATCTTCTAAGAACCCTGCATATTTTGTTCAATTTAAAAAATTTAGAGATTTCAATTATTTTAGAAATTCATGGCTCACTTGGTCCTTACAGAATCCAGTTGTTGAGAAAATAAGTGGTTTCAATCTGTTGTAGTACCCAAAGGACTCAGTTCCAAATATTTGTGCCTAAACAGCTTCACCATTTGAGATGCCTGTGTTTCCCTTTGGCATTCTGTCCTTAATCTTTAATCAGTTCCATCTTCAACTTGGTCTGTTTTCTTTTCATCATCCTGAACTCCCAAGAGAAACAATTATGGTGTCTTCTTAGCAAGTGTTAACCATCTTTTCATCCATCTCCTCTTCCTCTCTCTTAATTTTTATCTTACCTGAACCAAAATTTAAAAACAGAAGAAGAATAAATAATATAAATTCTTGTTTTCTATAATAAAGCGTAAGCTTGGCCAAATTCTCTGTGCTTTTCTCTACCTTCTACGAGGTTCAATGTTGACCCCCTTTGTAAGTGGGAGTCGCTACACTATTGTTTTTATGTTACTCAAAGGACTATCTTTATGTTATGCCTGTGTTTTTATAAAAATTTTAGTATAATTATTACCTTTAAGAAATACCAATTTCTTTTTCTTTAAACATTTTAAATAATTGGTAAATTTTTATAATTAGAAATAAAACTTAACCTAAAATTATGCAGCATGGTGGTAGGTAAAGAAATATAATCTTAATTCAAAGGTATAAATTAAAATAAACATAAATATACTCTGGGGGTATCATGGTAATCTATAATGTACAAAAAGTTTCACAAGTTTTGGGTTCTTTAAATGTTGTTAATATGCCAACATGGCAATTATTTCAAATTTTTATTCAATTGTTACAGCTATTCCTCAAATCACTGATATAAACATGTGTACTTATTTGGCTGACTCCGTGAATATGCCATAAGTATTTTATTGCTTTGCATAATTTCTTAACTCTTCGCATGAAATAACACAGACTCTAAGTATTAGTAGAGTATGATTACTGCTTTCAATTGCAAAGCATTGTTAACATATCTATGTCTCTTCCTTTGTGCTTTTTTTTTAAAAGACTGCCATTCAAAGGCTTATCTCAATAAACCTTGGAAAATCCGATAGCAGCTAAATTCATGAACATTTTACGATAAATGCTTTTATAAAAAGAATGTATTAAGAAATTAAAGATTCATATCAGATACTGATAAAAGAGAAACAAGTGTCAGTCACCCAATATATTTAATAAGAATGCACAAATTTTATCTGTGCCATGGTCATTGGTGAAGTTTGTTTGTTTTTCTTCAGAGGAAAATATTCAACAATTCTTGTTGCTAGAACTGGTCATAAGGTTTCAAATATTCTTTTCTTTTATTAGACATGGTAATATTTCCTAAGCTTTGTCTTTGAGAAATTCTGAAACAACTTTTAAGCTCAAAGATAATTATAAGAATTCATTATCCTTTTCCCTTTTCATTAATCTTTTTATTTGAATAAGAAATAATAATAAGATGATAGGTTCATATATCCTCTTTTAAGGAGACCTTCTAAGAGAAGAAATGTTTGAAGAAAATGGGCAGAACTTAGATCTGTATCTTTCTGTTATTGCTTTAGCTGTTGGAGGATTCTATACCCCAAAGCTCTCTAGGATTTTAGCCCAAAAGTTTTGCTTATAGTTTTCTTTTACTTTTTAGTGAGTAAAATGTATTATAAAATCATTTTCTCTTATGTCTTCCTTTAGAGGAGTTTATTTGGATATGAACTTTGTAACATTTGGGAAGTAACTGAACATATAATTATTTGCCAATGGGAATCTATAATATATGTCTTTTTCAGTATTTGTAAGGAAATATAATTTTAATGCTTGGAAGCATGGCAAATGTCAATATTTTTTATTAAAAATTTAAGTTTTTGATCATGATCATCCCCTCAAACTATAAAGGATTATGACTTTCTAAAATATACAAAGTAAATGTTATACATTTTTCTAGTTTCACTTATAGCTCAGACATCTTGAATGTTATTTAATAATGTGAAAAATAAAATAAAAAATAGGGATAATGAAAGAAGGTAAAGGAAAAAGTTTAAGAAAATAATAATTTAAATATTTAAGTATGAAAATATTTATAAAAGAGTATATGAAATTTTAACCCCACTCTTGTTCTAACCATAAGTCTGAGGTAGTATGAATTAGAGATAATTTCATATGTATGAAGAAAAAAACATTGCTTATATTTTTAAAAAAATTTCAGAAAAATCTTAAAAAACTAAAAATAAGGGCTGTACATGTAGCTCAGTGGTAGAGTGTTTGCCTAACATGCACAAGGCTGTGGGTTCAATCTCCAATATCACCACAAAAAGGGAGGGAGGGAGAGGAAAGAGAGAAATGCTAAAAATAATAAAACAATAAAATAATTTTGGAAAATGTGAATAATTATTTAGTCTGTTTGGTGATCTACAGAAATGAAATAAGACTAATAATGTATGAATGAGATCTGGATTCAAATCTTTCTAACAATTGGCATGAAATTGGGAAACTACATATAGATAAAAAAATTCAGTTTCTCCATTTGTAACATGAACAACATTGTACCTATTATAGGTCACTGGAACAACTTTCAGTCAACAGATTTAGATATTTAAAAATATGTTTTTCTTTTCTTTCATAACAAGAGTTAATTTTGATATGTCTTCCAGTTACTCTGGATATTAGGGATTTCATATCAGAAAAATCAGGGATTCACACTACATCTGTTCTTCCAAGATTACATGTAAGTTCTTAATGGCATGAGACCAACCAGATGTAAGAGAAATCAGACATAATCCTTGGTGCATGTTCTGTGTGACAACATATAAACAGTGGTGGAAAGAATTTCCAGAAGATAGAGTAAACAATCATCTCTGAAAGTTCAGAAATCTGTTTTCTTAGCCAGACTCCCTTTCTTCCTTTCCATCAATATTCACAGCTATGGGACTCTCAGGACTAAAGTTATTTTACCTTTTGCCACTGTGTTTTAGATTGGGTTCCCTGAGAACAGACTTTAATATGGCAAGGTCAGTGAAAAAAGGGAAGTGTCCTTAAGCAATACTTCTTTAAGCGTGCTTTTAAGGGAAAAGGAGAGAGGCAGAAGGAAGGGGCAAGTCCTCCAGGTGATTGCAGCTGGTTTTCCAGGGTACTCAGGAGCTGGGATACACTTTACATTTGGCCCAAATTGAGATTATGGAGCTAAGAATCCCACATTCCTCCCTCAGCTAGTTATTAGCCATGGACTGCCTTTATAATCCTGGAAAAATAGATTATCTGCAGGACATAATGCAATAATACAAAAAGGGGAGAGGATAGCAGCATCACATTGCAAAACATTATTAGTAGTATCCCCCCAAATGCCAATAGAGTTGGTTTTATTTTCAAATAATATAATATACTTAAAGTGCTGTTTTGCTGGTAATAGTAAATGTAAACTACAATCTCTGCCAGGGTCCAGCCCTAACAAGAGTCGATGTTCGTGTGTTGGTGAGAGGAAGCTAAGGTCGAATGAGAGAAGAACTGCCACACGAGATCAGATTCAAGCTTCTCCATTTTATTCAGGATTTCTTATAATTTTTATACTTTCTTTTTTGGTAGAAAAGCAAGGGCATAGCCATGCAAGCAGGAACTCCAAGGACAGGAAAAGTTATTATTTACAGACTTCAGGGCAGTGTGTGAGACATTTAAATAATCATACTATGCTTTGTTTCACTTCACAAGGCTGACTCAAATTTAATCTTATACATTGGCCCAAACTAAGGTCAGTTTGAACTTAATATTTGGCCCAAACTTTATCCTTGGGAAAAAATCTTTCCTGCCTGAGTCTCTCACAAGCTGCTGTCCATCAGTGTTAGTTATAATGTTTATACACAAAATTCCAATTACACATGTTGATCCAAATAATCCTAAAATAATTTTTTGAAGAAAGGAATGCTAGACATACTTCATGGGGGATCTATGCCATTGCAGATCCCCTGATCGAGCTTTCTCAAGATCTGCATAGCAAAACTTCTCTTTAAAAATATGACACCATATGAAAAAATGACACCACAATAACTTCTCCCTATTTTGAGGTCATGATATATGTTAAGTGAAAATAAACATTTAATAGCAAAAAAGAATACACCATTAACAATAGAAGGCACAATGTATTTTTTAAAGACACCATAAATGTAAACCAAATGCATTTAGTGAAATTTTCCAAAGTAAAAATCTCCAAATTTTATTAACAAATTGAAGAATATTCAAAATATAATACAAGAAAAGCAAGAACTTTCTTGTATAAAGTATAAAGAGGAGCACATGAGAAATACATGTGGATCTCAATTGATTCAATCAATATTCTAGTGATGTACATTTTCTGATAATTCATCACTAAATGACTTCTCATGGATTTTCTTTTTTCAAGATTGCTATGAATTAGATGTTACAATATGAAAAATTATACAAGTCACTTTATATTTCATTATTAATTGCGTGTTTCTCCAGCAGTCAAGCCAGGCTCATTTGTTGGAATGGAATGCCAGTGCTTAATGTATCTAATAATGTCTTCTAAAGGATGAAATTACTCGCAAGGGAGAGTCTGAAGAATAAGATCAATGAACTTATATTAGTGTAAATTATCACTGATTAATGAATGCAACATTGGGAATAGAAATTTATTTAGAATTTACACTTACTGCCAGTTTTGCAAGTTTAAATAGGATAAGTATGCCAAGCACTGAAAAAATAAATTATAATGATCTGATACTTATAGCTGACAAATTATGCTTAAATTAGAAATTAAGGAATTAATCTATATGATATATGAGATAAGAGATATTAAGTTAAATTACATTTGATTGGGGAATAAAAAAGGGCTTTCTTATAAGCCTTTCCCAACATTTAATCTGCCCCAAACTGAGGCTGAATTTACTATTTAGGAGTTAAAACTAATAGTCCAAAAAGTTTTTTTAAGTGTTCAAATATACCTAAATTCTATTTTGCAATTAACTTTGTTGAAGGAAATAAATCAATATAAAATCCTTATTTAATATTATTTAATTAAAAACATATTCAGTGGATAAATAAGTGGATGATATATGTTACTACTTTCCATTTTCTTACAAACAGAACAATTGTGTCACATGCAAGAACAGACCTGAGTTCTTTTGACTAGCAATTCCACTTCTGGGAACAATCTTGGCTAGCTCATGATCGTTCTATTCTGATACCCACAAAGGTAGTTGATCCAATTATGGAGGTTCGGGAACTTATGAAGTATTCAGGTTTGATGGTGTCAGAGCAGACAACTGTCTTGTGTGTGATAAATATGGTCTTGCTTCTGCAGAACTTTTAAGATTATGGGAATTCCATTCTCAATGAGTAATATTCAGGAGGAAATAACTAGCTGATCAATTATTCTGTGCTTAAGAACTTTGTTATAGCTTAGAGATGCCATTCACATAGTTTTCTTTGGTGATCATATTACTAATGCAAAATGTAGAAATGTTATACTAGCTTACAAGAAACGAAGATAATTTTCCAATTAACACAATAACATTAATTCAGATATTTTTTCAGTTGTCAGAGCATAAGACATTATAAAAGATTAAGAATTAACATAATCATAACATTAACATACAAGATTAAGAATTAAAGAGTTTGTTAAATTCTTATTTTTAAATAAAATCTATATCCCATGAGAAGATTTGCATGCTTTCCAAAGCATACCTCAATATGTAAAACTATAAGAGACCTTAATATTTAAAAGTGAAGAAGGGGAATCATAATAGGATTGTATGATAAAAATATGTCGCTT
Source organism: Muscardinus avellanarius (assembly GCF_963383645.1). Taxonomy (NCBI): domain Eukaryota; kingdom Metazoa; phylum Chordata; class Mammalia; order Rodentia; family Gliridae; genus Muscardinus; species Muscardinus avellanarius. Next base: position 31,354,762 of record NC_137800.1, read on the forward strand.
TGAATTAAACTTTGACTCATTTTTTTTAAATTGAGGACAAAGTTTTTTAATATCTACATATTGACAAGATATTGCATGATCACTAACTCAATCAATATTGTTGACATCGTTTTTTAAGGAAAATTTTAGTGTCATCATATGGGTACAAAATTATTAATGAAATAGTCAAGAAGTACTGAACAGGTTTATTAAGTAATTAATATAAATTGGGAAGATATGGATATTTACATAAACATAAGACTCTGACTTCAGTTATTTTGGAAAGATACTATGAAGGGTCTTATGTACAATAGCGATACAAGCATAATGATGTTTATAGAAGGAAAATTCCCTTTAGCCAAATTATGTAGCCAACTCAGTTGTCCCTCAACAGATGAATGGATAAAGAAAATGTGGTATATGCACACAATGGAATTCTACTCAGCAATAAAGAAGAGCAAAATTATGTCATTTACAAGAAAATGGATGGAACTACAGAATATTAGGCTAAGTGAGATCGGCCAGTCTCATAAATTCAAGGGCAGTAAGATTTCTCTCATATGTGGAAGAGAAAAAATAGAAGACACAGGGGATTTTGAATAATATGGAAAGACCTGTAGAGTAGTGGAAGGGGAATGGAGAAGGGAGTTATAGAGAGGAAGAGAGAAGACTGAAGAAAGAAACAATTCAAATAACACCATTGCAATATGTGAAGGTACTACTACTGATTTCAATAGCATGTTGCGAGAGGGAGGAGAGAGGAGCAGAATGTGGAGGGAATGTGTGCGTGTATGTTTTTACTTACATTAAAACTCACTATGATGTACAATTGCAATGCATTAATAAAATAGTTAAAAGGAGAGTGAGAGTGAGAGCAAAGGAAGCTGGGTAGAGTGGCAAACACCTGTGCTCTCGGTACTTGAGAGGGTGATATGGGAGATTGCCGTTTCAAGGCCAGCTGCAGCAACTTAGCCACATAGCAAGTCCCTGTTTCAAAATAAAAATCATCATATACATGTTAATTAATCTTTCTCTATAGTAAGATAGATTATAGATAGATGATAGATAAGAGTTGAGGGTGAGGGTAAGACTCAGAGGTAGAATGGTAGAGCTCCTCTGGTTCAATTACTAGTATCAAAACAAACAAATCCCACCAAAACAAAACAAAATTGAGAGAGAAGAGAGAGAGAGAGAGAGAGAGAGAGAGAGAGAGAGAGAGAGAGAGAGAGAGAATTAATCTATTTTTAACTCATATAGGACTTAAATGCTTCTTTTTAACTTATTAGCCATTTGCTCTTTCCCAATATTCCAATAGTGATCTGGATAAGCTATAAAAAGTCTTTCTGGGTGGTCTCAGCAGGTAATATCTATTCAAAACTTCATTCTCAACATGATCTTTTTACCTCTGAAATATAACCATTTCACAGCAATATATTAAGTTCCATTTAACAAATATTTGTACTTCTATAAATACCCTGAGACTAGAGAGAAAACAAAAGAGAGTAAGTGCCTCCTTTAGTGGGTTTCCTTTTGGGAAGGGAGGCTAAGCTTACAAGAATGGAAAATAGGGACAGAGAGGAGCATTGTATAACCTTTGTGTAATTTTACATTTCTTTCGATATTACTTAATTAAAAGATGTCTTTTCTCCTGTTAAAATATGAGTCTCCAATTGATACAATTCTCTGATCACTTAGATTTAAGTCCCTTTAAGTCAGCATTATCTATTTTTATTTTATTTTTATCAAAACTTTCTGAGTCAAGTGATCACATGCTTGATTAAGACAAAACAAAATCCTCAGCTTTTTTTTGTCATTTAAGATATTATGGTATGTTTCTTCTCATAGACTCAGAAAACTCTTCTAGGTTTCTTTTCTTTTTCTTAAGAGTCCAAGAACAGTTTCACTCTTTGCAGAAGTCTTTGAGTGACAAGAGAAAATTCCTTCCTGATTGCCAAGGCCTGAATATGGTAGTCATTTGTAGAAAATCTCTAGCAAATGGGTGACCTAAAATTTTGGGAACCATTTAATCCTTTGTATTTATTTCACTAAGATAAAATCAAAGTAATTTAATCCCCTATTTTCTAACATCCCTATGACAAGTTCTTGTCATTGAACTTGTTACTCTCTTTGGGTTTAATATTCTGATCTTTTCATTTAGAATGACCTGTAAATTCCCCACATTTATTTATTTATTTACTTATTTATTTAGTGGTACTGGGGTTCCTGGAAGCCCTTCTACCTCTGGGATACACTCCCAGACCTATTTTGTATACATTTTTATTTGGAAACAGGGTCTCTTAAGCCAGTGCACGCGGCTGGCTTTGAACCTGCGCGATCCTCCTGTCTCTGCCTCTCAAGTGCGGGGATTACAAGCGTGTGCCACCACGCCCGACCCCACTTCTCTTTAAATACTCAAATACTCTTTTGGAACTGTCCTGCTTGCTCTCTCTCTCTCTCTCTCTCTCTCTCTCTCTCTCTCTCTCTCTTCCTCTCTCTCTCTCTCTCTCTCTCTCTCTCTCTCTCTCTTTTCTCTCTGTGAGTGTGTGTGTGTGTGTGTGTGTGTGTGTGTGTGTGTGTGAGAGAGAGAGAGAGAGAGAGAGAGAGAGAGAGAGAGAGAGATTTTTATTTTGTATACTAGGTGACACTTTTTACATAATGTCTTCTTTTTCAAGGGTCTGCCAGTCTTTCATTCTGTCGTTTGTACCATTTGCCTACTACATTGTGGTTCTCTAAAAAGGAGAGTCTCGAGAGGGAATGGGGAGGGCTAAATGAGTGGTACTTGCATGTATGTCTCTATCATTAAGATATTTGACTACAATACACCAATTAAAAAATTTTAAAAAGATAGTCATCTGTTTTTCTTTATATTTTTAGACCTTGACAAACTGCTCAACAAATGGGAGGTCCTTCAAAAGTACTGAGAGGTAGATGAGTAGTCAACATATTTTACATATCAATTTAATGTCTATTTTGTATATTACAATAACAAGTTATGTTGTTTGAATCTTGTAACTTGTTCAAAAGATAGTATTTTTCAGAAAGCGCCTTAAAAAACTCTAAACTCCAGTTTTATTTGAGGAAGGTTACTGGTCAACATTAAGATAAATTGCATCATAAAAGACAAAGCTTTACATGTAAGAAATGGAAAGCTTAGACTGTTTCAGGAGAGCTAGAAAGCAGGTGTCTTTTGATTGGTGAAAGTCTCAGGGTGATATCCTATAGGAGGAAATGGCCTCTGTTTGTGTGGACCTTATTATGCAATGGCAGAATTTTAAAAACATCTGGATTAGATATTTTAGAATGGTGCCTAATTAATGGCTGTGTTTTCACATTAGCAGGAAATATGGAAAAATAAGTGAATAAGAGAAAGTTTACAATGAAGTAAAGTGCTATCTTTTTTTCTCTATGGTTTTCTCCTCAAGTTAGCTGTCACAGGAAAAACAAAGAAACAAATAGAAATAACTAGTTTTGGTTATTGCTGTGAAGACTTTGTTTAGTTTTAGTGATGAGCATAAAATTTTTAAAAAAATCAGTCAAGGTTAAAATTAAGAAATAAAAACATACATTTCTTGAAAAGGCTTTGAATTCTATATATAAAGCATTAGAATACATTAAAACTTAATTCACAGGACTGAGATTAAATCATATTAGATAAAGCACTGATTTATAATAAAGATTTAGCAGAGAGTAATTTTTATTATTTCCATTAACCATGTGCAATTTTTTTCAGTCCACATATGTAGCTAATTTATACAGTCTAGTACTCTCCAAGTGTGAGGAACAAGGAAAATCAGCTCATGAAATAGTTTATAATGTGGACTTTTAGATGTTTTCATGTGTTTACATTTTTTTAAGAGATGATAATTGAGAGAAAAATTGTTCTCCAAATTTACACAATTAGTGTTTATATGCCAAGAATGTACAAGAACAGTTTGCATTACTTGAACACACATACTTAGAACAAAGTTAATATTAACTTAATAAATATTTATTACATTACTCTCTTTTAGACATCAGAGACTTATTTCTCATTTACTGTATTCTCCGATCATACTAATCATTTCCTAGAGTTTTCACCAAAGCTCTCTGATTTTATTACACACATAATGAAGCTAAAGGAGGCAAAGTGAATCCAGACCTGGCTGACTGAAAGAGCTCCAACTTTTCAACACTGAAGATGCTTTGTTTTGGTGTAATCTAAAAAATATGCTCTCTTATTTGTGATCAATGTCTTTGTCAACCAAAAATCATAGGAAGTGAGGATAGGAAGTGAGGACAAGAAGGAAGGAAGGGAAGAAGAGAGAAAGGGAGGAAGGAAGGAAGGAAGGAAGGAAGGAAGGAAGGAAGGAAGGAAGGAAAGAATCACAGAGGAAGTGGAAGAGAACATGTAAGAATATTCAGTGTTTTGCCAGCTGTGTTGGCATACCTCTGTAATCTGAGTACTTGGAGGGCTGAGACAAGAGGATCACAGGTTTAAGGCAACTTTATTGATGCCCTCAGCAACTTAGTGAGACCCTGTTTCAAAATAAAAACTAAAAATGGCTGGGGTTGCATCTTGGAGGTAGGATGGTCCTAGGTTCAATACTTGGCACCGTGTCAATAAAAATAAATTCAAATGTTTTATAGAATATCTAATGTTTTAAAAAAGCCAAATAGACAAAGTTTTTACTCTTTTGCTGTTGCTCAGTACCAAAAGTAACAAGAATACACAGAAAAAGCTGAGTTGAAAGCTATAGCCTGGCTTGGTGGTGCACACTTGTAATCCCATCATTTGGGAGGCTAAGGATTAAGGTTTGAGGCCAGCCTCAGCTACTTATTGAGGTCATTTGCAACTCAGTGAGACTCTGTTTCAAAATAAAGTGGAAGAAAAAAAGTAGGGCTGAGGGTGTGTAGCTCGGATGTAGAATGCTCCTGGGTTTCATCCCTCATACTGAAAAAAAAAAAAAAAAAGAAAGGTGAGTCAAATGAGAGTTTCTGTTACTTTTCTGTTATTAGAGATATCTTGGTTTGACAGAAAAGTTGCAATTCTAATCAAAACATAAGATAGTAAAGGGGAAATGGTAAAAATCACAAATATAACACTTATAAAATTATAATAAGCCCAGAGTTTCTATTTTTCTATCTAAATGTTATAATTGGGCTTAATGCTAGATGGAATTGAACATACAATATCAGTGAGCAATGACTATTATTATGCAGATTAAAGCTTAAAAATCTTTAACCATTTTATAAATATTTACACTAAATGTAAGATTCCAGAAAATATGTGGAAATGAAAATAGTATGAAAGCATGATTAACAGAAGAGCATTTTTATTTTTAATATATATTCAATGTAAAATATTTTCTCCATGCTTATAGGTATTATTTAAAATTAAGGGATGAGAAGGTTCTGCGCTGAAACAGTATAATTTTTTATGTATTGTTATACTGTTTACCAAACTTTTTGTTTTTTGTAAAACCCTTTTTGTTGAATAGTGCCACAGGACAGACACTGGGAAATATTGTTCTAGAGATTAAATAAAAAGGCAAATAATTTGCTGGCCAGTTTTTCAGTAAAATACCTAACAGGGAAACTCAAAATAGGCAGAGGGGATTACCATTAGAGGACTTCTGACTTCAATTCAGTTAACATGAAGTAAATAAATATTATGATGAAGAACTTCAGCTTTTTTGAAGAGTTATGTTAGCACAGCTGATTTGTCTGAGGGAAGTTTGAAGGAGAATCAAATATAATTATTGTAGGAATATAATTTCACGTGACATATTGGAATCTATTGATTTGTTATCCTTCCAGGCTAAGAAACACAATCAGGATTTATTTAACTTATTTATTTAAGTGGAAAAACCTACAAAGCTTATTTAGTTTCTTTCAATATTATTCATTTACTCAGATAATAAATATGTTGGATTTCACTCCTAATTTTAAGTGAGAACATTATTATTATTATTATTATTATTATTATTATTGTCATGATTTTGTGTGGTACAATGGATTGAACCCATTTTGTATGGTACAACGGATTGAGCTACACTCACAGCCCTATTTTATTTTCTATTTTGAAATAGAGTCTCACTAAGTTGATGAGTCTGGCTATGAAATTGTGATCCTCCAGAGTAGGGCTCTTGAGTACTGGGATTACAGGCTTGAAGCACCATGCTCAGCTGAGAACAGTAATATATTAGAAATACTTTGTCAAACTTTCATTTATCATTAAAATAATAACATCTTTAAAATGTTTCACTTTATATTAGTTTTACAAATAAATTTCTAGATTTTAGAATATGACCTAAAATTACAAAAACATAAAATAATTTATTTAAACTAGACTTTTTTAGTTTTTCAGATGCAATTTATTCTGTCAATATTATTGAATTTTAATTTATATAAACAAATACATAATTGCTTTTACTTTTCTGTCAATAGAAATCAATGAGAATTTATTAAATTATATTATTACAACTAGGAAAGCATATACATTCTATGTCAAAGCTTAATTTAAGCATACAACCATAATATAATTTGTTTATTCAGAAATATTTAGTAAGACTAAATTTTGCACTGATATAACAGCCATGTAAAAGGAAAAGGTTCCTATCCCATAAACACTCTATATTATTATAAGTTAGCGAGCTTTCTATCACTATAATAAAAACCTCATATAATCAACGTATAAAGAGGAAAGATTTCTCTTGATTTTGGTTTCAGAAGTTTCAGCCCATAGTTGCTTGGCCTCAGTGCATGTGGACCTATGGCACCGCAGCACATTATGGCAAGAATACCTGATGGAGAAACCCATTTAACCCATGGTGACCAGAAGTTTAGAGAGGAAGGGTGTGGTCCCAATATCTCCTTCAAGGGCAGGCATGCCTGTGGGGAGCCATTAAGGTTTTCCCCTCAAAGAATAGTTCTGACTCAGCTGACTGTCCTTTGCTCAGAGTCAATAAGGTTTGGGGTCATGGAAGGTTCAAAGTAATCAAGATATGAGAGAAGATCAGGTGGTGATGGTATGAGGGTATTGATTGATCTGCCTGTGATGTATGCGCTCAGGTGGTGATGGCACGAGGGATTGATTGACCTGAAACTGTATAAATACGACAAGAGAAATAAACCCGGGATCGGCCAGTAGCGATAGCGACCCGGGAGTGCACTGGCGATCCTTCCATGTTTGAATTAAAATTCTTTGAATTAAATTCTTAGAATTGAATTCTTTCATGCTCACTCCTCTCTTCGGAACAGTACTTTTGCAGTCTGGCTCTGGCACATGCCCTAGTGAGCAAACTCCACTCACTCATCATCTCTTCCTACTAAAGGTTTTGCTACCTCCTAATACCACCACTGGCTACAAAACGTTTTTAAAATACATGAGCCCGCCAGGTATGGTGGCGCACACTTGTAATCCCAGTGCTTGGGAGGCTGAGACAGGAGGATCGCACAGCTTGAAGCCAGCCTCAGATACTTAGTGAGGCTCTCAGCAACTTAGTGAGACCCTGTTTCCAAATAAAATATAAAATAGGGCTGGGAGTATATACCAGAGGTAGAAAGCCTCTGGGTTCCACCCCCAGTACCACACACACACAAAATAAACAAAACATGAGCCCTTGAAGGACACTTAACCAAACCATGGCACTAGCAAATACCATATGTTGTGTTAAGTACCATTATAATTACATACTCTCAATAAAGTAAAGCAATTTTCATATATGAACATAGTTAAAGTTTAAAATGAATGCAAAGTCAAGTTAACTGTAGCTGTGTGACTTTTATAATTAACTGGGACTCTGTAATTTTGTGAAGAAGCTACTGAGGATCAGGCAATTATTAGGAGCAAAACTGAAAAATAGAAAAGCTTTTTGATTACATAAATATATAGCTCTTGCCAAAATATGCATGATTATGAGTGAATTAGCATAATGCTTACTGCTCTTAAAGGAAGTTCCAGTTTTCTTGAGGGGTTTCTGAGGATTGATTCCAGGGGTATTCTACTTCCAAGCTACACCCCCAGTCCTATTTTATTTTATTTTATTTTATTTGTTTGTTTATTTATTGCAGGTCTGGGGATGGAACCCAGAGGCATTTGACCTCCGAGCTACATCCCCCGGCCAATTTTTTATTCTTTATTTTGAAACAGAGTCTCATTGAGTTGTGAAGGGCCTCACTAAGTAGCTGAGGCTGTCTGCGAACTGTGATCCTCCAGTCTCAGCCTCACAAATGCTGGGATTACAAGCATGCGTCACCACGACTGGCTTCATTTTATTTTTTAAATTTGGAAATAGTTTCTCACTAATTGTTGACAATGCACTAAATTTCTGAGGCTGGCTTTGAGCCTGCAATACTCCAAGTCTCAATCTCCCACTTATTGGGATGACAAGGATATGCCTCCATGCCCTACTGGTCCAATCATAATGGCTTAACAAGAATGTTCTCTGTTCTCGCTGTGGCAGTAATCTGATGGAAATGTTTCTAATTGACAGGTGGTCTTCCATGTGATTAAACATAGACTCAAATACCAATTGGCTGTGACTCTCTTATCCTCTCCAAACTTTAGCTAATTGGTTGGGGAATCAAGCATTAAAGAAAAAATCACTTCCTCTCACATTCTGTTGGTTATAAATACATGGTTGTTTACTCCTATAAGCAAGAAAGGATGTGGAATTCAATCCCTGGCTCTGTATTGGGAAATACAACACTAAAATTGTATAGACAATGAATCATTAAGTGTGTGCCAACCAAGCCTGTTATTTGCAAGAGGCTTTTTACTTTCTTGTTAAGTGTTAAATAATTTAAAAGTATAAACAGGATTAATTATTATTTTGCTCATGGCATAAATCACCCTTAATGAAATGTATTGGCCATCCCAAGAATTTAGTTATTCAGAATGTTTAGTGATTACTTTGCGCTGTGTATACTGTCTCCACAATGGTATGATGCCCAGAACAAAAGCAAAACCACAAATCCTCTACTTTCATAAAGCTTACACTCTAAGAAGGGAAAGAATTATTGGTAAGTAATAAAAAAAAGTATGGAGAAAATATTTTTAGGATTCAGTCATGACCATTGTGTGGCATGTTGTTATGGCAGCTCTACAAAAATATTGAAGGGCCTTGTGTTTGTACTGAATGGCAAAGAAAGGCTTCTTGGGATGTGGTGGGCAGGCTGAAACCTAAAAACAAAGTGTGTCTAGAATGGGTGTCAAATATATTCCACGCAAAGGATATGACAAGTGCAGAAGCCAGAAGCAGGAGAGACTATGGAGCCTACTAGGATTGATGTTTTCAATTATTGGTAGGAAGATTTAAAAAGACATTAAAATACAGGTGTTGAATTTTAGCAAAGATAAAAATGAGCTTAAGAGAATAAGAACTAATAACCTTTGATTTTCAACACATATTGGGGATTAATTTCTCAGGATCTATAAATTTGTCATTTCTTAATCTGATGTTATTGTTATCATTCTGTAATTACCAAGGTTTATAGATAAAAGAAATTCTTTGTCTTTATTCCTGTTATATAAATGTGCAAAAAATTTAAATTATGATTAATGACAAATGATATCTCCATATAATTTTAGTTAAAACAAGTAAAATTGAAGAGATGCATTAATGTTTAAAATTAAAAGAATAAAGCTTGACTAGTGTTAGATTTTGTTTTAAAATATACGTGAATATTTAGATATAAAACATTTTAGATTATAACTTAGTGTTTTACTGCTGATTCATTTATGTTTATTTTTTGCTTTACATCATTTTCATATGGTGCTGAGATTAATTTGCATTCCACAATTTAAAATTATTAATTGTTCGTTAGCTCATAGCTAAAGCTCATGTAGCTAACAAACTAATGATTGCATCATTGAGCACTTAGTTCTTCAAAAATAATCATTTCACAAAAATAACACTAGATGGGGTTCTGAAATTCCGAGAATACATAATAGTTTGTGTAGTTTTGGTTTTAAATAATGAATAGCATGCAACACTGGTTGACAATGAATGAGTAGAATGAGACACATTTCTTTCCTTATGACAACCTCTCTTATTACCTTCCAGAGAAGGATGCAAAGCTGTCTTCTAGTTCAGTTACATATAGAAGAAGAAGAAGAAGAAAATGAGAAGGAAGGGCTAAGGAGAACTAAAAATCACTATCTAGAAGTAGGGATAAATTTACACATTATTAATTCAGTTGCTGAACCCAAAACTGTCCAAATAGATCATTGAAAATGTCTTCCATAAAAGACAATAACTTTCTATGAGCTGTCAATATGAAGACAGTCTTTATATGTCTTTATATGGTACTGGAGATTGAACATTGGGGCATTTTATCTCTGAGCTATACCCCAACCCTTTTCTATTTATCTATTTTTTATTTTATCTTATTTTATTTTTTGTGCTTCTGGGGATTATACCTAGAAGGCTTTCTACCTCTGAGCTATACCCACAGCCCTTTATTTATTTATGTATTTATTTTATTTTATTTTATCTATTTGTGTATGTAGTATTGGGAATTAAAAGTAGGGGCATTCTGCCTCTGAGCTATATCCCCAGGCCTATTTTATTTATTTATTTATTTATTTATTTATTTATTTATATTTTGAAATAGGGTCTCACTAAGTTGCAGAGGGCCTTGCTAAATTGCTGAGGCTAGACTTAAACATGCAATCCTCCTGTCTCAGCTTCCCAACTACTGGGAATTTAGATATGTACCACCCTATCTGACTCAGTGCTCTTTTAACTGGAGCTAGGCAGAAACCAACCACTGGTTTGGGGTTTTCACAAGAAATATTCATGAAGCTTCCAACCACCTGGTGATGCATAACCTGAATCTAATCATGATGAGATATCAAACAAATCTAGACTGCAGAATATTCTGTAAGATAGCTAACCTTTATTTTTCACACATGCAAACATGATGAAAGATAAAGGCCTGATCAACTGCTTCAGATTAAAAGACTAGATATAAGTGGTAAGTAAATGTAATATGCAATCCTGAACTAAGTCTTGTACTGGAAGGGAAAAATACTCTCAAGGTTTTTATTAGAAAAAATAACAAAATTGAGATAGGGACTAAACCGTTTGATCAATATTATTGTGCTTTGGGTCTTTCAGAAGTAAAATCTGAGGTAGATGCTTTGAAAGGCAAGCAGAATGTTAAGTAAGAATCAACACCTGGGTGGAGAAAACTGTTAGAAGATGTTTACAGGTTCAACAATAAAGTCTTGGAAGATTTCATGGAGGCTCCAGGCTTACATAGTCATGCAGGCAATAGATGACCACCACTGAGTCTCTTGTGGGGTAAGTCATTGGATGGGGATTTCCCCAGAAAGGGCCTGTCCTTACTTCAGGCTGCCCTCTGCAGCAGAGGTACCCCTTAACCAGTGGACATCTGATAGACTACCAACCAGCTCCCAGCAGCTGCTGTACCACCTTCCTTCTTCCTTCATAGGAAGGCACCTGTACAAGACACTCTTATGCCCACAACACCTATTCAATTTCTTGAACTTAGTGCTTGCATTGAAATTACATGAGAGATTAGCCTGATTAGGAAATACATACAAGCGGCGCGGGTGCCATCTTCCCTTACAGCAGGCCCCAGAGAAGAGGGTAACTCAGAACGGAGCTCAGAGCCAGAGAGGAGATATGCCGGCCTCACGGCCGAGGATACAGCAGCAGTGCCATATTGCTGGTGGCAGCAGCGAACTCACCGGACGGCACCAGACCAACACACTCAACAGCCCACCAGGCTCCAGAGAGGAGCAGCGGACAGTGAGCCGAGGTGAGCAGCTGCGAATCAGCCAGGCGGAATTCAGGAGGTTTCTTGGCACAGGGAGCGTCTAAAGCTCCCGGGGGCTGGGCTCAGCACACCCTGCCAGGACTCAGAGCAGAACTCAAAACCAGAGAAAAAATACGCCAGCCTCACGTTCGAGGGTGTGGCAATGGCGCCATATTGTCACCGGCGGCAGCAGCAGCGAAATCACCAAGTCCACTACAGCTCCATCAGCGCACTCAACAACAGTGAGTCAAATTGTGGCCCCTAGAGGAGAAATCCCAGTACTGTACTCCCAGGGACTTGACCCAGTGGGGAAGTGGTGATGGCAGAGATATCACACCATAGTCACAACTCCCCGCAGGAGAATGCCCAACCTGGCACCCACCATGGTCTAAAGCAACCTCGATTGACTCCCTGGATCTGAGACTTTGCGATACAATCCAGTAAAGGAGTAGTGGTGACTGAGATACCACAGTCTCGAGATCCAGAGCACCTTAAGTGAAGTCGTAGTGACTCAAGGGAAGAACCCAGAGAAGGCACAAACTTCCAAAATCATGGGAAAGAGGAATAAAAATGGATCAATGAATGCCCACAACCCCACAACATCAGAACCTAATAAAACAGAAAGTCAGAGATTTCTAGAAGATCAAATCAGGAAAATAACTGTAGAAATAATAGAGGTGTTTCGAAAAGAATTCAGAGAGAGTCAAAAAGAGATAAAGGATGTAATCAATGAAGTAAAGGCCTCAATTAAAAGTATAAACAACTGATTAGACGACATGGAGAATAGAATCTCGCTCCTAGAAGATGATCACTCAAAAAATGAACGCATATTTTCTAATTTAGAAAAAAATATCCGACAGCAGGAATCTGACATTGAAGAAATATGGGCCCATTTTAAGAGAACTAACCTAAGAATAATTGGAATAGAGGAGGGAAAAGAAGGTGAAAACAAAGGTATCAACAATATCTTCAAGGAAGTAATAGCAGAAAATTTTCCAAACATAGAGCAAGAGGTTAATACACAGGTCCAGGAAACTTATAGAACTCCCTTTAGACAAGATTGGAGAAGAGGATCCCCACGCCACATAATTGTCAAAATGACCACTGTGGAAGCCAAGCAGAGAATCTTAAAGGCAACAAAAACAAAGGGCCAAGTGACATTCAGAGGCAAACCAATTAGAATCACTGCAGACTTCCCAAACCAAGTCATGAGAGCCAGAAGGGCTTGGAGTAACATATTCCAAACTCTGAAAGAAAACAACTTCCAGCCAAAGATTTCCTACCCAGAAAAACTTTCTCTCAAATTAGATGGAGAAATAAGAAGCTTCCATGACAAACAGAAACTGAAGGAATTTATGTCTTCAAAACCAGTGCTAGAGAAAATACTCAAAGAGATTAACTACAAAGAAGAAATAGGTAACACACACCAGAACCAGAGAAACAAGATTTTTCATCCAACAGACAACTAAGATTGGTTATCTTTGGAGATTCATTATTTATGTTAGTCTTTTACCTATTTCTAAATTGTATTGTTTGCTTTTATTGTTGCTAATTTTGGGGATTTCTATTTGGAATATTAATATACCTTCAGATATAGCATTTGGAAATATTTTATCCCATTCTATCAGTAACTTTTAACTCAATTTACATTGTCTTTGGATATACAATATTTTTTTTTTATTTTTTAGGGAGTTTGTTTACCCTTCTGTTGCCTATGTCATTGAAATCATATCAAAGAAGTCACTGCCAATTTCAATGTTGTGAAGTTTTATGACCCAGATTTTCTTCTAAAAGTTTATAGTCTTAAGATATATATTTAGGTCTTTTATCTATTTTGCATTCATATTTGTATATGGTGTTAGGTAAGGGTCCAATTTTATTCCTTTTTATGTAATTATTATTTTTCAACAATATTTAGTTAAAAGATTATTATTTCTTCCACCAAATGTTCATGGAAACCTTGTCAAAAATAACAACAATATATGGAAGAATTTATCTCTAGGCATTTATTTAACTCCAATGGTTTATATATCTGCCTTTATAACAGTACTATACTGTTTCAATTATTGAAGCTTTATAAGGTTTGAAATCAGAAAATATACATCTTCTAGCTTTGTTCATTTTCGATATTGTTTTGGGTATCTAGAGTCCATATCTCATATTAGGATAGATTTTTTCTGAAAAATAAATAAATAAATATGATAGTTTAACCTAAAAAAAAAAGAAAAAAATATTCTCTGGTAAGAAAGAAAGGAAAAAGAAATAAGCTTGGTATCAGACAAATGAAACTGTTATGTGAGATTATCATTGTTATTTTTGGATAAATTGCTATAATACTAGATGTCAACCACTAAGCCAAGCATGGGAATGAGGGATGGAGATCGGGTAGGGGCTAAATGGGTGAATGGGTGATGTGTGCATGTATGTCTACAAAAGTTTTTTTTTTTTTTATCCCAATATGATGTATGAATATAATGCACCAATAAAAAAAGAAAAGAAAAAAAAAGAAATACATACAAAGACAAGGACCCCAGAGTATGTTTTAAATTATTTTAAGAAGAAAAATGTTACATTAAAAATACTAAGCTGGAGACAGGCAACTGTAATCTGAGGATTTGGGAGGCTGAGACAGGAGAATTGCAGGCCAGCTTTAGGAATTGAGTGAGGACCTTAGCAACTTAGTGAAACCCTGTTTCAAAATTAAAAATAAAATAGGGCTAGGGAGTATAGTTCTGAGTTAGAATGCCCTGTGTTCAATCCTCAGCAACACACACACACACACACACACACACACATACATACCAAGCTAGAAATGGTGGTACCCACCTGTAATTCCATTACTTGGGAGGGTGAGGCAGTAAGATCACAGGTTCAAGGACAGCCTTAACAGTTTAGTGAGATCCTGTTTCAAAATAAAAAATATAAAAGGGCTAGTGATGTATCCTAGAAGTAGAATGCCTCTGATTTCAATTCCCAGCACCAAAATATATAATACATACATACATACATACATACATACATAGACATGGTATGAATTTTCCTCAAGGTGCTCTATTCTGCGTCTTTATTTCCAAAGGAGTAAAACTATATACAGGAGAAAATGGATTCAGCAAAGGTTATGTTATATTTCACCCAGTTCAATAAATCATAATAAATTTCATAGATGACAAGAAATATTTTACAGTAAGGATAAGTAACTTTGTCAAAAAAAAATTAAAACCGTGGTAGAGCAACAAGCATGTTTAATGGCTAGACTACCAAAAAGTAAACAACTAAGACAGAACGGAGTTAGAAGGAAAAGAGGGACTTCCATGAAGGATATCTGGGAGAGGGGCCATTGAAGTAGGACTGCAAAGAAGAAGGGGGGAATCACATACCAGTTAGTAGACTATATTTTGCAAACACACACAAAAAGAAAACTCTGTATTCTGTTTAGATACAAACTCAAATTAATTATATTTGTAAATATCTACTAAAATTTGAATGTATATCTGAAGAAAACCATTCATTTAGGTATATATATATATACTTGATATGTATATATATATATATACTTGATATATACTTATATATACAATTGAAATATGTATTCTTAATAGTACTTTAGAATTACAGAATCAAATATGACCTATTTTATAGAAGAAAAAGAGGACTCCCATGAAGGATATCTGGGAGAGTTGCCATTGAAGTAAGACTGCAAAGAAGAAGGGGGGGGGTCACATACCAGTTAGGAAGACTATGTTTAGAAGTAATATAGAAATAAATACATTATTTACAGAAATATTTTATGCCTAATGATATAAAAATTAAATATATTTCAATTTTGTTAGGACAAAATCTAAATAAGTAAATCATCAATATCCCCTTTATTCACAAAGAAAGTAAGAAAGCTGAAAGACAGCAGTCATTTTTTGGAAAGAAGGTAAGTTTCTATTTGCTGTGAATGTTTTGCATTGTCATTAAAAACAATTTCTCTTGGGGGAATAGTTCTGGACTGCATGAACAGTAGTAGGGACTAAATAAACTCAGAGAATTTCTAATAGGTTTTTGTCCCAGTCAATAAAAAACCCACAAGAATTTGATTTTTGTATCTCATGTATTTTTTCTTCAACTATAAAGGAAATTAAGTGGACTGTCTATCCCAGTTTCCTCCTGGGTACAGGTTGCTATAATATTTGTGTTTGATAAAAGACTTTTTATATTTCATAAGGACATAGTGCCTAATTTATCAAACAATATATATTGCAATTCTCAGCTGAAGCATATATCAAAGAATGAACAGTTTGAAATAAAATAAAATAAAATGATACAAAAGGGAAAAGGGCAGAGTGGTCCAGAGAGAGAAACAGTGAAAAAAATGATTTATCCCAGGTATATATGTTGCTCAGCTGTTTACTACCTGATACAAACATCCTTGGTGCCCTAGTTTTTCTTCTTTTTACTCACAATAGATAGAATTGAGCTGAAAGTGATAATAATTGATTTTGTTTAATAGGTATGTAATCAAATGCTGATAATTTTCTGGTTACTGTCATTGTAAATATATGTGATTGTAAATCAGATCATAGAAAAATATAAGATTACTGCATTCAGGTATCTCTCTTGTATCAAAATTTGACAAATCTTCAATATCATTAAATAGTCACCATGCAGTGAAAACAATTATTAGCATGAAATATACATGATACTGAAATGTGTTGACATTTTTATTTAAACCAGGAATGCATTTCTGAAGCAACTTCACTCAGTAAATAATAACAGCTCAAACTTCACACTACTTCTATTTGTACATTTTCCTTCTTTAATTTCGGAGTTCATTTTTTATATAGAGTAGATATGGGTATGGAGAGGGGTCTCCTATGTTTGAAAAAATTCAAAACATTTTTGTTCAAACCTGTGGAAAGGGGGCTATAACCCATAACCAGCATTTTCTTCTAATAAAATATTACTTATACATTGTAGAACATAACTATACTCACAATCATACCTATATATGAGCTTAAGTTATAATATATATTACATATATGATCTAAAGTTCAATAAATAAGACTTTTTAAAAACACTGATGTATCAACCAACTGGCATCCTTTGTTTCAAAGTAGCCCAGTGCTTTCATGAATTACTTTTTTTTATTTTTAAAATTACTTCCTTGTTTGCATTCTCAGTGAACAACAATGAACATCGAAAAAGGCATAGAAATTTTTACTTCCTAGAGAGAATCATATAAAGATGTAATTGTTAGCAAAGAATAATATCATTAATGCATTTGACAAACAGGAATCAAGCTCCTACCTGTAAAAGAAACAGTGTTAGAAGATGGGATGGAGAGGCAAATACATCTGAAAATCTAATAGGTATGCTAAACACATAAACATTAGTAACCTTATGTAAAGCAGAAACCTTTCAGTACAAGAGGATGATGATATTTAGAGGGAAGAGGAGGAGAAACATTTTTATAATGCTTAGCACTGGCAGACATTGTCCTATCTGTTTTCAATGTGTTAATTTCAGTACTAAGATTTTCCCAATTTTACAGAAGAGAAAATTGTGCCTTGGATATATTATGCATTCTCTTAAGTTCACACAGCTACTCAGTGGTAGAGCTAGGATTCAGACTATAAGTCCCATAATGCACATAGTTATATTGAAGGTGTTCCATAATTTCATTCAATGAATGAGAAAAATATGGTGAACCATGGAACTTTTAACAAGGAGGCTAAAGATGACCGGAGTGGTTGACCAATTTGTTTGTACTGGAAAGGAGATGAGCGTGCATGACTCTAGTTATCTGAATGGGGATGGAAGGATCCATAGGGAAGAAAAAGGGAAGAAATAAAGATGATTCAAATGATGCAATTTTGGAAAAGTGCACATATGATGCTGTTAATGGAGAAATTATCACAAAGAGGCACAAGATTAGGAAAAATGACTTTTGGTTTCAGTCTACTTTTTGGAGCTTAAATGAAGAATACATGAATTTATAAAAGTCAGTGTTTCTGGCCTTTATGGTTCCAGAAACATGGTAGACTGAGGTAGAAAGATGGCAACTTTAACATCAACTTAGCAACTAAGTGAAATCCTATCTCAAAACAAAAAATAAAAGGAGCTAGGGATATCATCTTTTCAGTGGTTAAGCACACCTGAGTTAAACTCCAGTACCAACAAACACAAATATACCCCAACAAACAAACAAAAAAATAAAAAAGAGGCATGATGGTACACACCTGCAATCCCAGTACTTGGGAGACTGAGACAGGAGGATCACAGGTTCACATGGCCAGCCTCAGCAACCTAGCAAGGTCCTCTGCAACTAGTTAGAAACTGTTTATGGCAGGGGATTGGCTCAGAGGTAGAATACTCCTACTCCAATACTCCAATCCCCAGCACCACACACACACACACACACACACACACACACACACACACAGAGAAATATATAGAAATATATACATATATGTATATGTATGTGTGTGTATATCACTGTTAAATAAACAGTTCTGTATTACTAAGGATATCCAGTATCAAATTACTCAAAGATATCTTGAGATAATAAAACAGATATATAATGAAATGTCATAAAAGGAGCCTCACCAAATTGGTTTACTCTTATCTGTTCAGAGTTACTGCCTTGCAAGTATGAAGAACTTTAAAAAATATAGTACTCTATAAATATCTGCTACCCATGCTTTTTAACTAGCTTGTCTTTTTAAAAAAATTAATATAATTTTAAATGAACACTTCAGTGTCATTATTTCAGAGAATGTAAGTGTCAGAAATTATCATCAGGTCTAAAGTTATTGCCCTCTTCCAGAGCTTCATTAAACAAATTTAGAATGAATAAAATTTTCTCTGATTAATAACAACATTTATGGAATTTCTCAAGGAAACATTCATGGCTTATTATTATTTATAGTGAAAGAAGTTAAAATTGCTTCTAGCTGTGTTTTGTGGGTTACAATATTATATTTGGATGCAAATAAAAATAGGATTATAAATTTAGCTTGTATAATATAATTTAACTAAGTAGGTAGTTGTAATCTATTCAGCTATATTAGTTATTAACAGACACGAAAATACAATGTTGATTTTGTACTTTGGAAGTATATGCTACATACCCTAATTATCTTTTCCTCAATCACATAATTAGAATTATACCAATTAAACAAGGTTATGTTCAATCTTATTTATATAATTTTGCATACTTTTTCAGAAATGTTTATAGTCTAACAATAATATACTCCAAGATAAATCAATAAAGTATCTAATTCATACATTTCTAGTTATGAGCTTTTGCCTGTAATAAGCAACATGACTTTAGAAGGGGAGAGAATAAGCCAACACCCCCAGTGTAGCCTAATGTTTATGGTGGTTTTCTGTGGCTTTTCTATATAAAAGCACACTGCCGTATGAAGGAGTCTCTAAGAGAAATCTTTCCTAACTATCTATAGTTTATAAGAATAATGTAGAAAAATATTTAACATCTATGGATATTTAGAATACTTATTTTAGTTATAAACACTAGCTGATTTGGATATTCCTGAAGGAATACAAAAGCATATGTTATCAGATGAGTTTTTAACTTTGCCACACTTTTTTCCCAGCTCAGCACAATCTGATATAGTTACCTCTTGTAAGTCATTGGAAATTGTCACTTTTTAAAGGGTTTTTATATGGTAGTATAATAATTTTTCTTCTACACTTTTTTGATGATAAAAGGAACAATAATTTGATATATGAGATGATATTCCAAAATATAGTGATTAAAATTATATATGTAATGTCATTATGTTAAGCACATTGCCATTCACATGGAAATAATTAAACTTATAGTTGAATAGCTTAAGGTCTTATTAAGAAATAAGATCACTTTTGTCCATCCCTTTGAATATCTTTATAGGTAACCCTATTATCTAACTTCCACCTTATTTGACTGCTCATGTTAAAATATTTAGCATGAGCTAATCTCTCCTTAGAGGGCAATTGTTTTGTACTCACTCTACCAGACTCAGCCTCAGGCCCATTTTCTTTTAGATCTAAATTCAATGTGTGAGGTAAGAATAAGGAAATATAGGCTTACAAGCTCGGACCAAATCCATCTTCAGGCTTCTCTCTATTTATACACTTAGCTTTGGGTTTTCTCCCTTCTTCCCTGGATAGTCAATCAGAAGCCAGTAATTTAATAAAAATAACATTTTCAGAGTATGGATTATCCATCATTGAATAGCATGACTTATGAGAATTTAACACAGTAGGTCAGGATATCACTATTTCTATCTGGCTCCTTCATGTTTCTACCACAGCATAAGGTAAAGGTGTCTTTTGGTCAATATCCAATCCACTATCTGTCCATATGTATAGGAACACTTATTTTTGAATTATTAAATTTGTACTTTTACTATATATTTATGTATGGTGTAGTTTCTTGATGGCTTAAGCCAAGTATCTCATTATTGCTTCACCTTTGCATAGACAATGGGCAAATGTAATTATATATCTTAAAAATATCTCAAAGATTACATCAAGACTTTATGAAAACAAGAGAAACAGATGACTTTTCTCTTGACTATTCCCTCATTTGTTTTAACTTTTGAGTGGTCTTTATCAATCATTTAATAATTTGGCACTTAGTGTCTAATGTCTTTACCATTTAAACTTTTCATGAGTGAGGTGGAATTATAGCAAAATGAAATTATTTTGGGGGATCATATGCACTTATTTTTAAATCCCAGAGTTCCTATTGACATTCTGGGAAATAGGCTAAGAAACGTATCTACTTTTATTCCTAGAGTTCATCATTTATTCAGTGGGGTAAATAGCATCCACTTCTTATGGCTGATGTGAATTAAAAGCAGTGCACATAAATCACATAGCCCAGTGCCTGGCAAATAGTGGCATTTAGTAAATGGTAGTTATAATAGTTATTGAGGTTGTTATTATGATTACCATATTTCTCATTATGCAAATAAATGCTATTTGAAGACTAAGCCTGTCCTATACTTAGTTTATGTCCTCTACAACACTATAATACTACTAACAACATGCTAAGGAATGAATGAATATATGAATATGGTATTTTTCAGGAACTCTTCATAAATCTCATCTAGCAAGTGAATAACTGCAAGGTGAATATCACATTTTATTTTAAGTGGCTTTTCAATAGCAGTCATCATTAAGATCAGTTCCCCTGAGGCCACTCACTATTGACCATGACCCCAGCAGCTCTAAAAGCTTATCAAGAGTCTTTTGTTTTATGATGTCTTCCTGGTAAGCTTGATTTGCCAGAATTTTTAAAGAAATCATCAATTACTTAGGGGTTGTTCCATACTCATTTTGATCGCATAACATCTACTAATGTGCTTAATATTTTTATATATCCAGATAATGCAAGTAGTAGGTTCATTATGATGGGGATTTTTTTTTTTTTTTGTACTGGGAGTTGAAGGCATGGATCTTATACCTCTGAGTTACACCCTCAGCAGCTCTTTTTATTTTTTTTTATTTTTAAATTTTGTAACAAGGTCTTTCTACATTGCTGAAGGTGTTGCTAAGTTGCTGAGGCTTGTCTCCAACCTGTGATCTTCCAGTCTCAGCCTCCCAAGTCCTGGAATTACAGGCATGCACCATAAATGCCCAGCATGATTTTTTAGGAACAAATTCATGACAGAACATAAATGATTGCTTTTTCCCTATCTCTGAACTGCCAAAAATGATATTTCTTAATTCCAATTCCATATCTCCATGAAGTTTTCCGGTACATTTAAAACTTAATGTAATTTGGCATCGTACCAAGATAGTAATCATGCTATTTATAATTGCCAGCCATCTGGAAATAGTTCGGATTTTACCCCTTTCATGCCTATAGTTTGAAAAAGGTCTTTAGATATTCGCCTTGGAAAATGTTACAGACTCTCCCTCTTTCTATGGTGGATCCGATTTTAGATCCTTCTACAAGTATTTAGATATCTAGGGAGTAGAAGACAAGCTATCAGGATTTTACTTTTTTATTATACTTTTATTTTTTAACTGTACTAGGGATTTAACTCAGGGGCATTCTACCTCTGAGTTATACCCCAGCACTATTTTGTTTTATTTATATTTTTATTTTGAAGCAGTGTCTCACTAGAGGGCCTTACTAAATTTCTGAGGCTGTCCTTGAACCTATAATCCTCCTGTTTCAGCCTCCCAAGAACTGGGATTACAATCATGCACCATCACTCCTAGCTTTAAATTTACTTTTATTGGTGCATTATAGTGCTATCAGGATTTTAAATACCTGTAGTTGTATATGACTATGGATAAGTGTTGCTGGTCCTATTCCCTGAAAAGCAGACTCTGAGACAGATTAGCATGTGGGAAGTCTAGAGAGTCAGTGATAATCTGTAAGACAAGGGAAGGAAGCTGGTTGGGCAGAGGGTTAAGATGAGCCATGATTCAAAGCATCTGCTGATCACATGGGCATACAAAAGTTGGAAAACACTTTAGCAGTTGTGCTAAATTTGGCAATAAGGAGATCGGACCTCTACACTTCTTCATTGACCAGTTATTGGATGCTGGTTGATGTGGGAAAAGAAATTAAGACTTAAGAGTGAGAAGTAAGGCAGCTCTTCTCAGCTGAGGAGAATTTCAGAAAATGGCTGCTTGGCTACGAACCTCCTATATAGTAGCTGGAGGAATAAGTCCTTCCTGAAGAGAAATCCGAGGGCAACTCTACCATGTTGTCTTGGTAGCTTCCACAAAATACGTGGATAATTGTATTGTAGCTTTCAGTACCTTGGTTAATGTTATATATAATTTTTAAAAAAGACAATGACACCTTAAAGCTTTTCATTATTAATTGATTGTGTAATGATCAATTAATAAAGCTCTTAACACCTATTTCAGTGAAGAATATCCTCACTGAAAAAAAAAATGTATTCAGGTTCCTTAGATATTGCATGATCTTTAGTTCCTTTTCTAAAATATTCAGCTTTCGTTTACTAACTTCCAAGTTTGATTGGACAACAATTTTGTGTTTCAATAGAGTATTTTGCTGAATATATAACAGAGTCAGTGTTGACTTTTGAGCGATTTGAGCTCTTTTCCTATTTTTTCTGCTGCTGATGTCCATGCCACAAGATAAGTCAGGCCTTTTATTTTCATAAAACAAACTTTGTTCTATATATCAATTGTCTCTCTCAGAAAGCAACATGAATGTTCCATCTATCTCAAAGCTAAGCTGCTGTGTATTTACTGCTATGACACCAACTTCGAATCTTAGAGAAGCTTCAAAGTAAGCCAAAATGGCTAACTTTGGGGTACATTTCATTAATATTAGAAAGCTTAGAGGAATTAGGAAAGTTCCTTTTATTATAAATTTTCAAACCATTATCTAGTTGAAAAGACTGAGGCATTTGGAAAACCATACGCAGTCTTCTGGCTCATGGTTTCATAGAGATTAACATGGTTTCTGCATTGTCTCTTCCCTCTGTCACAGCAAAACAGGTTTGGGGAGAAGCAAATGCATATATTAAGTGAAAACAGGAGGCCAGGGGATTTTCTACATTAATATAAATTATTTTAAAGAAACCCCGTGGTAAAATAAACTAATAAAACCTAATTTATGTAATAAAATACATGTGGAAAAGAACAAACAGGACTGTCTTTTCTTGAATATCCTTTAGTTGTTTCAAAACTATTCTCTGTTAAGTGAAACAAAATTATTGCCCTTTCACTGCAGCCTAAAAAGCTTTAAAATTATAAACAATATTGCAGCTGACTGAATTGTTATCCTAATAGGATATTCATCAAGAGTCTATGAAGATTCACAAGAAGCTTTTCTAACTGAAATCCAAATGTGGTATACAATGGCAATTTAAATGCATGTGTTCTTTTCTTAAGAATTGGCTTGAAAACACAGAAGTCTTACTTTGATTAAGAAGAGCATTACTATGGACATGAAAAGTGATTGGAGTACTCAAAATATACTGCTTGAAAATGAGGGCGGCAGGCTTCAGATCGTGACTGGTATTTTGGATTTCTCATTTTTCTCTCAATAACCCTAACTGCACATTAATCAATTCCAAATCCATATTGCTCTCCCTTCATTCATGTTTTTAATTTATAAATGAAAATTAATTACAAATCAACACATCACTGCTGTTTTTTTTAAAGTATACTCTTAAGATTATAAACACCTAGAATCACCTCTTACTAATTCAAAGTCACATTTTCCTAAAATTTTCCTAGTCCTTTTTGTCATATACCATCCAGAGAAGTACTATTCAATGTAAAAATAAATCCTACCAGAGAAACAAAATATGAGTTTTTTAATCTTTCAGTGGAAAACTATGTGCACTGAAACTAAAGATTGGATTAGCAAGTCAGACTCACACAAATCAGATGTCAGCCTTTAACAAGCCCTACTAATAATTTCAAGGACAATTGGTCAATATGATAAGTAGGAAAAAGCTGAGCTGCTCACTTATGCATTTTATTACTTCTTAGATTCTCTCAGACACAACAAATAGAGTTGAAAAGCTAGAGTACAGCATTCATCAATCATTTTAATTTTATTCCTTATTATATCTGGTATAGGACAAAGTTCCTAAGTAAGAGGCACATAATTCTTAGATTAAAATTAAAACATTTTACCTATATATTCTAACATTTATCTTCTTTCTCTCTCATTTCTTTGATAATTAGCTCTCTTTTTTAAAAGTTCTTTTATTAGCGCATTGTAGTCATTTATCTTAATGGGATACAAGATGGTAAAGGCATATGTGCAAATCACTCATTTATTCTTTACCCAATTCCCAACCCATTTCCTGCCTCCTCCCACCTTCTTATGTTTTGCTTAGTGACTGACTTTGATATGTTTGTGAATATACATTATGTGTATTAAGAATTTCCCTTCCCCCTCCCATCACCATCAGTTAGGTTGCTTTATTTGCTCCTCTATAGTTTTTCCTTCTTCATTCAGAGTTCCTCTTATGACCCATCCCCCTACCCCCGGCTTCTACATATTAGGGAGTATATCCCATTTTTTACTTTTGGTGACTGACTAATTTCACTTAGCAGAATATTCTCCAGTTCCATTTATTTTCATGGAAATAACATAATTTTGTCCTTACTTATGGCAGAATAAAATTTCATTGTGTATATATTCCATTGTTTTGTAATACATTCATCTGTTGGTGGACATCTTGGCTGGTTCCAAAGTTTGGCGATTGTTATTTGTGCAGGTATGAACAACATTATATATGCATACATTAGTTTGGTAGTTTAGTTTCCATTCTTTTGGGTAGATTCCCAGAAGTGATATTGCTGGATCATATGATAGATTTGTCCTCATTCTTTGGAGGATCCTCCCTACTGTTTTCCAAAGTGATTACACTTATTTGCAGTCACACCAACACGATATTATAATTCCCCATTTTTTATACCCTAGATAGCATTTGCTGTTGTTTGTATTTTTAATTATTGCTATTCTAATTAGAGTTAAGTGAAATCTCAAGGTAATTTTTATTAGAATCTCTCTGATTGCTAATGGTGTTGAACATTTTTATATACTTATTGGTCATTTGAATTTCTTCTTTGTGAAGTGTCTACTTAGTTCACTTGCCCATTTTTTGATTGAGTTATTTGTTTTCTTACCATTGAGTTTCTTGAGTTCTCTGTATATTCTAGATATTTGTCCTCTATCATAGGAGTAGTTTGCAAAAAATTTTCTCCCATTCTGTTGGCTCTCTGTTGAGGTTCTTGATTGTTTCCTTTGTTGTACAGAAGCTCTTCCATTTAATGCATTCCCATATATTGATCCTCCTTTTAAATTTTTGTACCTTTTTGATCTTGTTGAGAAAGTTTTTACCTGTGCCTATGTGTAGAAATCTTAGACCTATGCCCTCTTCAAGGAGCTACAAAATTTCTGGTCTGATTTCTAAGATTTGATTCATCTTTAATTGACTCTTGTGCAGGGAAAGAAAGTGGGGGTTATTTTTATTTTTTCACAAATGGTTTACCAGTTTTGTCAACACCATTTGTTGAAAAGTGTGTGTTTTTGTCCCCTTTGTCAAAAATCAATTGGTTGTAAGTTTGCAGATTTGGTTCTGAGTCTTGTATTCTACTTCATCGGTGTATGTGTCTTTCTTTGCCAATAGCATGTTGTCTATTTTTATTACTATTGCTTTGTAGTATACACTGAAGTCAGGTATTGTGATGCCTTCTACATGGTTCTTGTGGCTGAGAACTACTTTGACTATTCTGAGTTTTTTGTCGTTCCAAATAAATTTTTTGCCTGATTTTTTTCTTTCTGTGAGGAATGACCTCGGTAATTTAGTGAGTATTGTTGCGGGGTGAAATGTGCATGGTGTGTGTGTGGGGAGAAGTAATTCACCCACCACCACCACACAAACAAACATAAAAACCATGGATTCTTGTCCTAAGCTAAGAATAAATATTCATGGCTTGGACAGTTGCTGAAGATTTAAAGAAGTTTATTAAAAAGATAGAAATATAGAGATAGTTAACAGCCCTGTGCCGGAGTGGGGCACAGGGGGGCAATTCGAATGAAAATGCTATAGAACTCCAGTTTACTAAGTGTTTTATCCCTCCCAAGTCCACGGCAGGTTCTTTGATCTGGAGATAATGCTACCCTTATCTCCAACCCTGGTTCTGCTGTCTCCAGCTGGATTTGGGGCAGGAGGGAGAGCCATCCTGTCTTCAAACACAGGCCTATACCTTTTGTTTCATCCCCCAAGATGTGTGAACTTGTTTCTCCAGGATCTGGGATTTCCTCCCTTCTCTGGCTCCAGCCTTCTTTCTCTTTTAAAATGTAAATTACAAGTCCCCTTCTTCCTGCTAGCTAGCCCTGGCTTTCTTAGTAAAGAAGATATATTTTTAAAATTGGAAATCTTTCCCAATACTGATACATTAATAAATTTTAAAACCTCTTCCCAATACTAATACAGGTATTGCATTGGATCTGTAGATCACTTTGGGAACAATGGCCATTTTGATGGATATTTATTTTGCCTATCCAAGAACATGGAAGATCTTCCCATCTTCTAAGGTCTTCTTGATCTATTTTTAAAATATTTTATAATTTCTTTGTAGAGGTTTTTTTCCTCATTGGTTAAATTTATTCCTAAGAATTTTCTTTTTTTGTGTGTGTGGGCTATCACAAGTAAAAATGTTTTCTGGATTTCTTTTTCAATGATTTTATGTTTGGCATACAGGTAAGCTTCTGATATTTTAAGATTGATTTTGTATCCAGATCTTTTCTAAATTGGTTGATTATTTCAATGAGCCTTATGGTTTAGTTTTTTGGGTCTTCTAAGTATAGTTTCATGTCTTCTGCAATTAGGGACAGTTTTAGTTCTTCTTTTTGTATCTGTATTCCTTT
Organism: Muscardinus avellanarius; assembly: GCF_963383645.1. Taxonomy (NCBI): domain Eukaryota; kingdom Metazoa; phylum Chordata; class Mammalia; order Rodentia; family Gliridae; genus Muscardinus; species Muscardinus avellanarius. Next base: position 31,381,886 of record NC_137800.1, read on the forward strand.
GGATTCTTTCTAAATTAAAAAGAAATGGTGATAATGAACATTCTTGTCTTGTTACTGTTTTTAGGAGGAATTCTTCAGTTTTTCCCCATTTAAAATGAGGTTCGCTGTTGGGCCTATTGCATATTTCCTTTATGATGTTGAGGTATGTTCCTTATATTCTGATTCTCTGCAGTGCTTTTAGCATAAATGCTTGTTGGATTTTGTTGAATGCCTTTTCAGAGTCTATTGAAATAACCATGTGATTTTTTGGTCTTTGATTCTTTTTTTTGTGATGAATTGCATTGTTTTTTGTATGTTGAACCAACTTTGCATTCCTGGGATGAACCCTACTTGGTCATGGAGCATGATTTTCTTGATGTGGTTGTAGATGTGTGTTACTAGTACTTTGTTTAGCAGTTTTGCATCTAAGTTCACCAAAGATATAGGCTTACAGTTTTCTTGAGCAATCTTTATTTGGTTTTAGTATTAATGTGTTGTTTGGCGTCTTAGAATGTATTTTGGAGAGCCCCTTTTCTTTATATTTAACAGAATATATTAAAAAGTACTGGGATTAGCTCTTCTATAAAAGTTCTATAGAATTCATTGGGAAATTATCTGGTCTTGGGCTTTTGTTTGATGGTAGGCTCTTTATTATGGCTTCAATCTCTTTTATTATTATTTGTCTGTTTAACTTTTCTATATTTTCTTGACTCAATTTAAGAAGGTTGAATGTATCTAGAAATTTGTCAGTTTCTTATAAATTTGTCATTTTGTTTGAGTGTAGTTTTTCAAAATAGTTTCTGATAATCCTCTGGATTTCCACACTGTCAGTAATATCTCTGTTTTCACCTCTTATTTTAGTAATTTGGATTGATATTCTCTCTCTCTCTCTCTCTCTCTCTCTCTCTCTCTCTCTCTCTCTCTCTCTCTCTTTCCCTCATTGGGTTGGCTTGTGACTTACCTATCTTTTTAACTTTTTTTGAGAAACAAGCTTTCAGATTTATTGATTTTCTGTAGTTTTTATTATGTACTTCATTGCTTTATTGTCTGATTTTAATAACTTTTTGTCTTCTAATGGTTTTGGGGTTAGACTGTTCCAGTTTTTCAAGGGCTTTGATGTGTGTTATTATTTGGTGATTTTTCTTATGTAAACTCTCAGTGCTATGAATTTTCCTCTTAATACTGCCTTCATGGTGCCCCAGAGGTTTTTGTATGTTATGTCTATATTTTTGTTTGTTTTTTAAAATTTTTTAATTTCACCTCTTACTTCTTTTATGGCCCATTCTGTTTTTAGTAGTGTAGTGTTCAATTTCCATTTGTTTATGTGGTTACACTGGGTCTTCTTATCATTGGTTTCTAGTTTTATTCCATTGTGGTCTTAAAAAAAGTAAGGGATTATCTAGGCGTGGTGGCACAAGCTTGTAATCCCAGTGCTTGGGAGGCTGAGACAGGAGGATCACACAGGTTTGAAGCCAGCTTCAGCTACTTAGTGAGGCTCTCAGCAACTTAGTGAGACCCTGTTTCCAAATAAAATATAAAATAGGTCTGGGAGTATAGCCCAGAAGTAGAAAGCCTCTGGGTTCCACCCCCAGTACCACCAAAAAAAAAAAAAGGGATTATGTCACATTTTTCAATTTGCTTGTACTCACTTTGTGGTTTGGGATGTGATATACTTTGGAGAAGGTTCCATGAGCAGCTGAGAAAAAATATGAACTCTGCTGTAGTTGGGTGGAATATTCTGTATATGTCTAATAGGTTTATTTAGTTTATGGTGTTCTTCAGGTCTAAGGTATCTTTACTGACCTTTTATCTAGAAGATGGGTCTACTGGTGTGAAAGGGGCATTGAAGTCTTCCAATATTGTTGTATTGGGATCTATGTGTGACTTAATGTCACAATGAGTTTGTTTTAAAGTGGCTGCACATATATTTGGGGCATAAATGTTGACCATTGTTATTTTCCTTTTGCTGTATTGTTCCTTTTCCCAGTTAAAAAAATGACCTGCTTTGTCTTTTCTGATAAGTTTAGGCTTGAAGTCTATTTGTATGACATAATAGTTGCTGTTCTTGTTTGTCTTTGAGTTTTATTGGCATGGATTACCTTGCTCCAGCCCTTCACCTTTAGTTTGTGAATATATTTATTTTTAAGGTGTGTTTCTTGCAGGCAGCATATAAGTAGATTCTGGTTTTTCATTCACTTTGTCACCTTCTATTTTTATTGGGAAGTTGAGGTTATGTATATTTGGCATTATTTTTGAGAGATAATTTTTAATTCCTAACATTTTGAGTTTTTTTGAGGTAGTGTTTATTCTACTTGGTTTATTTGTTTATTTAATGGAAATTATTGTTTCTCTGGCTCTGAATTTACTAATTATTTTCTTTTAGTAATTAATCTCTTTGAGCATTTCTTTAGTGCCGGTTTGGGAGACATAAATTCTTTCAGTTTATACTTGTCATGAAAGATTTTTATTTTTCTGTAAATTTTTGCTGGGTAGAAAAATTTTGGCTGCAAGTTATTTTCTTTTAGAGTTTAGACTATGTTGCTTTAGGCCCTCTTGACTGTTATGAACTGGTTTGGGAAGTCTAGACTGATTCTAATTGGTTTTGCTCTGAATGTCCTGAATGTCTTTTTTTTTTTTTTAATATTTTTTGTCTTTAAGATTTTCTCCTTGACATCTACACTATTCAGTTTGACTATTACGTGGCATGGTAAGCCTTTTTTTAAAAAAAAAAAAAAAAAAAAAAAACTTTGTCTAAAAAGACTTCTAAATGTTTCCTGAATCTGTATGTTGACTTTGTCTATGCTTGAAAATCTTCTGACTTTACTTCTTTGAAAAGATTGTTGTTTTCTTTGTTCTGCTTTTATGCCTATTATTCTTAGGTTATCTTTTTAAAAATTTGCCCAGATTTCTTCAATGTCCGATTCATGCTGTTGAGATGTTTTTTTTCTAAGTTATATACTATGTGTTCATTTTCAGAATGGCCATCTTCTAAGAGTGAGATTCTACTTTCCATGTGGTCTAGCCTACTGTTTTATTGATGTTTTCACTTCAATGAATGCATCATTCACTTCCTTTAAGGTTTCATTTTGATTCCTGTTCAGGGTGTTGGATTCTTTATTTGTTTATTCATTTCTTTTAGGCTCTCTCTGAAATCTTTTTGGAAGTCTTGTATGATTTCTTTCTTTTTTTTTTTTTTTTTTTTTTGTACTGAAAATGGAACCCAGGGGTATTCTACCTCTAAGCTACACCCCCAGCCCTTTTTTAATTCTTTATTTTGAAACAGCCATCACTGATTTGCAAAGGGCCTCACTAAGTAACTGAGGCTGGCTGCAAACCCAGATCCTCCTGTCTCAAGTCCTGTATTAGTTCTACTATTCAAGTTCTGAACTGAGCTCTGGTAATCTCTGCAATTATATTTTGGTGGGTTCTGTTATTGTGAAGTTATGGAAGCTCATTGTTTTCTTGCTATTCTTTCTTGTCAAGATTTCTAGTTTCTTAAGTTTAGCTTATAATAGCTTTCTCTCAGTCTGGAGGTTTCTTATATCTATTTTATCTTTCTTAATAGTATCTTATTATGGAAATAGATACTTACCACCTAATATGCCTTACAATTGAATAGCCTCTACTACATAGTTATTCTTTGTTCTCTGTTATGTGTTTGTCACCCTTTGATACTACCTTGAACACTATTTCTACTATCACCACACTGTAGATTGTCAATATTGGGTTGCAATTACTTTGGGCTTCCTTCTGCCCACTGCAGTGTTGGCATCAATGTGTTTCAGGTGATAATGTGTTCCAGTGTTCTGTGTGTCATCTCCTTTATAAATAGTTCAGAGGTATGGGAAAACAGTTTGTGACCTATATATTTTTAAACCTCAATATGCAGGTTATTGTGGGTTTTCTTCTGTCAGCTGTAGTTAGTTTACCTTTAGTATAGTTGTCTGGTAGTCTTTTCTGGTGATTCACCTCTCTGGGCCAATATCAGCAGTAGGAATTTAGAGGTGTCAGCTTGTATATTCAAGGACAAGTTGCATTGAATTCCAGGAAAAGTTGGGTGAGCGGGAGGAGCCAAAGTGATGGGTGAAGAAATAGGATAAAGTAGAAGATATAATTGAGTAGAATGAGAGTTTAAGTGTAGTAAGGTAATACATGGTAGAGATGAGAGATAGTGAATATATAGGAAGATTCTAGTAGTTAATGTAGAGTGCTTAGGTAGAAAAAAAGAATAAAAGGTTAGAAGGGAAGAGGGTAGATAATGAAGAAGGAGAAAGCTTATAAAAGGAATGGGGAAGAAAGCAGACAAACACAGAAAATAGCAAAACAACTAACCAAACAAACAAATATGATAATAAACAGTTACAAAGCAGACTTGGCCTCTGTAGTCCTCCACAGTCTGCATGGATACTTTCAACTTTTTAATGTCTACTTACCTACTTATGGTATGTTCTCAAGCATGTTTCAAGCTTTCAAGGTTTCTTATTTGCTCAGTAACTATAGTAGTGATGTCAGGTTGCAGCCCCACTTTTGGATTTTCTGCATTGACTAGGCCCCTGAACTGGTGTCTCTCTATGTCAGTACAGGAGCTGAGAACTACTAGTTCCTCTCCCACTGCACACTTGGGTCTCTGAGCTCTTCACAGAGCCTGTTCTTTAGCCTCTTTCTCTTCTATGCAGGCAGCAGGTGTCACTGGAAATGGACCCCCTGAAAGCATAGGCCTCTACACATTCCACAGGCTCTGGGCCTGTACTTCTCTACCTACATTGGTGGCAGGTGTCCAATATAATCATAGAGCAACTTCTGGAGACCTGTACAGTTATGGTGCCTTGAGTACTATGGGCCTCTTCTGCACCTTTGCTGTGTTTGGCAGCAGTCTCCTACCTGACCTCTTTGTGGTAGACTGCAGAGTCTCAGACCTCATGAGTCTATTGCTTGCCACATGAGTCCCCACGGCTGGGCTGGGTCATGTCCCACTAAGACACACAGTTATCTTAGAGTAGAGCTCTGTTTTGGGTCTCTGCTGCTGCCACAGGTTCTGGCCACAGGATCTGCAGCCACTCATTTCACACCAGGTTATTAGCTTTTTGGCCAGGGTTCTCTATGGGCTGTAGTGCTAGCAATACCAGCTCTGAGCAGACACGCCAAGGTGGGGCAGCTGGCTGTGCCTGTTGTGTCTTAAATTTGTAGCATATAAGCCTAGTTATGCTAGTTATGCTAGCTAATAACTTTGAATGTGGAAATAGAAATGTGTCAGTGGTTTCTGTGTGCAAGATTCCTTTTCATATCAAACATCTTAAATCTTGTTTTAATATTTAAAAAATATTGTCAATGCATCTAACGTAATGTGTATTCAGACATTCGATTAAAAACCCTGGAGTTTCAAAATTGTTGTACTCTCCTTCTTGAGCATAAAAAGTCTTGTTCTGATGAAGACTTTACAATTGTCTGAACACTTAGCAGAAAAAAGTTCTAGCTGGATGTGGTGGTGCACACACTTGGAAGGCTGAGACAGGAAGATTGCAGGTTTAAAGTCATCTTCATTAACTTAGTGAGACTCTTGGCAATGGAGACAGTTTCAAAATGACAAATAAAAAACAGCAGGGCTGTAGTTCAGAGGTAGAGTACCCCTGGGTTCAACCCCCAGTACCTTACACACACACACACACACACACACACACACACACACACACTAAAAATACAAAAGGAGAAAATTAGTTTTCATTAGAAGTAAAATAATAATGAAAGATACTCCTTTTTTTAAGTATTTTAAGTACAGATATTTATGGTCCTAAACAAAATAATAGGTGATTCTATATGTGTTTTATCTTTTTGATGTTATAGATAATTTAGTAGAGTAAAAGTGTGATTCTTATTCAAACTTGAAACAATATGTTTTATTAGCTAATAATTATAAATCCCAAAGTTTAAAATCATTTTTGTTTCACCCTGTAATTTTGCTGCCCAAATATAGGATTGAATTTTAATAATGTTTGATGCAAAAATAAATCCATATTCAAATTCAAATTTCTGGGAGTCTATTAGGCAAATAGTACTAAAAATAATAAAATCTCCTTTCATCCATAAGAAAGTTTCTCAAAGGAAGCTGTTAGGTTGAAAAAGGAGGAGACATTTTTATTTGGTAATTTTCTGAAAATAATTATAGGTTTTAATATCCCCCAAACAGAATATTCATCAGATTTGGATTAAAATGACCAAACCTGAGACCTATGTACAAATATTTCACATCTGTTTGCAGATTATAATGACTACAATTCATAGCGTGTTGACTGAAAATGCAGCAGTGGAGACTCTGCACTTATTCATAAACATAAATTAGAACAGTCTGGGCTCAGTGCCCAGAGGATCTAGTCCAACAAACAAAACCGAGAAAAGAAATTTCTAAGATGAAGAGCTAAAACCATGGAGATAATGAAAGATGTATCAAATTATCTGACAAGGTCTTCACCAATTTGGGAAAGATTGAGATAATTCTTGATTCGGTAACGTTGGGTAGCTAAACAGAATCATGACCATTTCAGTTGTGGCAATAAGGTTGAATTGATAGTATCAAATGGAATGTCCTCATGAAGTCAAATCAATGGGGCCACACATCCACGAGATCGGCGCTCAGTGTTCTGAAGTAAAGACCTACTTCTTTTTTTCCTCCTATCACTTTGGATCTGTCCTTTCTCTCTTGTGTTTTAAACTCAATGCATATTTTACCCCAATTTCAAACTTCCAAAAGATTTTCTTTTTTTCTCCTTTATTAAGATGCATGGAAGTCTTCCTCCACTGAGTGTGGGAATAGCTGCCGCCCATTCAACCCTGAACATATGTGGAGAGACGGGGGTAGAAGTGAAAAGCATGTGCTTTACCTTTACACTCAGGTGTTTCTACATCAGTGGTTCGAGATAGCAGAAAGTATTGAGTTATCTTGGCTGAGCCACACATTAGGTGACATTCATATCAGCACTAGTGAGCAGCCAATACCCTGAGCATACCTGGAGGGCAAAGCAGGACCACATGGACAATAGAGTCTGGATGCAGGCAGTGTTTTTTATCTTGACACATTTGAGGGTCAAATAGTAGAAGCAAATTTATTAGCTGTGCACTACAGTTCCTATTGGAATAAAAAGCATGGGCCTTATTTCAAGTATAAGACTCTTTCTTCAAAGAAAATGAAATTCAAGCATTTTCAAAGTTGTACAATTGTGTCTCTTGACTATTCTAGTACCAGTAATAACACTTATGTATCCCAGTATCCTCCTTTATAACTATGAAAATTGGGGTTAAAAGTATTAAATGCTCACCTAAGGACCTATGTTGGTTGTTGTCATTTGCCTGGCTCAGAATATATGCTTAAGAAATCCCAGTTCAGTACTCTTTCTCTTGTCTCAATGGCTGGATGGAATCAGACTGCCTGAATTCAAATTTTGGCTCTGCCATTTCTACCTAAACAACTTTGACCAAGTTAGTAAATGTTTCTGGCTTGGTTTTCTCATCTGTAAAAATGGGAATAACATGTTTTCGTTATAGAATGGTTTTATGGAAAAATCAATTAATCCATATAAAGCATGTACTCTGAAACAGACAAAAATATTGGCTAAAATTACAAACTATAATCATAAATTTATAACTTTCTCAAGATGAGAATGTGTCTGTACATTTTAGAACATGTCTTCACAATATGCTTTATTTTTAAAAAAGTCTAGTTATAATGATACTGTATTTTTTTTTTTTTGGTGGTATTGAAGTTCCTGGAAACCCTTCTACCTCTGGGCTATACTCCCAGACCTATTATATATATATATATATATATATATATATATATATATATATATATGATTATTCTTGATTTAGAAACAGGGTTTCTTAAACCAGCAAGGCTGGCTTCGAACCTGTGCGATCCTCCTGTCTCCGCCTCCCAAGTGTGGGGATTACAAGTGTGTGCCAGCAATCCCGACATGATATTGTATATTGTATTTTATAATTCACAAAATATAATTAATCCATATGATCAGGTGGTGTGTAATTGTTTATGTGTGTGTGTGTGTGTGTGTGTGTGTGTGTGTGTATTGATGATTGAATCTAGAGGCATTCTACCTCTGAGCTACACTCCCAGCCTTTTTTTTTTTCAGTACTGAGGGGAATTTTGCCTCCAAGCTACACCCCTAGCATTAATTTTTATTCTTTTTTACTTTTGAAACAGGGTCTCACTGATTTGAGAAGGGCCTCACTAAGTAGCTGAGACTGTCAGCGAACCACAATCCTCCAGTCTCTGCCTTCCAAATACTGGGATTACAAGTGTGCACCACCATACCCAGCTCCCAGCCCTTTAAAAAAATGCATTTAAACAGATCTTGCTTAGTGGTTGAGTATTTCACTATATTGCTGAAGCTATTTTCAAGCCTGTAATCTTCCTGTCTCAGCCTCCCAAATATTATGGTTATAGGCATGCATCATCACACCTGGCTTATCTTTTTTAACAGTATAAGCTATAGAAACATTCCCCCAGTGACACTTGTTGTCAGTAGAATTTTACAACATTCAGTTCTTGCTAGGGGTTTAACCAGTGCTGGATTATAGACAAATAAGTATCATGCCTACTTTAGTGTTTATTCCTATAAAGCAAGTGGGCCTGATGGTAATTGCAATTATTCTATTGAAACTGCAGAACAAGAAGGAAAATGTGTACCTCATATAATAATATCACAGCTAAAAAATGTGAATTTTTTCCTCAGTAATGTTTTATGACTTAAAAATTTTAGTTGAGTATGAGAACCCTATTGTGCCTCTGCAATAAAAGTGCAATTGTAGATTTTTGCAAAGTGTGATACTGTGTAAAAGTGAGTGGATAAAAACAATTATCAGTTAAATGGGCAATTCTGTTATTTCAAAATTATATGAGATTATGGAATAATGTAATTGCTCCACTCTTTAGCTAAATTGAGAAATAATTGGATGTTTATTAGTAACTCTTGGATGCAGAATATTGGATTTTTAAACCATGCATGGGAAAAGGAATATATTAAGAGTTTTGTATAAAAATATATGTGGTTTAGTTCCACTGACTTTTAATTGCAGTACCAGGCAATTTTGAAATAAGACATATATTATTCATAGTATAACATTCTGGCCTATTAGTATTTTGAGTCACTATATTATTGCATCTATATATCAGTAATTTCCTATCTCTTCAGAAAATTACATTTTACAATAACTTAACCAAACGTATGCTTATTCCTAAACATAAAGAGTTTTATTATAGTTTTTATAATAACAAGCAAATGCTCTCAATCTATTAAAATTTTTCTGCTTGTTTTCTTTATTGTAAGATCTTCATTTATTATCCTTTGTGTTTTTAAAATACACCATAAACATTTCAGGGGCCTGAAGGTTATTACACATTGTTATTTAGAGTAGTGGAACCTTTCACTATACAGTTAGAACAGCTGCCAAGGTCTGAGTGAAGAGTCTGCTTTGAACTCAGATTGCCTTCGTAGTTTAATCTGCCATGAAATCAACAACTGTGAGGCATCAGATAAATGTCTAACAACACAGTATGTGCATGTGAGTGTGTGAGTGTGTGAGTGTGTGGGTGTGTGTGTGTGTGTGTGTGTGTGTGTTTTACATGCATCCTCCTGAGCCTGTCCAGTTTAGTAAGTTACCTCGTTCATGGTAACTTTCCTGAGGTTTTTTCTTTCTATGTTTTATCAGGGTATTTTCCCATTGCCCTTCATATGAAAAAGCTATTCGGACTCAATGACCTGGGTTAGCATAACTGGGTTAGTATAACTCATGAAGAAGAACGACCCCTGGGAAGCATTAGAAATGACTCTAGTGTTGGGACCTGGCATGCAGGAAAGAGAAGAGAAAATATGTAGGTGTAATCATAGAACCATACCGATGCTTCAGTTTAGCTCAGCATGATAATGCTTTAGCATATTGGCCAGCACCAACAAAATATTTAGAAAGAAAAAAAGATTAATTGTACAACAGGGAAATTGTAACTGCAATCATTCCAATATCTCTTTGTCCTGATGTCTCAGATGGCTGTCTTTCCATATCTCTTAGTCACTGCGAGAGAGACTAGGACCTAAGGAACCTAAAGCCTGACCCTGAAATACACATTCTTCTCTCTTGATCTTAGTCTGCCTCTCTCTCTCTCTCTCTCTCTCTCTCTCTCTCTCTCTCTCTCTCTCTCTCTCTCTCCCCTTTCTTTTTTTTTTGGGGGGGGGGTTAAACCCAGAGATCTTCGCTTCTACATGCTCAGCCTTATTTTAGGTTTTGTTTTGTTTTGTTTTGTTTTTTACTTTGAAACAGGGTCTTCCTAGGTTGATAAGAGTCTTGCTACATTGCTGAGGCTGTCCTCAAATCTGCAAAATTCCTGTCTCAGCCTCCCAAGTACTGGGATTACAGCTGTGCTCCACCAGCCTGGCTTGAGGCCCTCTCTTATGCCTTGCTTGCATCTTTTCTTGTCACTTCAGGTGAGTACAGATCTTCCGGTTACAGCTTTTGTCTTCCTCCACAACACTGCTCTGAGATTCAGTCGTTACTTTCAGAAATTAAGACATTCTCTCACACATGTTTGCTTACACATGCTCTTCTTCCCTAAATTTGAAGCCTCAACAGCCACTGTCCCTTTCCCGAGACCAGATAAAATCCTTGGTTTCTAGGTCCAATAGCTTCTAAGAAAGAGTGCCCTGGTGTTCTGGAGGAAATGGGGAAGGAGTTCCCTGAGTTCTCCCACTGCTCCAGAAGCTGCTCACCACACTAACCAGGGGCTCTTAGTGAAAAACATTGAGCGCTGCATGTAACATGTAAGGAATTTTAGATTGTCATTTATTATAATAAGCTACACTCAAATAATGGGGCAAAATTTAGAAAGGGGGTACAGAAACATTTTGTTGAGAAAAGCGAACTGGCTCGTGTTATAGACTTTCCTGAGTACTGTGTCTCTAAAGCTATAAAGCTAGATGTGCCAAGGGCTATTGTATAAGCAGCCATTGCTTCAGGCTTACAATAATAATGTATTAGCTTTTACAAGTCTAAGTGTTGCTGGCCTGGCCAAACCAGGGGTCAATGTGACAGAATATAGCCCAAGGGCTATACAGGGAGACATAGACATTTGGGTCCATTTATATACCAATCTACAAAATTGTACTAGTATGAGAAGCAATAAGAGCCACAATAAGAATGAAAGAATTGAGTATTAGGCCATAAACTTTTTATAGGACTGCAATAAGCAGGACATCTAAGGACAGGAATTTAGGTCAGTTCTCATAAAAATTGTCAGTGTCTGAAGTTGACAATGAATATATTATTTGTGGTTTTCTATAAATGTACACTCAGACTTGCTTTAATTACCTTCCAAAACAGTTTTTTTTAACATGTGGATCAATTTGAATGTTTCCATATACTTGCTCAAAGTCACAATTTAATCTTATTTCATTTTGTAGGGTTTTTTTGTGTCAAAAAACCCTAAGAATTACTTTCTTAAAGCTAAATAATCTCAAATAGAAGGTCTTAAAAAAAACACTACATCTCAATTATCATCCTTTAAATGCTTTTCAGAATAATGATAAATGTGCTACAGGACCAGCTAGTTGACAAACACTGTCACATGCCATTTTTGAAGCACAGTTGTCAATGTTATTAAGCTTATAAAAGTAAACAACAAAACCTACTCAGATGTCTAGTCAAGGCTAAATAATTATAGCTTTAAGAAACAGCTCAAGTGAATCAACATTTTTCTGTATGTAATGTTAACTATAAAGAAAGTAAAAGTACTGAAATCTCTTTAATATATTGAAGACCACAAGAAGTGATAATGAAAGTTGTTAGATATTATTTTGTAATAAAATTTACAAGGGTAATATGGAGTAACACATGGCATGAATATTTTGAGCCATTTTATAGCAAATATGCATATTTCCCCAAATATAATAATTTTATATTGCTATAGCAGCAAATCTATCTATTTTTCTTTAGTCATTTGCTTATTGCATTAATTTATATTAACTGATAACCATAATAAACAGTATCTTGTTAAACCATTTGTATTTTCATTAGGTTGTGTGTTTTTTTGTGTGTGTGTGTGGTTTTTTTTCTTTCTTTCTTTTTTTTTGTTTTGTTTTGTTTGCAGTACTGGGGACTGAACCCAGAGGCATTCTACCTCCAAGCTACATTTCCAGCCCTATTTTTTATCCTTTTTTTGAAACAAGATCTCAGTGAGTTGCAGGGGACCTCACTGAGTATCTGAGGCTGGTACAAACCTGAAATCCTCCTGTCTCAGCCTCCCAAGTATTGGGATTACAAGTGTGTGGCACTACACCTGGCTGTCATTAGGTAGTAAAATTTTTGTAAGTCAGGTGTGGAGACTATAAGTACTATTATTCTCGTACTTGGGAGGCTGAGACAGGAGGATTATAGGTTCATGAATAACCTCAACAACCTAGTGAGACCTTGTTTCAAAGCAAAAAATAAAATAAAATAAAATAGAGTTTGAGGTAGAGCTTGTTGGTGGAATGTCCTTAGGTTTCTTCCTTCCACACACACCAACACACAAAAATTGTTTTAACTTTGGCCTATAGTTTATATATATAGTTTATATATATAACTATATATATAACTATATATATAACTATATATATATATATATATACATGTATATATATATATATATATATACATACATACTAAGGGCAGGGAAAATTCCCAATTCTATTCAAATGAAAATGTTATTTATAAAAAAATGAAATAAATTAATTCAAGCTTAATTTATTTATATCAATAATAAATTAATTAAAATTTGATAAAATCAAGAGATAAAATTAAAAATGGACAATTATAACATTTATGAAGCATACAGATGAGAGACAGTGGCTTCTAGAAAGATATAACGGGGAAGATAAATTAATATTCAATTAAAAAAGAGTCCTTGACCACAGATATTCTTTGTGGACCTGGATTTCTGGAGAGTGAGTCTACTTTAAAGAAGGAAGTGAAGATACATTTGCCCTATGACTAGTCAGTATTAGAATGTTTCTGCATGAAAACCTCTTCAGTAACCAGAAGCCCTGGGCCCTAGAAAGCAAAGCTGGCAATCCCTTTAAGTGCTTTTCAGTCCCCCTTGTTAATAGGTCTCATTTCTGGATCAATCAGAGGGAAGGAAGACCTGAAATACCCAGGCATAATGGCACCTATAATTCCAATACTTGGGGGCAGAGAGGCATGTATTGTAGATTATAGGCTAGTCTCAGGAACTTAGGAAGATCTTATTTTCAAAATTCAAAATAAAAATAGGGTTGGTGGGGGAGTCTAGCTCAGAGGTAGAATGCCACTGGGCTCAATCTCTAGTACCTTCTGTCATCTGAGAGAGAGAGAGAGAGAGAGAGAGAGAGAGAGAGAGAGAGAGAGAGAGAGATATGAGAATAGTACACAAAGTTCTTAAAAAGGAAGAGAAAACCAGAGTGGGAAGAGAATATCAAAGAACAGAGAGGATGTCAGTAGACCTTGCAGTCTCCACCCTCAGATTTCATTCCCGTTTGCCTTCTAGTGATGGAGATCCTTCAATTTAAATATTTTCTCTGCCATTAACTAGTTCTGAAATATTTGAAATGGAGTCTATTCGATTCCGCCATTCACTTTAATGGTAGCCTTGGCCCCCGGGCCTGCAGTCTTCATCTGCTCCTGTTGTAAGGGCTCCCTATGCACAGTGCTAGAGATCCTGCACTGGAGAAGTTACCGCGGTCTCCTGCCCTGTTACACAAGATCCTTGAGCCACAGCAGCCCCATATCTGACCCCATCCTCAGTTCAGCGAGCCCTTGCCTTCTTCTTGGGCTCATTTACCTGAGCCCACATCTGGGAAGTGCTTCATACAGAAAGCCCCCAGAAAAAGTGGGGTTCAGAACACAATTCCAACTGCTATCATAGTCCTGCGCTACATGTTCTTCAAAATGTATGCATAGTTAGTTACTCATATCATATGTCAGTTTTATAGTTGCTTTTGGAAATGGCACTTGTTCTGTACAAGTCATTAATGACTGGGAACTTCCTTTTAAATTCATTTTTGGGCATTTGGCATTACTCCCTACTAATAGGAAACTTTATATTCTGTTGGTGGGGTTTCAAGTTAGTACAGCTGCTATTGAGATGAGTACAGGGTTTCCTTAAAAGACCGGGAATGTAAACACCATATGACCCAGTCTTACTGGAAGGTCCCCACTTTTGGGGATCTTCCCAAAGGAATTGAAATTAGATTACTATGGGGATATATGTATTTCCATGTTTATAGCAGCACAATTCACAATAGCCCAGGTATAGAACCAACCTAGATGCCCTCAATAGACAAATGAATTACAAAATTAAGGTATAGACACACAATGGAATTCTACCTAGCCATAAAAAACAGCACTATCATGTCATTTGCAGAAAAATGGATGAAACTTGAGAATATTATGCTTAGTGATATTAGAATGCCACAGAAAGTGAAAAGCCATATACGTTTTTACTCATACATGGAACCTGGAAAAAAACTGGGAAATAAAGAAAACTTCAGATAAATGAGGGGAAACACTACTGGAATGAGGGAGGGGAGCCAGAAAAAGAAGTAGGAGGGAAAAGGAAGAGATCTGATCATTGAAAGTACTTGAGAAATTCTTTGTTCCTACATTAAATTATCTATTGTAAAAGATTGCCCGGAGCCGGCGTGGTGGTGCATGCTTGTAATCCCAGCATTCAGGAAGCCGAGAATTGTGGTTTGCAGCTAGCCTTAGCTATTTAGTGAGGTCCTTTGCAACTCATTGAGACCTAGCTTCAAAATATAAAATAAAAAATAGGGCTAGGGGTGTAGCTTGGAAATATAATGTTTCTGGGTTCCATCCCCAGTATTGCAAACAAACTCCAACAATTACCTGGGAAGGAGGAGTGCTGCTTGCACAGATTATTTGTCATTCTGAACTCTACTATAATCTATATTTACAATCCATCCAAAAGTTGTAGATCTCAGCCTCTTTTTTTTTTGGGTCTGGGGATGGAACTCAGAGGCATTCGACCTCCGAGCTACACCTCCTGCTCTATTTTTTATTCTTTATTTTGAAACCAGGTCTCGCTGAGTTGCAGAGGGCCTCACTAAGTAGCTGAGGCTGTCCGCGAACCGCGATCCTCTGGTCTCAGCCTCCCGAATGCTGGGATTACAAGCGTGCGCCACCATATCTGGCTCAGCCTCTTTTTAATGATGCTATATATTGAAAAAGCAGTAACTGCATTGCTGAATATCATTGATTAATTGCACATAATGTACTTATCCTTCCTCAATGGCAAGACAGTGTCCTAGCATTTATTTTAAAAAATGTATCTGTAATCCCATCATACCATTTATGTGGCAATCACTTTTCCCACTGAAGTCAATGCTACCGTGGAATAGTAATTCAATTAGTGAAATTTCCATATCTGTTTTCACTGTTTCCTTTAAATTTCTCAGAGGGCTCATTATAGAAGCATTATCTCTGTCAGGGACCTAATTATTTGTCTTCATATTCTAAGCAATTTACCTTTCATCTTTAATCGTGGCTTCCTTGAACTTTTTCTTCTGTTGTTTTCCCTTCAATTTTATGTAACTCGTGTTAGGTCATGCCATTCCTCTGGATTTTCATCTTCAGGGTTTCCTGAACTGTTTCTTCCTTGCTCCCTCACAATTAATATCGATCACTTTTCACCTCTAGCATATTTATATCTCAAAAGTACATCTTGTTATTGAGCATGCTTTTAATTAGCTCAAGAATTTTATTTCTGCCCTTCCTCATATTCAGGGGCATCTGGCTAAGAATCAGCTTTCTATATATTTAAAATCAATTTTGCTTAGCATAATTCACATTATATTTTAAAATTCTCACTGCTGATTCACTTAGAATTCTATTTTCAGTAAGCATCACTTTTTGCTTTAGGATATATAATATATATTGCCAGTCTTGCCCTTTGGTCTTAAAACAGAGTCCTCAGTTTACCATTCAAGTCCCCATTCTGGATAATAAACTCATAAAAGCACAATATTTAATCTTAACGTTGGATGTAATCTTGATTAAAATAAACACTAGGCACCCAAGCCAGCTCGTCTTATTTTCTCAATGATAGGAAGAAGTATCCAAATGGCTGGTTGTTTGTTTTGCTTTAATTCCATGTTTTCCTTTGCTCTGGCTGCTGCATTCTCTTTTCAGTTCCTTTTGGATCTTTTTTTCTTTTGAAACTTATAACTGCTTCATAAGAAAATAGTCCCTTTTTAAGCAATGTAGATATCGAGATATAAGCATATTACTAAAGTTATATATTGAACAATTGAAATAATAAAACCCCACATGCACTTCTATGAGATTTTTCTTTCCATGCTCCTAGCCACCAATATGTGTTATCAACAAATTAAAAATAACAACAAAATCCCCCCCAAAATAATGAATATTTGTGAATGTATTAAAAATCTATCCAGGACAAACGATACTTCTTCATTGATGTTAGAAATTAGAAAGTGTTTCTAATTTTCTAGTCATCCGTACAGGCTAAACAATATAATTGCAAATCTTACAACAATATGAAATAAACTATTATGAATGCAGAAAATCTTAGGTTAAATCGAATCAATATAAAGGTGAGGTACTGGTTCCAAATTCAATTTTTCCCTTCATTTGAGCATTTTTATATTCTAGCTTGTCAAAGGACTCTATGCTGTGACCACAAATGGTTCTTTCTAAAGCCAACAAATCTGTGACAAATATATAATAAAAAAAGAAATTGTTCCACCTAAAACATCCATCCATTCATACATCTGCCTACTCATTCACTCACTTATTAACTTTGTATTGACTTATTAATTATTACTTGCCAATTATTTTGTTGTGCAATGGGAATATAACAGTGAAGCTAATAAGAACACTCTCTGCCCACCCTTAATAAACTATCACATAAAACTACAGAAAGAGAAAATTATTTCATCCACATGGAAGTATGATTATACCTATTGTCTTATTAAGTTCATAATAATTAATGTTCTCTATGCTTGACTTAAAAAGAAATTTTTTAAAGAATCCTCTGGATTAAGAAACTTAGTTATAAGAATGATTTTTATCACTGTTTCAAATTATGAAAGCAAGAATTTTTTAACTGTATACTCTTAAAGTTTAGGATGGATTAATCTACTGGATATGAAGAGTATTTGTGAATACGTAGTGACCCCCTCCTAGGTCTCTTTGAAGAGAAGCCTGGAGTGGTATTTAATATGAAATAAGTGGCCTTGGATTCTCTTTAAGGACTTTTAGGTTCTTAGAGAAGTTCTGAGAGGCCATGATAAGAGGTTTCAATGCAAATGTAATCATTTCCTAAGAAATCTAAGGATTAAAATATTTCTTCAACATATTAATTTTGACATTGTACTTCTACATTCTATGTGTTAAATTTATTGAAGAAAGTAAATATAACATTTTCTTCAAAACTTTAATAAATTAGGATTAAGTCTCTGAACATTTTTATAACAAAATGATTCATAATAGGTAAGTCAAACATTTTTCTACAATAAAGCAACATATTTTGTATTTCAGAGTGGCCTAGTTGAGTTTATTGGGTAGGAAGAACACCACAATATACAATATAGAAACAGTATTTAAAGTTATCATGGTAATGGTTGATTTAGGATATTAGGGAAAAAAATCTGAAAAATCAAAGGTTACATTAAAATAGTGAGAAACTTTGCCTTTTGTGGCTCCCTTAAAAGAGATATTTACAAAAATAGTACTGCATAACCAAGAAAATTAAAGTTTAAATTCTAGGTTAGGAGTCAGCCAACTTATTCCTTATAAGGCTGGCCAATAGTTTTCCATTACAGCTACTCAGTATTACCCTTGTAGGTCCAAAGCAACCAAAGACTGTGACAAAGATGCTACTCCTGTGATCAGCAGAGCTAGGTGTGATACAAGAAAGTTTTACATATATGAATTGCAGCTACCACAATTGGTCTTGTGGGTTATGGGTTAGTGACTCCTGAACTAGTAGAGGGCATTTAAAATTTAAATATCGTCTAAATTTTTATAGAGCTAGAGGACTACCAATATGATAGTTTATATAGCATATAAAAAAAGAGAAATAACGTATACACAAAATAATGAGCTATTAGAATTAATACTTTGGTAGGGTTTCAATCCAACCAACTATGATTCAAAAGTATTTCTCAAAAATTGTGTCTGTACTTAACATGTACAAGCTTATTTTTCTTCTCATTGTCTAATGAACACTACACAAATACAACTATATTTACATGATATTTATATTATATTTGGTATATTAAGTAATCTAGAGATAATCTAAAGTGTATGGGAAGATATGTGTAGGTTATATGCAATTATATATAAGAGATTTTGTGTCAGTGAAATTTGGCATATGTAGGGGTTCCTAGAATGAATCCCCTGCAGATACCAAAGACTGATTGCACTTTTTGTTACTGTTTTAATAAGTCTATATGCAGCTTGCTTATTATTAATGCATCCTTTTTATTCAGAAAATAATATGGTCTAGATTAATTTTCTGTTTTTTTAACAATAGATCAACAAAACTATCATTTGGTTTTATTTCTTCAATAAATATTTATTTTTATATTATAGATTTGTCCCTCTATGAAAAAAGTCAGTAGATATTTTAATGTAATTCTTTTTTACGGTACTAGGGATGGAATCCGGGGGGCATTGTACCTCTAAGCTACATTCTTAGCCCTATTTTTTAGTCTTTATTTCTTGAAACAGGGTCTCACTGAGTTCAGAAGGACCTTGCTAAGTGCCTGAAGCTGTCTGCAAACCATGATCCTCTGGTCTCCGCCTCCCGAATTCTGGGAATAAAAGCACGGGCTACATGCTCAGCGTCTTTCTAATATAATTTTAAGTAAAAATTATTCCAAGAAGAAATACAAAGTCAACCTTAATGGCTACTTTGTATTAGCTATACCAGTTATCTCAGCTTTGATATACCTAAATCTTCAAATAATGTGACTTTATTGACCTTCGTGTCTAAATGTTGATTTGCTTCTTAGATTAGGGTTAATTTCAACGAACTTTGTATGTGTAGAGGTTTTATTTCTAGAGATTAATTAAAAGTAATCATATGTGACTTAACACTTTAATACACCCCTACTCCTATTGGATATCCTAGTGCTTGAGTCAAATAGGTCAAAAGTCTTTGCTTTTCATTCCCAGTATTATTTTTTTGTATCAGATCTTTGTATTTTAATAAAATATCCTCTTGAATTCCTTAGTCTCATCAGCTAATAACACTTACAAAACTTTACGAGTGAAGCATAACACATTTGCCCCACCTTCAAAGACATCTAGAACTTAGGTTGAACCGATTTCCTTATTCTTTTGAACTGCTTCTAATGCCTTGAACACTTGAGCTTTCTTATGTAATTCCCTTCCTTCACTGTCTGACCTGTAAAACCCTGCACATTTGTGTACGTTTAAATCAAATACCATCTTCTCCAAGAATCTCTCTCAGATCACTGCAAGGCATTCATATGCTATTTATCTCTAAAAGAAGTCAAGACAGAACACTACAGGCTGAAACCCCAAAGAGGAAGGTGTTGGTCTGCAGAGGGATTGAGTTTCTCTGATAATACAGCTGTAAGGTTTGTCCCTGACCACCTCCAAAGAGGATCAAGCATCACCAGTTTTTTCCTTTTTTATTTTTCCTTTCTTCTACATTTATTTTTCCCCTTTAATACTGAAGATTGAATCCAGGGTCATTCTACCTCTGAGCTGCACCCCCAGCCCTCTTTTAGTTTTTATTTGGAAATAGCATCTTGCTAAGTTGCTGAGACTGACCTCGAAACTTGAAATCTTCTTGTCTCAACCTGCCAAATACTGGGATTACAGGCATGTTCTGCCACACTTAGCTTCATCACCTGTTTCTGAGGAAATAAAAAAAAAAAGCCTCTGTGATCCAGTGGTCCACTCTGTGGAGTGTAAGATCTGACCAATAACATCCTTAGATGCCTCCCTAAATTGCTTTGAGGTTCTGGGGATTGAACCCAGGGGCATCCTACCTCTGAGCTACAGCCCCAACCTATCTCTTTTTTCTTTCCTTTCTTTCTTTTTCTTTTTTTTTTCTTTTTCTTTTTTGGTGGTACTGGGGTTCCTGGAAGCCCTTCTACCTCCAGGCTACACTCCCAGACCTATTTTTACATTTTTATTTGGAAACAGGGTCTCCTAAGCCAGCGCGGGCGGCTGGCTTCGAACCTGCGTGATCCTCCTGTCTCTGCCTCCCAATCGCAGGGATTACAAACGTGTGCCACAACGTCTGGCTTCTTTTTGCTTTTGAAACATTGAAATGGGGTCTTACTCAGTTGTGAAGGGCCTTGTTAATTTCCTGAGGCTGGCTGTGAACCTGCAATCCTCCTGACTCAGCCTCCCAAGTTCTGGGATTACAAGTATGCACCCCCAACACCTGGCTTCAATAAATTGTTCTAAGCTTATTCTGTGTTGTCTGTTCATTGGCTTTTGAATGCCCAACAACTTCCTATTATCAAATATTATAGGTTTACAGACTGTAGCTACCCAGGGTAAATTAGAAAATTTGCATATTGCTGTGATTAAAACACAGCAGGAATTTGGGTCTGGCCCATCTCCTTTGGTGCTCTGCATTTGGCAGTATTTGATATGCATTAATAATCACAATCCCCTGTGGGTAGGGAGAAGCTGAGAAAATAAATACTGGTGAAGATTCTCTGGTTGGAAACCCAGCTATCCAGAAGTCTCATCTACTTTTTCTTTCCTATGGCGTAAGTTTGTCCCTCTTTTATCCAGTGTATGTTAGAGGAAGATGAATATAAAAATATTCATCAGCTGTTTTCTATGTTCCCTTTTTGGGGAGAAAGAAAAATTCTGAGACCATGGCATGGCTTGTAAATTTTAAGGGCTAATTACATATGATGATGGTATGACTTGTAATTTTTAAGGGCTAATTACTTAAGATGAAACACATCAGTTATTCCACTGACTTTTGAAGAAGTATGGGGAAACTGACTAGAGGTGACCTGTTCAAACTCCATGTTTATTATAGGGATATTCAGTTATATCATATTAGTTAGGATAAAATAACTACTTTTTACTACAAAATCATCTAAATTATCTATAACAAGTTAGTATCCCTGAGTACAGAAGCTCAGGTTTCTATTATCATTAAAAATGTATTGATCTCTTAATTTATTGACCTCTTAATTTTCTGATCTCAGATATGATTACCACATACTTTCTGTTTCCATGCATATCTTGCTGATTGTGCTTTTATATATATATATATATATATATATATATATATATATATATATATATATATGTGAAATGGGCAAGCCTATTCAATCAATCCTATTGATTTTCTATGCGATTTATCACATGTCTATGATAACCATATTCTTCTGGCTATAGTTTGACTTAGATGGAAATTGAATGACACTAATATGCTGATTCTGATTTTCTTTTTTTAAAATCCCTCTACTTAGATGTTTTCTATTAGTCTGATAAAGATTTAAGACCAGAACCATGTCTCAGGGCACTATTTAATACAAATTTGCTTCAGGACATAAGGAACATTAATACACATGGAAAATAAGAATTACTTGTACTTTGCTTCAGTTTTATTTGTATTTTTGTCCTAAGTTTCTTCCTTTCCTTTTCTTTACCAGCTTAGGTTAGTTACTGAGTATGACTAACCTTATGAACCTCTTTGGGAATAGAGGCCACATTTTAGTCAATTTTGTGTACTTTAAAAAAACCCCATTGTCTGGGCATGGTGGCACACACTTGTAATTCCTGAGCTTGCGAGGTTGAGACAGGAGGATTGCACAAGTTCGAATCCAGCCTCAGCTATTTAGTGAGGCTCTCAGCAACTTAGTGAGACCCTGTTTCCAAATAAAATAAAAAATAGGTCTGGGAGAGTATCGCGGAGATAGAAGGGTTTCCGAAACCCCAGTACCACCAAAAAAAAAAAAAAAAAAAAAAAAAAAAAAAAAAAAAAAGATTAAAAATAAATTAAAAAAAAGAAAAGAAAAGAAAAAAAAAGAAAGACAGTTCCAAGACATTGGTATTTGGGCACAAAAACCATATGCCTGTGTATGAGAAATGCCAGTGGTTAAAATAATCTGAAAAAGTGATTTTCAAGTGAATGAGTAAGCTATGAAAAGGAAAGCAAAGACATACAGGAATAAAGATAAAGACTCCAAACCAAACAGGAAACCAGAGGTTTGACTGAGTGTATAACAGAGGAGCAGAAAAGTACCAGGAAACTTGAGAGAATAGATGGCAATTAACTACTTCTTTTTGTCTGTATCTCTTAACTTTTGTCTACATATATACATGTCTATGTATATAGTCTTTTTGAAGAAACTGTCTTTTACTGTTAAGATCATGAGGCCTGGTGTGGTGGGTGGTGCACACTTGTAATCCCAGCATTCAGGAGGCAGAGACAGGATTATTGAGGTTCCAGAAGAGTTTTAGCTACTTAGCGAGGCCCATCCCAACTCAGTGAGACCGTGTTTCAAAAAGAAAAAGACTAAAACATGGGGCTGGGGGCGTGGCTTGGAGGTACAATGCCCCTGGGTTCCATCCCTGGTACCACACACACAAAAAAAAATTATGTGTCTGATTATCAAAAACAGGAATATATTTTTGGTGGTAGTGGGGTGGAAAATATTTATGTCAGGCAGAATGTCAAATTGGTAAACACTGACTTGTCTAATATTTGAGTAAGGACAGAATTTACGTCCATTATAATATAGGGTATTCTTAAGTTCTTAGATGGAGAACCTCTCCTGCATCTCCCCAGGGAAGTACGAGTTTCCTGTAGGTGATTCCTTAAGCACAGCTTGAAGAGTAATTGATAATTTGGGGTGGTATTTGGTAAACTTTTATTTTTACTGAAGGTATATGTTAATAAAAGACAGATAGCAAATAGGTAATGAAATGGCTTTTAAAGTTTGTGTGAGAGAGGAGAACAATGATGGAACAAGCCAGGGAGAGAAAAGGTAAAAGGAATGTCAACATTTCTTATGGGAATTTGACTCAGTTTCTGCATTATTGATAAATGAATCTTCTCCCCTGTATTCACATGAAAACTTCAGTGAAAATATTCATTTGCTTAATTAACATCAGTTATATACCAAATATCTTGATTTATTTTGCCTCATTTTATTAGATAAACAATTGTCTTTTTACAAACAAGGAAAGGAAGGCTTCTTTACGTGATATAATCTATTTAGATTTGGGTGTTCTTTTTCCATACATGTAGGCAATAGTAATCTCAACATCAGGTAATCAAAATGTCATCTAGAATCATTTCAGCCCTAAGATTATGGTGAATAACTTACTTGAATTTGGGGATTAGCTGATTATCTAATGACTGCCCTGAGCTTTCTACAAATGTTAGTACACTTATCTGTGATTTTTGAGTGCTTGTTTCAGATAGGTTAATTCTGTTTATAAAATGTTTCTCTATGTTCTATTTTTATCTAAAAAATGTGAAGCTAAATTTGAATATTATACCCTTTTCTAGAATTAAACACACAGGTTCATGTGTTCATGCACACATGTGAATGTACTGACATACAGGAAAGTCCTCTCATTTCCTTCTAAGAAGGATGTCTCTTGATATAACTGTTATTTCTCTATTTACTCATTCAAAATTCTATTTTGAGAGACCTTTAATACTGCATTTGATGGGTAAACTATTCATTATATTATATGTAGTATGTACATTTTTAGTGTGGGAGTAAAATTGTGTGTACATTATTTTTATATGTATGCAAGAAATTACTAGTTGACTTATAACTATATTGATTTTGATGGAAAAACTTCATTTTAAAAAATAAACAAGACAGCCAGCCGGGCGTGGTGGCACACACTTGTAATCCCCGCCCCTGGGAGGCGGAGACAGGAGGATTGCGCTGGTTAGGAGCCAGCCTCGCTCGCTCGCTTAAGAGACTCTGTTTCCAAATTAAAAAAATACAAAATAGTTCTGGGAGTGTAGTCCAGAGGTAGAAGGGCTTCCAGGAACCCCAGTACCACCAAAACAAACAAACAAACAAACAAACAAACAAACAAACTAAACAAGACACTGTAAGAGTAGCCTATCATATTTACATTCTTATATAGGCTTTTATTTTTGTTTTTCTCTTTTTTTTCTTTTTCTTTTTCTTTTTCTTTTTTTTTTTTTTGTGGGTCTGGGAATCGAACTCAGAGGCATTTGCCCTCCAAACTACACCTCCTGCCCTGTTTTATATTCTCTATTTTGAAACAGGACCTCATTAAGTTCTGGAGGGCCTCACTAAGTAGCTGAGGCTGTCCACGAACCACGATCTTCTGGTCTGAGCCTCCCAAATGCTGGGATTACAAGCATGTGCCACCATGCCCAGTTTGTTTTGTTTTGCGTTTATTTTTCCAAGTTTAAGCCCTTTTTGACTTACCATACTCTCAAATATGCCTTTGTGGTTCTCTTACATCCTGAGTAGTGCCAAAATGCTGAGCTAGCAAAATTAATTGTAGAACATTTTCTATTCAAGTAAGTCAAATAATTGCAATTTTTATTAGACATGTTCAAAATGACGGTTAATATTGTTAATGTTAATGTCTTTATAATGTTAAAGGACTTACTTTTAGAATTTTATAATTGAAGGAAAGAATACTGCTATTCTGAAATAAAAATCTAAATCTGAATGAAGCATTTTTACCTATATAATGACATAACAGCCATGAAATTTTCCTCTGAAGTATTTCTAAAAGAAATTTTAGATAAAAAGGAGAGACAATAGATGAGAAATAAGGAGGACTAACTGGGGGTGATGGTCCAAGGGAAGAAGGAAATTTTCTAATGTACATGATGTATATTCAGAAACATATCAAAGTCAATCACTAAGCTAAGAATGAGAAGGAGGAAGGGGTAGGGGATGGGGAGGGAACTGGGGAAGCGCTAAATGAGTGATGTGTGCATGTAAGCCTCTACCATCTTGTACTCCATTAAGATGTCTGACCACAATGCACCAATAAAAAGAGAAAAAAAGAACATAAAGATACAAAAATTAGTAAACACTGTACTTAAATTAATTAAAAGAAATAATATTTTTCGTACTTTGGGTTAAACCCAGGAACATTCTACTTCCAACCTGCACTCCAGCCTTATTTTATTTTTTATTTTGAAATAAGATCTCGCTAGCTTGCTGAGCTTTGCCTCAAAGAACCTGTGATCCTCCTATCTCAGCCTCCCAAGTACTAAGATTACAAGTGTGTGCCAACACCCCCAGCTTAGACAAATTTCTTCTTGCTGGCCCTGTTTTTTTCATGAAAATGTCTTGATAATGACCAAGCCACAAGATAATCAATTAAGATAAGTGAATAGTGGAAATATGCAGAATAGGGTCTAATTGATAGCAATTGCTTGAGACTATTAGCTAATTAAACTACATTCTTTTATAGAAGAAACAATAAATTTTATAAATGTTACAAAATTTGGCCATATTTTCACAAGTAATAAATCAAACTTCTGGACCAGAACCTAGCTCTCTTCTAAATAATGACAACACTTTGTAAAATTAAACCAAGTACAGTGGAAACACAACATAGGAAGTAAGAGCTCTTCCCAAGCATGAGGTCAGGAAATGCCTTCTGAGGAGGTTGCTGGAGTGGGATGGGGGAGCGACAAAAACGGGGGTGCCAGGGCGATTGAGAAGGCACTTAGGCAGGCTCTCCCCACCATTGACAGAGTCCTCAGTAAGAGTACAAAGAAAGGCTCACATTATTGTAGATATAACTATTTGTAACCTATAACAGTTAAACAGGATGTTTCCATGTTTTTCTACTTAATGGGACATGCTTTTATAATAACCTAGAAGATCGAGATCAAGTTTATAAATCTCGCATTCTTCAGAGAGCCACACTGCACTGTGGCTGCAAAGGAAGAACTAGATTTATGACCTAGCTTCTCCTTGTTCCAATCCCAACAGTCTAGTCCAGACCTTATGTCCAAGATCCATCTTCCTATTCCCCAAGCAGATGCCTTTGGGCATCTTCCCTAAAGAAGGAATTCAGAAAGGGACTTATAGAAACCTTAGATGCTACCTATGTTGTGTTGTGGGGTTAGGGTGATGGCATAGGTGTGTGGTAAGGTTCCAGATAGCCTCATCATGATGCACTGTGCGTTTCTTGCTCTACAAGGAGGGTTATGGTTTGAAAAAAACAAACAAACAAACAAAAAAAAAAAAACAAAAAAAAAACAGGCCCTCTAAATGGCAGAGAGCAATGTAGGGCACCTACTTCATCTAATGATAGCATGAAATAGTGTGGCATTTCTGGGTTCTAGAAGTTATCCTGAAGCAATATATAATGCGATTTGAAAGGGGTTAAATCTGAAGGCACAAAGACCTGCCAGAATTGTGAGACTGGCACTGGAGATAGAAGGGAAAAGGGGTTTGGATTTCAGGGATCTTTAGGCAGTGTGGTTGAGAGAGCAACGTTGACAACTAAATTGAAGAGAGCGAGGAAGAAGTTTTATACCAGGAATCAACCAGAACTCTCTTTGTAATAAAATTCGCAAATGGAAATATTGTAGAATTTTCTGTTGCACTATACTGTCTCTCAGGTTGTAAATCAGCATGTGATGAAAGACTGGGAACATGATTATAATTTTATAGTTTGATTTTGGTTTCGTAAAATAGAAACTAATTACTCTTGTTATGTTTTTCAAGCATTATTTACCTGATAAGTATATTCCTTTGAGACTTGTTTACTTATGTTTCTATATATATATGCCTAAAAAGACATAAACACATATAATTTACTTGTATAGGTAGTTTTAAATTTTTTCAAAATATAAATGATTACTTTTACTCAAAGTACTATTAGTTATGATTTTATATTGGGTCTAGGTGTGGAGCTCTGTGGTAGAGTATTGCTTAGCATGTGTCAGGCTTGGGTTCAATGTCCAGCACCACAAAAAATTAAATTAAATTAAATATATAAATCTGGGTGTGGAGTCACATGGTTGTAATCCTAGTACTTAAGAGGCTTAGACAAGAGGATGAAGCATGTTCAAAGCCAGCCTCAGCTACTCAGTGAAGCTCTCAGCAACTTAGTGAAAACCTGTTTCCAAATAAAATGTAAAATAGGTCTGAGAGTGTAGTCTGGAGGTAGAAAGCCCTTGGGTTCCATCCCCAGCAACACACACACACACACACACACACACACACACACACATACAAGCACACACACACACACACACACACACACACACACTATACATATATAATCAGCTTAAATTTGTCTTACTTTTAAATTTCCCTATTTCAGTGAGTTTGTTGAACATTGTCTTGAACTCATTATGACCGATTAAAGTGTATGTGAAATTCGCTCAAGTTGCAATACATCCTGCTTAATCAGGACTCAATGAAGTCAAAATGAATCATCTTTAAATCAAGTCTATGATGATAATAACTACTGAATTAGAAAGAAATGTTTTAATTATTTATGCAAATTTAATTATACAAGTTTAAGTAGAGGCTTGTCATAAATATTAGTCAAACAAAAGATAATTATTTGGATGGCATTACTTCTAATAAAACAACACAAATAGACTGTAATAATGAGGAACTAAAATGCATATGCTGTGAACTTAATATAAAATTTTCAGTTATGATATCGTATTGTGTAACTTGATAAAGTGGAGTTTATTATTACTGCCCTCATTAAAATAAACCCTCCTTATAGCACTTACAATGTTGGACTCCTACAGATAACATTATAATGAGGGTATGATGCATTTTGATTGAGTTACCACAAGGGAGAAATTTAATTTAATTAAACTGGTCTTCATTAAAGTATTGCATTCAAGTAAAGTAATTATATGGTACATACAGTATAGAAGAGATCCTGCTGTTTAAAAGGGAGAACACTTACAATAGAACAGCTTTGATTTTATTTGAGTCCCTTTTTCAATAATTAACCTGGGATTTGATCATAGTGATATAATAGAATAACATTTCTTCATGCTTTGGTTTTGGTTTTAATAATAAACAACATATAATATGTATGAATACATCATATAGCATTTATACATATTAATATATATGCACATAAATACATTATTATTATACATGCACACATCACATAACTGATAAAATATATGCACATTGATGTTATGAACACATAATGTTCTCCAGATCTTTCCATCTTCTTGGGAATGACATGACCTTTGTTCTTCTTTATAGCTGAGTAGAATTCCACTGCGAGATCAGCCAAGCACAGAAAGAGAAGGGACTTATGTTTTCTCTAATATGCTCAAACTAGGGAGTATTAGGGGTACCAGAGGGACTCCAGACAATGGAAGGGAAACCTCAGCAAGGCTAGAATGAAAGGATAGGAGAGGAAGAAGGCTGAGGTTGAATAATGAAGGAGCTACAACCTGATTTGTGTAAAAATATAAATATAACATGGTTAACCTGGACACTCATTGTTGGGAGGGGGGAAGGGAAAGTGGGAGAGTACCAAGTATAGTCTGAATGTATGCCATTTTCATTATGTTCTACATAAAAGTAAAAAATAAAAAGTGAACACATAATATATATGTTTCTTAAACACACACATATCTATGTACCTTAGATCAATATTCTCTATATATCTAATAAAATTATCTATTATATTTATTATTCTGACCAGATTAGAAATGTAATATTAAAACATTCAAAAATTTTGGGGTAGATGGACAGATAGGGTAAGTAAATATAATATTTTAAATTGTGGAAAAATTCCCATGACTCTTGCGATTGCCTTTGTCTAGAGTTCCTTCTACGACCCATTTTCTTCTTAGCTTTCGCATATTAGGGAGGGCATCTGATCTCTTATTTTTTGTGACTGACTAATCTCACTTAGCATAATGTTCTCCAGTTCCATCCATTTCACTGCAAATGATTAAATGATTTTAATAATGATAATAATGTCATTACTGAATGTGTGTTTGTCAGTGAAGTCTAAAAATATGTCATCGCATTGGCTGTGGGCTTGGAGCCTCAGCTTGTGTGGTCCACCTCCTGTTGCTTTCCTGCCTCCTTGGTAAAGGTTCTCAGCTGCTTGGTTCATCTCGTGAGACCTTCAGAGACTCCCAAGTGTCTTCTCCCCACTTCTGCTCTGTAAGCCCCGTTGCCCCCGACTAAGTGGGAGCCTGAGTAATACACTGGGAGAGTGGGACAGGGGATGGCATCACTTCTTTGCCTCAGCCAGGGCACACAGATCAAGTTCAGAGGCTGGTAGGAGGGGAAGAAAGGCAGCAGTGGGACCTGACTCACCAAGGTGCGGAGCAGCACCCTCTCTGCTAGTTTACCCATGCCCAAGGTGGTGGATGTTGAATTCATATTTAAAAATACATTTTATATATGTAATATATATTATACATATGTAGATGATCATTATATCAAAAAGAGAAACACAAGAAAGAAAAAGATGTGACATTGCTTTTTCATGCAATACTGTTTTTCTGCTTTTCAACAAAGATCCCTGTATATTTGTTTTGCCCTGAGCTCTTGACTCTTGAGATGAGTTTCTAGGATATTTTTTCTGATTCTGACCATCCTATTCTCTGCTAAGCCTCACATGAGCGATACTCATCTTTCTGCTGTTTAAACCTCTGTTCACATCCATTTTCATGCAGGAAGAGTTGTAGAGGATTGGACAGAATGACATAGCCTCATGGCACCATGTAATCCCACCACTCCCCACCAGTCTGGAAGTGTCTACCATCATCCCTATGGATACAGCAAAGCATTCTCAAATTTCTTATCCTACTAGTGCTAGACTTAAATACCTAGATTTTTACCACTGTCCTAGAAGGCATTCAGTTCTAACTACTGAAATCCTCTTCTCCCTGTAACCTATACTTACCACACTACCATCTGTGGAAGCACACTATACTTCCCCACCCATGTTTCCTGGCTCTGGAAAAACATTTTTTCTTGCTTCCTTCTCATAAATCCCTTACCTTCTATGACATCTAATAGCGGTCTCCCTTTCATGTGTACTCTTTAATCCTCAAACACGGAATCTATATTTTAATTAATTTATTTATTATTATTTATTCATCGGTGGTACTGGGGTTCTTGGAAACCCTTCTACCCCAGGGATACACTCCCAGACACCTATTTTTTATATTTTTATTTGGAAACAGGGTCTCTTGAACCAGTGCGGCTGGCTTCCAACCTGCGCGATCCTCCTGGCTCTGGCTCCCAAGCGCTGGATTACAAGCGTGCACCACGACTCCCGGCTATAATGATTTATATATACCCAAGCAAAACAACTCCTTAAATGTAGCCAGAGTTCAGAACTGGGTCTTCATTTTTCAATTGGTTGTTTATTAACAGTTAATGCCATTTCATTGCTAAACAAATAAAGACTAAACTTCATTTGGATATAAAACTGCATGCAATTATTTCAATACTGAAAAGGCAGAAAAATGATTGATTTTTTAAAATTTGTACAACCTTAATTTTGATTAGTCAAAGTAAAATGGCATTTCTACTATCCTACTGAATTCTTTCATTTCATGAGAGTGTCTAATCAAATATTTTAAATACATATTTATTGTTTTCAGAATACATTTAAACATTTATTATATATTCTCAGCATAAACATATATTTGGTGTAGCTCCTGCAGTCTATGAATTTTATTTAAAATATTTGGTTTCAATATATTTGCTACTACAATATTTAAAAATATACTTCTTTTTAGTAAGGATTTCTGAAGTCCTTAATTCAGAATAATTCATAATTTTAAGTATGAGATATTTAGTTGCAAAGGTTTATTGTTCATTCACCTTCGTTATTTAGAAAGTAATCTTGATCCATAGATGTTGGAAACATTACCTAGAAAACATGATGCAATATATTTGAGTTCTAAAATGTGCTTCTATGTGTTTGCTCCAAACCCAGGTAGAAATGTCTACTTTATCACTCTACTCTATACTCATTTAACTTTTTATATATGGCATAAATATATATTTGAGGAGTTTTAAAATGTTCATTCTAAATTTTCCTGTTGCTTTTATGTCTATAGCCATTACTCTAAAGAGAGTAGAGTGCACAGAGCACTGTGACTCCCCCTTTGTGCATATTCAAAACCCGCTTCCTTCCAGCAGCATTCATTCAACAAGAGGCTTAAAAGCTTTGTATTTTTCTAAAATGCTGTTCACTGCTCAATTTCTTAAGTTATAAATAGAAATCAAAATAAGAGCTATTTTTGTTCACCAGTAGTTTTGTTTTTTTCAATGTTACTGGCATACAGTAAAATAAATGTTTTGTAATATTATTCTAAATATTTCAAGTGAAAATTAAAAATCAAATTAAATGTACAAATAAGTATAGAGAAAAACAGGGAGATTGACAAATTTTTAGCTTTCTGTGAAAATAGCAACTTACAGTGTTGCAAATTTCTTTAGTCAATAGAATTTCACTTGAAACTCATAAAAAAGATAGTTCCATGTTATTATTCTGTTTTGTAGAGAAGAAAATTAAAGTTTAAAAAGATAATTTGGATTTCTCAAAATTCATATATGAAGAGCTAATTTCATGCAGATCTTCTGACACTAGGTCTAGGTCTCTTCCATTATAGCTCATACGGCTGACAGTTATTACAGACATGTTCTTCTTCCCCCTTCTTTATTTCTAAGTTATCAGGTTAATTTATTGTTTCCCAATATGAATAAATGACTATGAGAATAAATTTGAAAATATAAAATATATCTAAGCTTTCTTCAAATACCAAACCATTTGCATATAATGAATGCAGGAGATTTTTTCTGTAGGATTTTTTTGAGAAGTACATTTAAAGGATGCTTTCTAATAGGGCAACTTAATTTTAGTATAGTTTCTAAAGAACTGCTTCTTTCTCACTATGAAGGTCGTAATTTCTTATAGTATCTCGCCTATTGGTAAAATTGTCTAATTGTTTTGACCTTGTCTTATATATTACTGGCATAGTCGCATGTCTGTTCTTTAATATCTACTTTCTCATTTATAAAATAGAGATCATAATACCTATATTGAGAGATAAGTACAATTATATATAATTATATAAATATATATTATATGTAAATACAATTATATATATAACATATATATGTATAAGCATGGTTCTTGATAATAATACATGTTTAAAATGATAGTCTAAAAAAGCATAATGAAAGCCAGGCATGCTGGCCCGTGCTTGTAATCCCAGCATTTGGGAGGCTGAGACAGGAGGATCACTGTTCGAGGGCAGCCTCAGCTATTTAGTGAGGCCCTTTGCAACTCAGTGAGACACTGTTTCAAAATAAAGAATAATAAATAGGGCTGGGGGTGTAGCTCTGTGGTAGAATGCCCCTGTGTTTCATCCCCAGTACTGCAGAAATAAAAGAAAAGTAATTAAATAAAAAAGCATAATGACCAGAGCAGAAAATGATGTTAGAATCAAGTTTAGTAAACACCTCATAAGATAAATCATGGTCATTCTTTAAAAAAAATTGATCATACTGTTTTACAATTGAATTTCTGTGGGTTTTAAAACTTCCATGCAAATAAGATTAATATAAATGTAACTTAAAATCAAATTCCACATAAATTACATAAAATGTATTTCTTCTTATATGAAAAAACTGTTCAAAAACTTAAATCCTTTGGGGATTTAGTTTGCTCTTAGAGGAAAAGAATGACTGTTCATCTACTATTAATATTTTATATTTATAGGTTTTATATCTTAAAATAATAACAGTAATAACACTGTTCAGGTATTAAAAATAAATAATTATGTGCTTATTAGGTTGCTATGAAATTAACATCATATTAATTTGTATTTGAAATTTTTGTAGCATTTTACTAAATAATTCACATGAATAAAATGGATATTATTTTAGTATTGAGATAAGTTTTCACATCTAATTGCTGATTCCACCTTATTCTTCTTTTAAAATACTTAATTTTCTTCCGTAGCTCAAAATGCCATTCATTGTTTCTAATTAACTTTGCCTAATTAACTTTGTCTCTTACTTAATTCTTTTATCTCCAAATATGTACACTATGTTTTGAAGAAACTTGTTAAATTTTTGATAAGTTAAAAATGCAAAGGTGGGGATGTCTTTTATAATGAATGATTAGAATCTATGTACTCTTACTTCTTTATCAAAGAACTAAAATTATGCACAATTCTTTAATTACTTTTATACAAATAGCACTGACTATAAGACTTGTTCCCTTTTGGCTGACCAGAAAAGTGAAACTTAAAGAACTCTAGAAAGGAAATCATTTTCACATTGAGAGGGGAACACATGGTCCATATGCTTTTATATACTATGTGTTTTATTGCTCTTTGAAATTCAGTCATTCAGAGGTGAATTTGATATATGATCTGGGCTTGCCCACATACTCCTTTCTGCCTGTCTCTGTTATTAAAGTATATAACTTCTCTATCTAATGGGGAAAATTTTATTAAGTAAATTTAAAAGTGTTTTCTCCTTTCTTTCCTTCTTTCTTTCCTTCTTTCTTTCTTTCCTTCTTTCTTTCTTTCTTTTTTCCATCCTTCCTTCCTTCCTTTTTTTCTCTTCTTTTCTTTTCTTTTCCTTTCTTTTCTTTTCCTTTCTTTTCTTTTCTTTTCTTTCTTTCTTTTTTGTGGTACTCAGGATTGAACCAGAGATGTTCTATCTCTACGCCACACTCCTAGCCCTGTTTTATTTTTATTTTGATACAGAGTCTCACTCTAGGTTACTGAGAGTCTTGGTGCATTGCTGAAGCTGGTCATGAACCTGTGATCCTCCTTGTCTCAGCTGCCTAGTTCTAGGATTACAAGTATGTGCTACCATGCCCAGCTTAAGAAGATCTTTTTTAAAAAAAATTTAATGGTGCATTGTAGTCATATATCTTAATAGGATACAAGATGGTACAGGCATACATGCACACATCACTTTTAAAAAGTTTTTTTTTTTTGTGTGTGTGTGTGTGTGTGGTATATGGGATTTAACCCAAGGACATTGTACCTCTGAGCTACACCTCAAGCTCTGTTTTTATTTTTTAAATTTTAAACAGGGTCTCCCTAAGTTGCAGAAACCTCACTACGTAGCTGAGGCATGCTGCAAACCTGTGATCCTCCTGTCTCAGCCTCCCAAATACTGGGATTACAGGTGTGCACCACCATGCCCAGCTTTAAAAAGGTATTTTTAAGGATCTTTTTTTTCCTAAGATCTGATCTGGCATTGCTTTTTCATGTCACTTGTGTTTTCAACATACCCAATATCCATGATCAAACTCTTCTGTGTTGACTTAAGTTTAGGGGCTTAGAAAACAACACTCCGTAATGAAGGCCTTAGAAGCAAAGTTTCTCTTTGACCTTTTCCTGCCCTCCTATCACGAGATGTCTGAGGCGTTTCAGAGGAGGGGACTTCCACTCAAGACAAACGGGGTCCTTGATGTACCTAAAGGCAAATAACTCTAGCATGTAGAAACCAGCAACACAGGCAGAGACATGTTTCTGAAAGCAGGGATACATTCAATTCACAGGAGACTGTGTGGTGCTAATCAATGTAGAGGGACATTGAACTAGATATGGAGCCGGCACAGAGTAAGGCAGTTTTGCAGTACTTGTGCCTTGCCCCCATATCATGTTTTATTTTGCAGTCAAGGGCCAAGGTCCAATGGATTGGGGGAGGGAGGAGAATGTGAGGAGTTGCTGGTTCTAGGTTCCATGGGGTCATGGACATTTCCCGTGCCCTAAAAGTTCATGAGCATTTCTTTTAGGACTCAGAATAATTTTCTCAGTCAATATCCTAAAATTTCTATCTTACTTCCATCTTTTACTCCTCCCCAAGGCAAGCCCCAGAAACTAGGATTCTTCTTCCCCAAAGTGGGTCATAGAAATAAAAACCCCCTTTTCCTGTGACCAGATATAAAACATAAACTTTAACATTCTCCTTAGTTTCTCTCTCTCTCTCTCTCTCTCTCTCTCTCTCTCTCTCTCTCTCTCTCTCTCTCTTTTTCTTTCTTTCTTTCTTAACAACAGGCCATGAAAATGTAACAGACTCCTTCAAGAGGAGTCCTGCCTCATACCTGGGAAGAAAGAAATGCTACTATCCAGAGGCCAAAAAAGAAACGGAATCCATAGTCCTTGTTGGGGTTTCCTACTCAGTCTATTTGGGGTTCCCCATTTAGGCAGTTATTAGGAGATCATACCCTTTGTGTCCGGTCATATTTCTACACAGTTCATTGAACATATGCAACTCTAATTGACAGTTTACTCTGGGTCTTTGGCTCTTCATTTGGATGGCTGTTGTGTTGCCTAAAAACTATGAGTAAATACATTTATTTGACCTTTTTTCTATTTAATCTATCCATTATTTTTCTTTTCAGAGAAGCTTCTGGGAGGAAAGGGAAGCCTTTCCTTCCATCTGTACTAGCAAATATGTCTTTTATGTAACCGGTGCAACAAAAGCCACCTGTATGTAAGTCTATCTATTTCTAAAACCCTGTGAGAAGTAAAAGCTCATCTTTTTTTTCCTCCTCTGATATAATCTTATCTTCTAAACCCAAAGTACAAATTTCAGTATTCATAATTTATTATTAATGGTATGGGTCATTCTGTCTGTTATGGATTGGGAGAATATGGTTTGGGGAAACTGTTCCCCGGGGACCCCTGCTAGGGTCCCGAACACACTTTCCCCCACCCATAACAAAACCTAAAATGACCACAAAGAGAAAAGAACCGTGGATTCTTGTCCTAAGCTAAAAATAAATATGCATAGCTTGGACCACTGCTGAAGATTTAAAGAAGTTTATTAAAAAGATAGAAATACAGGAGATAGTCACAGCCCTGTGGCCGAGAGAGGGGCACAAGGGAGTAATTCAAATGAAAATACCAAAGAACTTCAGTTTACTGAATGTTTTTATCCAGACCAATTCTGCGGCAGGTCCTTTGATCTGTAGATATGCTGCCCTATCTCTAGCTGCTTTCTGCTGTCTCCAGCTGGATATGCCCTGGAAGGGTGGGGCTGCCCCGTTTCTGAGCACCTTTTGTTCCCCTCCCAAGATGTTAAATTGTTTCTCCGGGATCTGGGATTTCCTCCCATCCCTGGCTCCGGCTTTCTTTCCTTCTCTTTAGAAATGAAAATCACAAGTCCCTTCTCCCTATCAATCCTGGTTTTTCTAGTACAACCGATATATTTTTAAAATTGGAAATCTTTCCCAATACTGGTATATTAATCCATTTTAAAACCTCTTCCCAATACTAGTACACTGTCATTATCAATTATTTGACTTCTGCCAGCACAAAGTAATTTGTTGGAGTTTGGGTTCCTCTTCTGTTTCAATGAGAAAGGAATTTAATAGGTCATTCAAAAAATATATAACAGAAAAGAACATAAATATTTTTGCATATAATTCAAATGCACATTTTACAGTACCCTGGAATGAGGTTGTTTTCTCTAGTCATTTACTAACTGGTAGGGTTACATTTGCAGCCTTTCTGGATGGCCAAGGATTACCCGGGACTTGGCACAGATTGATATTCCTCCATTCACTTTGCGGTCCACTTGTTGTTGTTGTTCTTGGTCCACCACTTCCTTCTTGCTCCTGTTCTCCATCTGTCTCCATGAGGCTGCTCTCTGACTTGCAGGGTGCTCAGCTTGTTGCTTCAATTAACTTTTCAGTGGACTCCCTGGAAGCTTTCATGGTTTCCTGCTGGTGCCTCCCATTTTCCCTGCTGTGTTTTATTGCTCTGCTTGGCTTTTCCCTGCCTGTTTATCAGTAGTCAGCTGGTTGAACTATTGTTTGGAGCACTATAGATTTCCTGCTGATTTTATCACTAATTCCCCACTGATCTTTTGTTACACTTTTATTTCATTTTCTATCCAATTCTGTCTTCAGGATATTGGCATTATTTTGTAAGACTCAGAATAAGAAGAGACGTTTTCTTTCTTTTTTTTTTCTTTTCAAAATGCTTAATCTATAAACTATTTAGTTACTTTTTCTATTAGAATTGACCAAGGGTGAGTTATATTTCCCACTGTGTCTACTGGGGAAAATATGCTTACATCTGACAAGGTGATTATATAAACACACACTGTCTAGTTGCTGTGATGTTAGTGCTTCAATTCTAAATGATTCCCCCAGTGACTTGTTAAACAACCATCTCTCTTCCAAGACTTCACTCTGATATTGAAGGTGGTTACTTTAAAGAGAATTCTATCACTATTTACATTTTAAAAAGAAGAATCCTAGTGTCTCTTTGTCTGGTCTAGCAATCTTTTGTTATGTTTTCATTACTCTAAGGTCTTATTCTCAGGAGTGGTGTTCCTAACCTAGATCTGAGGTAAATTCTTGTCATTTTGATTTTTTTTTAATATTAGTTGTCCCATAAGTCACTATGTCCCTCTAGGACTCACGTTTCTCTAGAGGCCAATATGAAGTTTTACAGCAACTCTTGGTTTTGATTTTCTCTTGCTAACATAAAACTTCCAAAGTCTATGACATTTCTTAGAAAAAAAAGTACAATTATATTTTTAGTCTCCTAAGAAACTAAATTCTTTGAAAAGTTAACTTAGAAAATAGCTTATACCCAGAAACTGCAAATGTGGCCACTACATAAAACTTTTTGCCAAATGCACTAATGTATTAATGTAAAAGAAATGTAACCAATGTAAAATAGAATATAAAGGAAATGATAGCTTTCAAAATAGTTGCTTTTGTGATTAAATCTACACTTTACCAGTTTTTGGCAATATAATCTCATGCAAGCTTATATTAATTAACTGTGATTTGGAACAGATCAATTATTTCCATAGTTTTTTATTTTTATCTTATTTATTTTCTATAGAAAATATTTTAAAATTCCTCAAGTATCTCAGTGTGTTATTTAACAAGGATAAACAGAGCTATTTGGGTTGAGGGGACCCAGAATTCTGGTTTTGAGAATCTTTCTTTCTTTCTTTCCTTTTTTTTTTTTTTGCAGTACTGGAATGGAACTCAGAAGCATTCTACCTCCAAGCTACAACCCCCTATTTTTTATTCTTTATTTTGAAACAGGGTCTCACTGAGTTGCAAAGGGCCTCACTAATTAGTAGCTGAAGCTGTCCACGAACCATGATCTTCCTGTCTCCCAAATGCTGAGATTACAAGCGTGTGCCACCACATCCAGAGAGAATCTTTCATATTTTCCTAAGCTTCTGTAGAATACAATTGGAAAGTAACCTAGAGTAGATGATTTATCTCACTGAATTCCTGAATGAGTGAATCACATAGTTTTGCACATTCTTTACCACTGTGAGTCAAGGGTGGCTCCATCCCTAAGACTAAGAGTCAGTAATGACAAACACTGTTGTGGGGATTCTCTACTTCTACTTCCTCCAACCACTCTTTTACTACCACAAGGATCCATGGTTATTCCAGGACCAACCCCATCAGGAGCCATTAAGCAATCCCACATAGCAAGCTATGGCTTTGATTTTCTTCATGCCTCATTGGTTGCTTATTTTCAGTTTCTTTTGCTAATTTCTTCTTGCCTTCCTAACTTCTTGGCTTGAAGTTCCATCCTTAAAACTCTCATCCATTTCTGTCTTAATATCCCATGTGGGATTGCAACTAGTTTTATGCCACTTAACATGAAATCTCCTACCTGCTCACTTCCTGAACACTAGACTCGTACATCTAATTTTACTTGGATATCTTATGAATATATAAAATGTGACATACCTAAAACAGTTTCCTGACTTGCCTTATCCAGAAAATCTGGACCTATGCTAATCCTGCTCCATTTGATTAAATAGCAAGTCCATCCACTTAGGTCCTGAGGCCAAAACCTTTGCTGTTTCCCTTGACTTCTGTCTTTCTAGTATCTGACATTTAATCCATCTGCAGCTGTATCTGCTCTCATTTGAAACTATATCAAGACCTACTTATTCTCTCCACATCCAACAAAAATTTCCTTGCCCAGGTCACCACAAAAATCTAACCTGAGGTATTTCAATGCTCTGCTTTAATTATTTATTTTCTATTTCTCTTTTTGTACAACTACAGTGCACACTTGGTCCACCAACCAGAGTGAAACTTAGGGTTGGAGTTAAGATTTTGCCATATCTTAAAAAAATATCTTCCAATGGCTTTGTATTTTCACTCACCTTAAAAGCTCAAATCATTTTAGAAAGCTGTTATTAGGGTGAGCATATAATTTTTCATCCAAACTAAGATGCTCTTCATAGTAGAAAGAGGACTATTAATAATCATTCCACACAACATGTGTAAACAGTTCAGGACAAACTGGATATGTTCTTCTACCTATAAGTTTGGCTCACTTTACTCCGAACTTGGCAATGGAGTTGACCTTGTCTGTCTTCCAAGCTCCCTTTTACACATACCTCTCACATGTCACGCTTCTTACACTTCCTTGAAGCTGCGGAACATGCTCTGGCATCAGGGTTATTTGCCTTTGCAGATCTGTTTGCTTGCACTGCCCTTCTTTCACAAACTGCAGAGCTCACGACCTAATTTCTCTTGTTTCTACTCAAATGTCATCTTACCGTGTGTGTGCCTTATCTAAATATCATCCTTCTTTCATCCTGGCATGGCCTCACTCCTTTTTACTCTTTTATGCTTTTTCCATACCATTTATTGCCATCTGATATATTTTAATGGATTTGTTATCATTATGGTGATTATTGTTAATATTATCACCTGCTCTCCCCACTAGAATGAATGTTAAACAAGTCCAGGGACTTTTGTCTATTTTACTCTCTGCTGTGTGCCTTCATTACAATCAGTCCTGAAACAGAGAAGGTGCTCAAGTAATATTGTCAAATTAATGAATACAAAATGTCTGTTTCATACTACATCGGTTCTAATTTCCTAGTTTGCCTGGCATTGATCAGACCATAAAAAGTCAGCTTATACAGCACAAATTCACATAAGTCTCATTTATGCACAGAAAGCCAATATAATTTTATAATGTGCAAAATTTTGTTTCCTTTTATTCATTGATATGTTTATATACAGACATAAATATACATACACACATATATATTTTTCCCTGAAATGTTCTTTGTGATATAGTTTTGGGAGGACAAAACTTGTATTCCACATTAGTTCATATTTTTATTATGCAGTTTTGTTTTGTTTTAAAATATAACCTAGTATGTTCTTTCTCCTACTTCTGCTCTATGATTTGTCAAATAATACTGGATCTAAAACTATTTGTTGATTAATTGATGGAGCAAACTCATATTACACACTTAGTTCTCAGTTAGGAAAATCAATTTTAATTCAGAAAGATTACTTCACGAATGTGGAAGTATAGCAAAAGACCTGAATAGTTTCCATAGACTGAGGGGAAGAAAAAGGTCTAATTTCAAACTTAGATAAAACCCATTTTATTTCATTTCCCAACTCATAGCCTTAAAGAAATACTTTTGTCAGCCTATTAAGGAAATCTATTTTCATGATCATCATGATCATCTTCTGTTCTACAGATACTTTATCTTAGATACAATCAGGAAATTATATTTGTGATTTCCGTTGTTTCATTATCATTCCTAGATACAAGTTAACTTGAATTCCATCTCTCTCTGTAAAGCATGCCATTGATTTCTCCTTCATCCTTATATAATTGATTTTGTGTCTATGACATATTGTCCAATTTGGTCCAATTTAAGTCCAATTTGGTCCAATTTTGATTAGCTCTCTGAATCAATTTATTGTCATAGATCTATTAATATTTATTATTATCAAAAGCATATTCTTTCTGAATATATGTCTTAATCCCATATTTCATTAACATTAATAAGTAAGTTATTAGGGAATCTCAGAACTATAAATTAGGTTTGGAACATTGAAATAAATTTTTAAAATAATATCCAGTTGGCTCAGCTTTGGGTATCTGGTTAGACTATAAACTATTCCAGCCCTTAAGTAATTGAGTTATTATACTTAAAGTTTATTTCATCTGAAGTACAAATTATACATTCTGCAGTGTAGTACACCTAGTTAAACAACACAAGTAAATTAAGAAAAGGAGTTATCAAGACTATCAAGGTTCAAAAACAAAAGATTACTAATGTAGCAATATGCTGAATTTCCAAAAATTATTTTGAATTATGTTTTTAATTTATTAAAATAATGTTGATATACAATAAAAACGAATCTGATTTGTTAATTCAATGGAAAATATAATGTGACAGGACACATAAAAATGATTATTCTGAGAAGTGAGATTATGGTCTTTTAATTTCTTTTTTATAAGTCCTAATTTGCCTGAGTTATTTTATAATGAGAATGTATTAATTTTATAATGAAATGTTTTTCTTTTATCTTTTCTCCCTTGCCTAAAAATAATAAAGAAACAAAATTTCAGTCACTATATTGAGTCTACCTCTTAAATATTTGTTGATGTCATTTAGTGAATGCAAATTCTCTTTGGTAATATAGCATCCTCTAACAAATCTCTTGGTCTTCAATCATGATCATCTCTAATGTTCCACTGTAGACAAATATATTATTCAAAAACATAAAATACAGTGTCATAAATGTCTTAAGATCTTCTTGCTATTGACCTCCAACTGCTTTAAAATAGAATTTTCAAGCTGGATGTGATGGTGTATGCCTATAATCCTAGTATGTGCATAGGCTGAGAAAAGAGGATGTTAAGTTTGAAGACAGCCTCAGCAGCCTAGCAAGACCCTGTTCCCAAAAACAAAAAATAAAAGGGCTGAGGTAGAATTCCCCTTCTTTCAATACCCATAATTCTATCCCCCAATACACACCCAAAGATACAGTTTAAATTGTTTAATGTGTTTTTTATTTAAAAAAATAAATTTCAGGTCCCTGTCTTCAAGTGTTCCACTCTCATAAGCACTAATGTTCCAGGCATGAGACACTTAACAGATGAATTAAATGTGTTAATGAATGCACCCTCTCCCTCTGTTCAATGACTTTATCAAGGAATAACTCCATGTATTTGTTCATCAAACTTCTTCACAAACCAGCTGAAGCTCCTTC
Organism: Muscardinus avellanarius; assembly: GCF_963383645.1. NCBI lineage: Eukaryota > Metazoa > Chordata > Mammalia > Rodentia > Gliridae > Muscardinus > Muscardinus avellanarius. The sequence continues at coordinate 31,423,925 of NC_137800.1, forward strand.
TTCTTATATCTATCCCATTTCTCTATCATGACCTTTCTGAATTGACAACCTAAACCTACCCTAAGCTGGTAGCAAGTCTCTAGCATATTATATTATAACCCTTGGCCTCTTTCTTATCTTTGCAGTAAGCAATAAGCTTTCAAAAGCTCATGCAGTTCTATCATCTCTACCGTTTTTACCTGCTGGGATCCAAGAACAATAAATAGATGATGAATTAATATTGAATGAATTAGTGCCCATTGTTCTTCTGTTGATTTCTTTGCAAATATAAATCACTGTGCAGGAAATAATCCCATCAAGCACTGGCTCTAGTAAGTACATGTTTAAAGATATGTCCAGTAGATATTAAACATTACAGTATGCAAAATGATGTCAGGCTAACATTAGTTTTCTCTAATTTCTCAGACAAAATATTATGCCATTCTTCATCTCATGTAACAACATAACAATTATAGACTCTCCCTTTGTTAGTTAGTCATAAAGGTTTGCAAAATCTGATTTCTACTTCAGTAGCAATATTTTCAAACTCAACATCTGGTTATTTATAATAACTGATTTACATATTATTTTTATTCTATGTCTCCAATATATGTATACTCACATTGTACATATCTGGAAATCGAGTATTATACAGTTAAAAATAACATGCTAACTCCTCAGCAAATTATTGTCCTATTGAGGTATGAAAAATTGAGTCATATGAACAGCTTTGAAAACTATTAATTACACTAAAATATTTCTTATTCATTCAAAGAAAAGTTATCACTTTGAAAGCTATAGTAAGAGCTAGCAAAAATACATTATTGTTCTTAATATATTTTGTAACTTTGGGGTTTGGCATTTTTTCATGTTTCATGTATAATTCTGTTTATGTCTTTTGATTGTAGACTACTTGATTCTTATTTTTTAATTCATAAAGGATATTATTGTGCAAGGGTATATGGTAGAGTCTGTATATCATAGGCAGGCAGGTACTATATACATTTTTTAAATGGTATGTCAAAATAATCTTCACTTTACTCATTTCCATTTATTTATTATTTATTTATTTATTTATTTATTTATTCAAAAATGGTTCTCAGTTGTTCTGACTTATCAGTGACTTTGTGTGCATGAATGAGAGATACATCTAACTTATTCTCACTTTTGATCTGATTCATTAAGAGAAACAATCTCACTTATAAATGTGAATGACAGCAGCACTTTCCCCCTGGGCAAACTTTTCCTCCAGAACAATCAGAAGAGTTGATTGTAAAACGAGTGAGTGACAGGTCTACAGTGTAGCAGGCAAGTCTGTGGCACTAATATGCATATCAGTTATTGCAGGAAAAGACTTATGCAGTGTTAGTAGTTGTATTGTTGACAGACTACTCCAGTTCATTCTGAGACACTAAGCTATCCAATATTCACTGAAATAACGCTGAGCAAATTACATACAGTTTCTGAAAGGTTTGTGATACCAAGCTGGTAAACAAAAGTCTGTCCTTATTACCGCAATGTCTAATACATCCTTTTAGAAGTGGTAAGATCCCAGGGGACAGGTCGTTTGAAGAATATGAACCCCAAGAAGCATGCTCTAAGCCATAAAGCTCTTATCTGTCAATATCATACACGGTAAACGTGTTAAAAAAAGAGCATAATGGTGTGCTATTGTTATTGCTGAGACATCAGTCTTCTTTATGTTTGCATTAGGGACTTGTTAAGGTGCAGAATGTTTTGCCCACTAAATGTCTATATAAGACAAGATTGTCAACTCAGCTGTAAACAGAGGGCACTCTTCCTAGAAAAATCTTTGAAATTGGCTTTGTAACTGTAAACAGCAGAAAGGCTTCCCAATTCATATTTTTTTTGATGATAATTATTTAAGGGTTTGAAAACAAATGAAAATCTAAATGTGACTTTAAAAATTTTATACAGTTTACCTTAATATTGTATTGTATTTCTCCCATTTTTGAAAAGATTGTATCTATACTAGACAGAGGTCATAAAACAACCAGTTAATATCCTGCACCCAGTGTTGCCCTCATAGATATATATATAGCATGCTTTGGGATTCCACTGTAAATAAATATTTGGTGAGATTTTTCTGAGATTAAAAGGAAGGCTCTTATTCCAGTGTTAGAGTGGAAAAGTTAATTTCTATAACTTTTATAATTTTTCCACATATGAAACTTAAACAAGAAAACTTTGGAATTTTTATCATGTTTCTAATGGTGTGTCAGAAACCTCAAAATTTTTAGGTTTAAAGCCTAACCTCCATGGTAAAATGAAGCCTGGGGGGAGAGTAAGGTTCTGAGGTAGTACTCTCACGATTAAGACGATACACTCGTAAAAGAGACCCAGAGAGCTCGCTCACCCCCTCTACCACTTGAGGAGGTAGTGAGAAGATGCCATTTGGTGAGCACACCCTTGCTAGGCACCAAGGCAGCCTGCAGCACAATCTTGGACTCTTTAGACTCTTGTACTGTGAGAAATAAGTTTCTGTTGTTCATAAGCTACCCACTCATGGCATTTTGTTAGAGAAGCCTGGGCAGACTAATATTGAGGTAACACAGAGGATAATACATTTGGTCACACTCTGCTAGGGGAAAGATGGTAAAAACAGAAAGGAAGGGAGAATCAGTGCCATGGAATCTGTGTGCATGAGCCTTATCCCTCAGTCCCTAGTCTCTAACACCTCAAGACTGGCTGTTTTGCTACTTACAGCCTTTGGCTATAGAAAACATGAAGTAGGCTCTTTATATTCTAATGCTATTTAACCCTATGAAACATCATAGCTCAAAGGAATCAATGACTGACCATAAATGATACTTCTTAATTTGTCATTAAGCATACCTCAGACAAAAAAAGAGAAAAAAGAAAAAAAGTTAATTATGATGCATTTCAATAGAAAAGTCACAGAACCTGTATTTGACTTCTTAAGACAAAGAAAAAGTAATAAAAATGTACTAGAAGTGTTTAGGAACAATATTGTCACTTGTGAGTTTGCAAGTTCGATATCTTCTATGTTAACTGTGAAGATCTTGCTGTTCTGAGCCAGATTAAAATGAAACTTGAATACTTACTTAAAAAAGTCACTTTAAAAGCAATAGTCATAATGGTTTACTTTACATAGAATAATGATAATACTTTGGAAAATGGAAATTGAGATATAGCTATTACATTATTTTAATATTCTAGGTCTAATTGTACAATGTGTATTTGTACCCTAGTAATAGTTTAAATTCCACACGTAAATAACTGTATCATGCCATCTGATCTGATTCATCAGATTCACTAAGCTACATCCCCAGCCACTTCTATTTTGGGACAGTATCTCCCTAAATTGCCTAGGCTGACCTCAAATTTAGAATCTTCCTTCCTGCCGTAGCCTTTGTATATGGGGTTCACAGGTATGTGCCACCTTGCGTGGTGGATCAAAGCCCTTTAAAAATGAAAAAATAAAGTTACATATCTTCAAAAAAGGAGGATTATGAAACGTTCATTGAAAATATTTGTATGCTAAGAGTACTATATGTACCTAATCAGACCTTCTTCTTTTTTTTTTTTTTAGTTATACCTTCTTTGTGCACAATTGTTTAAAACATTTCAGTGCTAAATTTACTTGGTATGGAAACAAAATATGTGGTGATGTGGTGGATTTCTTTTACTCTTTTTCTCCCCTGTGGTATTAGGTATTGAAGGCAGAGGTATTCTACCTCTGAGCTACAGCCCCCACTCTTTTTATTTTTTTGTTTTAAAACAGGGTCTCGTTGTGTTGCTGAGGCTAGCCTCAGATCTGTGATACTGCTGTTTCAGCCTCCCAAGTACAAGGAATACAGGTGTATATCACCAAACCCAGTTTGCTTCTTTTAAAAAAAATAGACAATAGTAATGTTTTTGAAATCATAGATTTTATATACAAATACTTTTAATGAATCAACTTATTGAAAATAATTTAGTTGCTATCTCAAGATCTAACACCAGTAATGTGTCATGTGTCAAGAAGACAATCGGAGTAGAAAACAGATTACACAATATCAAAACTGCTCTCCTCGCCAGTTAAACTGAGAGGTGTCTGGGCTCCCCCAGCACATGATATTTTCTACAACTGTATGAACTAGACTTGGAGAAGAAACAGGATAAGAAGAATAATAATTCTAGACCAGGAATCTCTTTCTCTTACTCCAAGGACAAAGATGAAAAGAACCGTCAAAGTCCACCAATGTCCTTTTTTTACTGCAGGTTACCTGAGCCTGAAGTCAAGGATCTGTATACCATATGAGAGGTGATAGAATTGGTACCAAAATCTGGCCTGAATCTTTAAATTGGACTAACTTCCATAATTAAAAGTGAAAAGGAAATTATAGGATCCTTCTAAGAATTCATGTTAAAACTGAGTTGACAATCTTCAACTTGTTATCCCTACATTCTTAAGTAAAAATGTAAATTTTGCATAAAATTTGAAACCCACCTGACAAAAATTTAGTGTTAATCAGTGGAATAGAAATATTGCTTATCAGAACTAAAGATAACTTCAACATCACCTATCCAGTACCTAATTTTGTAGATGAGAAAATTGAGAAAGATTGAACAAATTACTCAGGCTTATTTGATTAAGTCAGAGCTCTGTAATTCACAGGATCTGAATTGTGGTTCAGAGTGGATTGTCCTGAAGAGCCTCTGTAATGGGACTTGAGAAGGGTCAGCATTATGAATTCTAAAAGACAAAGGTGAAGAAACAGTAAAAATCAACTTTACTTCAAATTTTGTCCATTTGCATCAACCTCTCTTTACAGGTGTATCCTTTCAAGATGGAACAGGCCCTAAAACAGTTAAAATCGGGTAGTGTTTTGTTTTAAAACATTTCTCTGTGGTGCCTTTCAGTAAAAGAGCCTCAATTCTTGGCGGATATATTTTAAGTATGAAAAGATCGAATGTATTTTATTAATTGTATGAACACAATTCAGGATATCTAAATCACCATTTGAAAGCCAAGAAGGACATTTAAGTATGGGATACAGTATTCTCTTTGCCTTTAGTAGAGAAAAACATTTTTAACTAGGAATGTGCTAAGTGCTGTTGCTAAATTCTCTTTAATGAATAGTTGTGAACTACTTAGGAGGTAGATTATATTTACTCTCAAATTTAAAGGTAAGAAAGCTGAGTTTTAGGAGGGACAAATAACTTGCTCAAAATCATAAAAATACATGAGCAATACTCAAACCCTAGCTATCTTGTTTGAAGTACATTGGGATTGACCTGGACACTGCCACTCTTGGACTAAATAATTTTTTAATTTTATAAGAAAACTGCATATTAAAAGGGGATGCTTAAAAACATTTTAGCAATGAAGCAATAGCTTTTAAAAATGTGTGTATATAGCTGGGCGCAGTGGCGCACGCTTGTCATCCCCGCACTTGGGAGGCAGAGACAGGAGGATCGCGCAGGTTCGAAGACAGCTGCGCTGGTTTAAGAGACCCTGTTTCCAAATAAAAATATTAAAAAAAAAGGTGTCTGGGAGTGTAGCCCGGAGGTAGAAGGGTTTCCAGGAACCTCAGTACCACAAAAAAGTATGTATGTGTGTGTATATATATATATATATATATATATATATATATGACTTTTATTGGTGCATTGTAATTATATATCATAGTGAGAATACAAGTGATGGATGTACACATCACTTGCACACATCACTTGGTGTATTTCATTTGCACATTTGGCGTGTTTTTCACCTCGTTCCTACTATATTTTTATTTTATTTATTTTATTTTTTTGTGATGCTAGGGATTGAACCTGGGGCATTCTACCTCCCAGCCATTCACTCAGCCCGATATTTTATTTTATTTTTAAACAGGGCCTCACTAAGTAACTGAAGCTGGCCTTGAACCTCTATCCTCCTATCTCAGCCTCCCAAGTGCGGGGATTACAAGCATGTGCCAGCATGGCCGGCTTATTTTTTATATTTGAAGTGTATTATTTCCTATGCGTGTTTCTTTTGTTATTTTTCTTGATTTCTCTAGATCAAAAGAAAATATCGTGAATATAATAGTCTCTCTATGAGAGACCATGAGAAAATCAGTGCCAATTCTTATATTAATAACTTGAGTTAAATGCAAGAAAAAAAATCCAAGCAGTAAAAATATGAAGGGGTATTATAGAAATAATGGGAATATTATCAATAGTAGGATTATTTTTTTCTAATGAGAAGACTTAGTAATTGCTTTCCCAAGAAGATAATTTACTTCTAGATTATCTACTATCTTCACAGCCCCCTCTCCACCACAATTTCTGCCTCTCTGGTGTTTTGTTCTTGCTAAGGGATAGCAGGATATTTATTACTAGGAATACAAGCAGTATTTTGACTTGTAGCCATAATGTAAACCCAAATTTGGCACGGTATATTCAGACATCACTTTAAAGTTGGAAAATTACGACTTTAATTAAAGATTCAGCATACAGCCAGCAAGATAATAAATCTAGAATTGATTCTTTGGTGTGGGCTATATTCCTGCGACCTCAATGGTCACATCGTCTTTCTCAGCACTACTAATGCTGCTGCAAGCTGCCCACAGCTCCTCCCTCCTAACCCTTCACCTTGGGTGGTTTTCTTTTACCCCCTCTGGTCTCATATTGTTAAAGAGCTCAAAATTTTAGAATCTATCACACACACACACACACACACACACACACACACACACACACACGCTGTTATAAAAAAGATCTCTGAAACTATCAAGAAAATACATGTAGTTCTCAAAAGTAAAATTAAAAAATTAGATTGAATCATGGTTGAATATAGTTTCCCCATTATTATTCTAATATTTTTAAAAATATTATTCAGTATGTAAAATTATAATTTTGTTGCTTGATTACTTCAACAAAAGCAAAAAATGAAGATTAAGTAAAAAAAGGTAAAAATTTTAACTCTGCTATTAAAACTGAATTTGAACTATCAGTTTAAAGTAAGGCTTTGAATTTACATTTTGCTTTGTGGCTTTTTTTGTTTGCTGTGTTCACTAATGATTGATTCTCCCACTTATAGCTGTTGATATACCTAAGTAGTTTTTTCTCACACTTCTATAGTTACTTCCAAAGCAAAGGACATAAGCCCTTTGCATTTAGACTTTGGGAGATAATGTAGGTTTGAGAATGTGAATAAAATATTAAGTAGAAGGAGTTATACATTTATTAACATTTGAGGAAATTAATAAAAAAGGGAATGGAGCTAAAAGTCAGAAGTAAAAACAAAATCTTAGGGAGTTTATCTCTAAAGCCAAGGCTGTCACTTCTCAAAATATTGCAACTTGGTGCAACTGGGATCTCAGAACAGTGGGTGCTCATACATTTACAATCCATGCTTCAGTACCCTGGCGTGACGGGATGACTGGAGGACTGAGAGACTGCCATATTTATTTCTGTTGAAAAATAAGCCCCCTAATGTCAATCTTAACTCTTATCCTCAAAAACTTAAACTTTTTTCTCAAGTCACTTTTAAACATAGAGTCAGTGCACTTAAACACTCATCCCAAAACTAAAATAACACATCTCAAGTATGCATGTAAAATAAATAAACATAAAAGTATATGGGGCCTGATCTCTTCTGCAATATAAGAGCCTTTTGTACTTTCCCTGCATCGGTGAGTGTGGGTAATAAATTAGAAGCATTACGTCTTATGCGGCATGTCATGCATTTATGAGATGGTCTAGAGAGGCCAAAGGTAATTAGCACTGAAATAAAGGAATTATTTGATATGCCTGCATAAAAGAAAAATGAAATAAATAGAGAGGACAGGTGTTCAATTTGAAGTGAGTTGCCAAAGAATATGTTTCACTGAAGTATTTAAGGATGTGCCGTCAAAAATATCCCAAATTGGCATATTGATTATGTCAATCTGAAATTACTTGAAGAACTGTAACTTCAGAAAGGGCCATTTGGCCTGTATTTCCCATACAGAACAAGCCATAAGGATACATTGGGGAGAGATGTCCTTCACATACCATGGCTGAAAAATAGACTTGATCATCAGAGACTTAATTGGAGCTTCAGTGAACTTGAATAAATAAACCTTCCAATAGCTTCTACACTCCCCTAAGGTATCATTTTAGAACCCTAGAAATTATTATTCTAGCTCGGATACTCATTTGTCCTGTAATCCTTTTCAAATATATTGTTTTCTTATGGTACATGCTTGTAATCCCAGCATTTGGGAGGCTGAGACAGGAGGATCGCAGTTCACGGACAGCCTCAGCTACTTAAGCCCATTGCAATTCAGTGACTCCCTGTTTCAAAATAAAGAATAAAACATAGCACTGGGGTGTCACTCAGATTGGCCTTGGGTTCCATCCCTAGTACTGAAAAAAAATTATATATATTGTTTTCTTTATATTTTTCTGAAATATATAAACCATGCTTTGATCTTATTCTTCTGTAAAGATCCACATCAACATCTAAAATTAGCAAAACTTGCATGTTTTTCTCCCATTAATCAGCTGTTATATTAATTCAGTTTCTAGATTCAGCCAAAGAGCTATATCAATTTGTAAAAAAACACTCTGATTCAGATAGGCATCTAAATAAATACCAACATTACAGCAACTTAAAACACATCAATCGAAGGCTATTTCCTATCTAAAATTGTTTCCTCTATTTGAAATATTGCAGCTTAATCCAACATTTTGTCTCCAACTTGTGTAAAGCATAAACTCATGGCATATTTTCTTTCCCCTCAAGTCACTCTGTCCTAAGCGGCTCATCACTCCTATCATTTGCTGTATAGAAAATGTGCCACATGGTTGCATTATGGGGAAAATAATGTTTATAACTTGATTATAATTCACTTTTAACTCTAAGACGCAGTGTTGAAATTTGCCTATGGCAATTTCAGAATACATTTAAAAGGTTCAACCTTATTTGAGGGAAGTGTTTTGTTTATCTTCACATCCCCTGCAGGATATTAGGTTGATAACACCAGGGCCACCGGCTGTCACCATGACAGTTGTGACAGTCACCTTTTTGTGTAAGTTAAACTTACACAGCTGAAATCTTTCATTATGGAAAGCAACTACAACAGACTATTTAATAAAATATTTCTTGGAAAAAAATTAACTTTTAACTTAAAGCCATAATTTTATGACATGAATCTCTTTCTGAGATAGAGATGTTAAAGCTTTATAGCCCCAGAGACAAACTACATAGCTGGTATTCTTCCATAGTGGTTGTTGTAGTGTATTTATTACACAATATTGCATTTAACATGCTACATGAATATACAGACTAAAATTGCATTTTGCACATTAAGCTTATACTCATTTTCAATGAATTTTGAATACTGTCAAATGATATTTCATTTAAAAGCCAGTCTAAATCATATGATTTTCATTACTCTGCTGTGCTTCTTAATGGGGTGGGGCAAGTAGGATATTAGAATAGTTAATGAATAATATTTTAATATTCTTAGTTCGCTTCTTTAAAATAGTCTATAAATTTTATCTTCATAAAATAGTCAGGAAATATATTCCTCTAAGAGTTAATGGCAGTAGCATTAAAGAACTTATATGAGTTTCTATAAAAAAAATTATCACGTTGGAGTTGAGAGAATAACATTCAAGAACATTATCTACAATATGTTCATGTGTCCTTTTGTGATTCAGTTTAACACAGTATCCCTAATAATTTAGTTCTTTCTTAAAGCCACCTGTGATTGCAGCATGCTTTGAAAATAAAACATATTGACTAAAAGCCTTAAATAGGAAAGATATAAATTTCTGTACATAATCACGGAACTGATTAGTATTTATTGAAGGCATAAAGAGGATGTTCACATGGCCCAAGCAAGAAGAGAGCACATTCCATCACAGTATCCTATCCATCCAGAATTCTAGGTTATAATCATCTTCCCAGTTAACAATGTGGATGATGTTTTAGAGTTTTCCTGTTAATAATATGGTATTTCACCTTTTAACCTATTTCCTAGTGTCCTGAATCATGCAATCTACTATTGTACTAGATTTAAAATGCCTCATGTCATGTGTGCCAGTTAGAATTGCATCTATTTGCAAGGTGTAAGGGAAAATGTATTAAACTTTGGGAGCTTATTTTTAGGAACACAGTTAGCATTCATTCAATATCTTGAACTATCCTATGGCTCAAAGTTATTTCTCTCCACTAACCCTCATTAATTACTAGTGTTTATCCTCATGCCTGTTGCCTTATGATCACAATATGGCTTCAGCATCTCTAGAAACCATTATTTTTATACTTTTATTGATGCATTATAATTATACATCATAGAAAGACATCATCATTAGTATTATGCTTAAAAGCAGAAAGCAATATTTGTAGAGAGGAGCAGTGAGCATGGGCAAACTAAAGAAAAACAAATCTAGCAGTGCTCCATCACACTTCCTCCGACGTCCCAAATGAACAGCACTCATTCACATGAGTTACTCTAAAAAAGAAAGGTAAGGGAAATGTCTTATTTTATTCTAGAGTGAGAGGCATGTAAGATATAGGTCTGCTACAGTAAGCTTATGAATTTTCTAATTAAAAATATCAATCAACACCCCAAATTAGCCTCCCCATTATTACCTACACCTTTTCTCACCCTTTATTATTTTATCTTTCACTTATGAAATATGCAGATACTCCTCAACCCTGCTGTGAATCTTAACTCATGCCCAGATAAACAAAGTGTAAATTGAAAATGTTGTAAATAAAAAATGCATTTAATATACCAATATAACAAGAGCTTAGCAACACAGTAAGTACGCTGTATTGTTTGTTTGGTCACATAGTCCTGTGGCTGACTTGGAGTTGAGGCTTATTGCTGCTGCTTGGAATCACAAGAAAGTATCAATCATACTGCATATTGCTAGCCCAGGAAAGAACAAAATTCAAAGATAGGAATATGGATTTAAGCTGAGCGCGGTGGCGCATTCTTGTAATCCCAGCCTTTGGGAGACTGAGACAGGAGGATCACAGTTCACAGACAGCCTCAGCTACTACTTAGTGAGGCCTTTTGCAATTCCATGAGACACTGTTTCAAAATAAAGAATAAAAAATATATATAGGGGAGGGTGTGTCACTCAGGTAGAATGCCCCTGGGTTCCACCTCAGTACTACAAAAAACAAATGAATTCCACTTAACTCATATCACTCATATCACTTTAGTACTCTAGTAAAGTAAAAAAATAAAATTAAGTTGAAACATCATAAGTCAGGGACCACCTGTAGGTCCATTTTCTGTTTTATGAAGTGCCACCTTTAGATTATGTGGACAATAGGTAGCAATAGAGACATGAGTAAACATGGTTAATTTTTAAAGAAATACTTTAACTCTAGAAGCAGATAAATTACCCTAAAGCCATTTCCTTTAGAAACTATGCCCTTTTCTACTCTTCCAAAATCTTCTTGAGGTCAGAGTGATCATACTTCTCTTTGCCATTAACCATCTATGAAAAGGCCTTTTCATTGATAAAACTGTTTAACAAACTTTCTACTTTGGGAACCTAATTTTTCAATAAGATAAAGATCAATGCTGTAATTCGATAACCTTTAAAACATTCTTCTTTCTCTCTTAATAACTTCTTTTACTTGATTAGAACTTTATAATTCAAATTCTGCCCACTTTTAAATCCATAAGGAAGACTCATCTACCACTGATCAAAAAGTTTCCTATTCTTTATCAGCATTTCCTGCCATCTTCATCCACTGGCTCACTCTCATGTATTCTCCTACTAGACTCACTCCTTACCAGCAGCTCTACTTCCAAGACCTTTCGATTAGAACCCTTTTCTCCAAAAATTCTGTATTTTCCTCCTTGACTCTGTCTTGAGTCACCCTGAACATCTTCATTCTGATTTTCTTTGTACATCTCGACCAGTTGTCAAACATTTTTCATCCTTATTTTCTTAACCTCTTCTATTTCTTTCTCTTGATTCTCACTACACTTTTTAGTACTGGCAACACTGAAATATGACAATGAGTTTGTCCATGATTAAATGCCAACTTTTCTAGAGCACACTACTGGAATGTCATGATCAGATATAGAATGTCCCCTGAAGAGCTCATGCTTACTGCTTAGAGTTGATGCAATTTAGTCATAAGTGCTGTTATCTCATCAACATGAATCCATTGTGATGGGTTTACTAAGTGGAAACCCAGGCAGGTGGGGTACGACTAGAGAAGGTGGATCCCTGGAAGTGTGGCCTTAGGGACTGCTTGTGTCTTTGAATCCTCTTGCTTGCTTGCTCTCTTGTCTCCCGCCTCCATGGCATGAGAACAGAACCCTACCTTTATTCCTCTCTCTGCTTCCTGCCGCAATGCTCTGAGATATGGAAACCCTGCCTAGCCTGAAATGGACTGAACCCTGGAATCTAAAAAGGAAAAACAAACAAACAAACAAAAAACACTATGAGCAAATAAATCTTTTATCCAGGCCAGGTATGGTGGTAATCCCAGCATTCAGTAACCTGAGACAGGAGAATTGCAGTTTGCTGACAGCTTCAGCTACTTAGTGAGACCCTTTGCAATTCAGTGAGACCCTGATTCAAAATAAGAATAAAAATAGGGCTCTGGCTGTATCTCAGATGTAGAATGCCCTTGGGACCATAAAAAGAAAATACTACAAAACTCCCTTCCTTCCTCTGTGTTGTGTGATCTGTTGCTTTGGATCACTGCATTGAGAATTTTGAAGGAGCCACGGATCTTATTTCACTTGTTCCTCAAACTTGGGGATGGTCCTCAGAAATCATTTCCACCTCCTGGATAAAAAATGTTCTTGTGAGAGCTCACGTACATTTGTGGCTTCACATGTGGCCCTATACACAACCTAGTCTCACAGTCCTTGCTCCTGTTCTGAACTTGCTCCAACAATACCATGTCTCATGGCTACAATGATTAACGTCACAGCATATGAAAAAGTCAACCTTGTTGCTTGCTTCCCTTCACTGTATGCAGTTATCATCTTTACCCAGGATGTTCAATGGCCTTTAGCTTTTCTCCTGCAGCTTGTTCACTCTGGTCCCTCTCTACTCATAAAACTCTGATTTGTTCATATCTTTCAATGACTCTAAATCTTCCCATCATTCCTGATTTTCTATTTTCTTCAATTTTGTCTCTATGTGGGTGCACAAGACTCTCCACGTAAGCCCATATCGTATCTGAGACTCATCTTCCTTCCTCCCAAGCAACTCCATCTGTTTAGTGGTCAGAAGTGTTTGCTTTTCCTTCCAGTCTCCTGCCCACATCCTTCGTTCTTCACTCTCCTCAGCTGAAAATGGCAAAACCTTCCATCCCCAAATCTGTGCTTTTATTTAAGGCACATATTAGAAATAACTTTTTTATCTTCATCCTTGTTCTTTTATGGCAGTTTAGACCACTCACATGGCACTTATCAAATATTTTCTTGAAAAGGAATATTTGAAAATATTCCTCAGGTGTACACCACTGAATGACTCTTTAAACCAATTAAAAGCAAAGGAAATGGTCATGCACATTTGGATGCTACATGTAGCTTCTGATCAGTAAATATTGTTGAAAATGTGTTTAACATTAAACAAATATTTGATTAAAGATGTCCTAACCTAATTACCCCAATCAAACATAAGAGCTCCAAGGTAAAATCAGTAACTATGGGAGAAGTTACAGAGTCACCAGAAATAAAATATCAATAACAAGTTGATATTAAAACCACAAGACATGCCAAGTACAACATTTTCCATATGGTTCTATTGAACAGGAAATTTAGAAAAAGTAACACAATCTTCTCTCAGTTTTTAGTGTTCTTCTCAAATTCTCTCTATGAAATATTAGAAGTTACCAGAAAAAAGAAAATCCTCTCCTGTTGAGTAACCCAGATGCTTAATAACACCCAAAGTGATATGATATATCAGAAGAGCATGTACCGAGCAGAGGCCAGGGTAAAATACAGGCATTAACAGAAAATGACACCTTAAGAAATGGAATGTGTTTCCAAATGTATAATTTGTTTTTTATATCAGTGGTTTTCAAAATGTGATTCTTGGTTCAGCAGCAGCAGCAGCAGCAGCAGCAGCAGCAGCAGCAGCCAATGAGGAAGAGTTAGAAATGGCCCCTGACCAAGGAAATCAGAAATTATGAGGGAGGGCTGTAGCACTCTGTGTGCTGTCTGTCAGTCCATCCAGGTCATTCTGATGCACACTGAAGTTTAACAGCCACCAACTTAAACATTCTGTTTTACTGTATTTATAAACTTCTCTCAAGATTATGAAGCTTAATAAAATATATAGTTGGGAAATATTTAAGAAAAAAATTCATTTATCTTTCTGGAGAAAATTTAATTTTTCTCGGGAAGTCTTGTCAATAGCTGAATTGAATGTTATAATGAAATCAACTAAATGCATTTATCCAACTAATTAAAGTGTGTATTGAACACCTCCTTCTGACATACTCTATCTCTTCTATGCTCCAGCCGCCTCGGACAGTGAGCTTCTGGGGGTCCAGGGTTTCATCTGTTGTACTGATCATCTGTGTGAAGCAGTTCATTGATGTGCTAGATCTTTGTGGAACACAGATTTGAGACAGTCAAATGTGAACTATACAAATGTGTTTCCTGCCCCAAGGAACTTTTACTCTAGTCAGCATGGTGGAGTATAAACAAATAGTATACATATTTCTTTCTGAAAAGGACTAAGGGGATTCTTGAAAGATAATAGTCAGGCAGCTTTAGATGTGTGGTCAGAGCCAGCCTCTCCAAGGAGTTGACATTTAAGCTTAGACTTGAAAGTGAAGAAACAGCCTGCAGAAGCTGTGGAGGGAGGGAGAGCTTGCCTGGCAGAGAGTGAAGGGGCCGAGGCCCTGAGTGGGGAGAAGAGTTGGCGTGGCTGTAAGGAACTGTCAGTGTGTCTGGGCTTAATTAGTGAGCAGGAGATTGGCAGGCATTGTAGTGGGAGAGTTAGTGAGGGGTCAGAAGACTCAGAGCCTTCTGAGCTGTGGCAAAGGGTTGGCAGGGGGAAAAATAACAAATGCTGTCTCTGTTTTAAGATCAAATGACTCTACAAGGTGCTAGAAGATAATTCACGAGTCTTCAAATTGTGATTGTTTTTAAGGGAAAGAGTAGTTAAGAGTAAAAGGAGAAATCTAATTAATAGGTGCAGAGTTTTATCACAGAGAAAGGTAATTTCTTGTCAGCTTCACATTCTAATTCTTAAAGTGCTTTATTATTGGTCAATATATGTCTGACTAAAAGCTCAGTTCTTCCTAGACCCTTGGCTCTCCTTGTAACCCCAGAAGAATTTCAACAAATTGCGCGTGAAAGTTCAAAATGCCAGTTTTTACCATCTGCTCTTCAAGACTGAGTATTGGACACCACCGAGAGTTAGGATAAACCTGCTTTAAAAATAACTAGAGGAAACACTTCCATTGATGTTTTGCACATATGTGAAATTATCAATGCCAATCTCAATATCCTGTATGGTTAGGGGAGGAAATGATGAGGGGGTCATGGGAGCTCACCAAGTGCTGTGTGCATGTATATTCCCATCATTCTGAACTATATTATGATGTGAAACTACAATGCACCAATAAAGTATACTTAAAAAAAACCCACTAGAGGAGTATAAGGCACAAATACTGCTGATTTAAAGTTATATTCCCTTTTCTCTCCCAAACCTTGGAAAGGCCTTGTGTCCTCATTGTTAGAAGCCAGGTTTCATGGTCGTTGGAGATGTGCAGAGGCTAAGCATAAAACAGCATTGTCAGCGATTCTCTCAGCTCTTAACTGAGTTCCCACATTTGACGCTAGATGATTGAATACTGTCTTGAGCTTGAAAGAGAGAAGACCCCAATTCTTCTCCTGGCTTCTCTAGTGACTTCATAATGGTACCGTACTGCTTTAAAAGGTCCCAGTTGCTTTTCTTTTAAGGATTGACTAAAACTACTTCTTTGGAGTCCTCCCACAAATAAACTCAGCATGTTTTACTTGTCTATAAGTAATTATTTATTCCTTCAGCTCTGTGCCTAGAGTGGCTTTGTGATTTTATCCAGGAAACAGTCAGTCACAAACAGTGTGATTCCCCTTTTTCACTGTCAGAGCCCGCGTGCTAGGCTTTTGTTTGCTACATAATTAAATCACGCAGCTGCAATATCATGCATTTGCCCACTAGCTCCGTATTGCTAGTCTTTTTTTATTTTGAAGAAAAAAAATCTATTATTTCTAAACTTAAAAACTGGCCTTTTTAGAGAGTATAATATTCTTATTTAATTGTGCTTTTTCTGCTTTTTATTTTTCAGTTTTCAATAATATCGTCAGGATATTTTTACTGTGATATTAAGGGGAAAGCCATACTTGAATACATTTACTTTATACTTCGTAAAGCATCATCATTGCAACTGGAGGGATAGTATAATTCTCAGGGTAAAATTTAAAGTTCAAAGGTTAAAGTATTTGGAACAGTCCAATGTGATGGTATAAAACTGTTTTCCCGGTACTTGTGAGCCTGAGACTGGAGGATCACAGGTTTATGGCCAGCCTCAGCAACCAGCAAGGGCCTTAGCAACTTAGTAAGACACTGTTTCAAAGTAAAAAATAAAATAGAACTGGGGATGTAGCTCAGAGGTAGAATGCCCCTGAATTCATTTCCTAGTACTGCAAAAAATAATGTATTTGGTAAAAATAACTTTGTGAATTTTATATATTCTTCTTAAGCTTATTTTTAAGGAGATGAAATAACCATCTCAAGGATATATATACTTTAATAATACAATTATTTGGTATTTTTATATTTGAATCTCTTTGAGAGGTTTTCAAAGGAATAGTAATGACTCATTTTCTATTGTCTCCTGGCTGTTTCCTGACTTTGTGATAATGTTTTTGATGTGGCTCATTAAAGGAATCAAAATGCCTAGTTTTGTCAGTAAAGTATAACATAAATCAATTTATATAAATTAAATAGTTGCTTCATTAAAATAATAACCCTAATAAAAAAGCACTGATTGTTTTTAATGATTCTGTACTATTTTAATGATAAAAGAATAGTAATACCCCTTGCTTTTTTTTAATCACATTTAGTCTCTTTAGTAAGAAAATTTCAAATGCATTATAATTCAGTGTGACAATATTCATTGTAATGATACTGAGAGCATCAAATAAGTAATCTAATTTTATCCAGTAGATATTAATTTGAAAGAAAACATAAATTAGCAACATATGAAGCAAGAGGTCAGTCTTTGTTATCTGTTGATTGTATTGTATAGGGTATTTTTGCTATAGAGCTTCTTTAAATCTGTTTTTAAATAATTGTGAGAGGTCATGTCAACTCTAAAGAAGCTAGAATCACTAAAAATCACATTGATTAATTATGCCTATATAAATTTGATAGTTGAAAATATGATAGTTAATATCTGGTCTTTCTCTATATACCCTGGTGATATGTATGCTTAACATAAATCGTAATAGTGTATAAAGGGGCGTATGATATAAAACTATGTGTTCCAAATGACTGATGACAAGCTCTTTACATACTTGGTTTGCTTTACTCATCTAATTATATTCTATTCAGTAATTTCATTTTCAGTTACATGGTAAATATTTAACAACAGAGAAAATTAACATTTCAAGTTGTAAGCACTATAAAAATGGATTAGCTCCAAACCACACATAGTATTCACTCTCCTGTTTATTTTCAGCCCATACCAATTTTTGGTTAATTCCCTCATCTGCTTGTACTATATATTCACTTAACAAATCTAATAAATTAGATGAGAAAAAACAGTGGTAAAACTGTAAGTAGAATGAAAGTTCACTAAACCAAAACTTAATATTTAAACCAAATAGGATTATAACCTCAGGATAACACCAGCTAAAATTATTCTTTAAACAAAAAGATAACTTTCCTTTATTTTGAACATTTTATATCAGCATGGTTTTCTAATTTATATTAGAAATATTTGGCTCACATATTATACAAAAATGTTTGTTCCTAAAGCACTGTGGTTTTAAAATTACACTTGTGTTATAAATCTAGCATTTTATCCCAATATTTAAATATATTACAATCTGGGCATGGTGACATACACTGTAATCTTAGGACTCGGAAAGTTGAGACAGGAGGATTGCAGGTTTGAGGACAACCTCAGCAAGTAGTGAGACTTTCATTAACCTAGCAAGATCCTGTTTCAAAATAAAAGTATAGCCTGGCATGGTGGTGCACACTTGTTATCCTTGCAGTTGGGAGACTGAGAAAGGAGGATCACCCGGGTTCAAAGCCAGCTTCAGCTACTTAGCGAGGCTCTCAGAAACTTAGTGAGACCCTGTTTCCAAATAAAATATAAAATAGGTTTGGGAGTGTATCCCAGAGGTAGAAAGCCTCTGGGTTCCACCCCCAGTACCACCAAAAAACAAACAAACAAACAAACAAACAAACAAATAAATAAATAAATAAATAAAAGTAAATAAATAAAAGTATATGACTGAGAGTGTAGCTTGGAGGTAGAATTCCCCTGGGTTCAATCCCAGTACAACACACACACACACACACACACACACACACACACACACACAGAAATAAAAAAGAAAAAAAAGAAATATTTCATTTATAACATCCTTCAGTTGTTCCCTTTATACCAATCAAAGGACTATTTTTCAGTTCTGTAAATCTGTAGTTATTTTGCTTGTTCAAACACTAAGTATTGCGGGGCATGGTGGCGCATGCTTGTAATCCCTGTGCTTGGGAGACTGAGACAGGAGGATCGTGCATATTTGAAGCCAGCCTCAGCTACTTAGTGAGGCTCTCAGTAACTTAGTGAGACCCTGTTTCAAAATAAAATATAAGTCTGGGAGTGTAGCCTGGAGGTCGAAGGCCCCTGGGTTCCATTCCCAGCACCACCAAAAACAAAACAACAAAAAATCCCACTAAATATTTTCTATTGGTGTCTTGAAAAGTCAGATTTTTTCCTGACAAGTCTTGATTAATATGCCTTGTAGTCAGCTAGATAAACCCAACATGGGAGAAATCAAGAAGTAAATATTTATCCAGGCCAACCATCCCTTTTTGCACCTGTACAAATTATAGTTCCTACACTTCCACTGTGTGGTCTGCCTCTTGCCTAAGTATCTTCTAAATAACACATTTTCAATAATTGAGCTTTTCTCATGATTATTATTTCCTTCTCCCCAGTTTTTTTTTGTCTGTCAGTGTCTAGTTCCTCCTGATACAAAACAATGTCCAGGTTGGCAAATGAATTGTAAAGCAGCTCCCCTGGGTTCAGCTGCACTTGTGTCTATGACCCAAACCTTACCATCAGAATTCACAGAATCTTTCACTATTCCCTTAAAGCATTTTTTTCCCTCAGATACCTACTAAATTTCTCCTAAACTTACTCCAAAATCTATTAATATTTATTTTTTCTGACTTGCTTCACTCATCAGCTTGACAAAAAAATCAATTTCATCCTCATTTACTGGTTTGGTATTTATGGAGAAAAGATAGATTAAATAGTAGACAATAATTTACGTATATCTTAACTCATTTAAATGATTAGTATTAACCAGCGGTTCTGGGATATCTAACACATGTTGTTATTCATTAGATCTTGGTTGAAGTAATCTGTATTTTGCCTTTGTCACAATACTTAATGAAATAAGCTAGAAAAAAATTACCCAATGAAAAAAATACGTTTCTCTTTATCTCTTCTTTCTTTCTTTCTTTCTTTCTTTCTTTCTTTCTTTCTTTCTTTCTTTCTTTCTTTCTTTGATACTGAGGATTGAACCCAGGTGTATTCTACTCCCAAGTTAAACTCCCAGCCCTTTTTATGTTTTATTTTGAAACAGGGTCTCAGGAAGTTGCTGAATCTGGTCTCAACTGTGATCCTCCTGCCTCAGCCTCCCAAATACTGAGAATATTGATGTGTGCTACAGGGTTCATTGTGTGTTTTCTTTTATCATTTTTTATTCTATTCCTTTTTCAAAAGTCATGTTATAGAGGTCACTTACTGAGAGCCTACTGGGCTCTGGGAACTCACAAAATCTCACTAAGATTTGAAATTTTTATAAGTGCACATAGGAATTCAGAAAGTTTTAACTTAGGTCACTTAGGAAAACAGATTTCATTACTTAGAGATAATTGTTTATTTTCTTCAACCAGAGTTATAGCACATAATTTCTCCAGCATTTTCCCATAAGTGGATTTTTTAAAGGGTGTAATTATAATAGCTTCACACATCATGGGATAGATAGAAATGAACAATACAAAATAATACTTTGTTAATCTAAGATGTTTTATATCATCTCATTTGCATGCTATAAATATTGTTTCCTGAGAAGTGGTTTTAGAGCTGGCTGCTTTACTTCCTCATCTTTACATCTTTAATCGTAGCCAACCCCATACATCCACATTAACCTGTCCTGAGAATCAGCTGAAAACATCTTTCCTCATTTGAGCTAGCTGTAATATGGATCAAAATAGAGGCATTTAGAGCATTGACTTAATATTGAGATTTTGCAAGAGTGCTTTCTGAGTCGGTAATTGCAACCTCTCCCTGAAGCACATGGTATTCTATTGATCCCAGATTCATCACTCACAGCTAGTCAACCACTTGACTCTATTGACAGTGACAGTGGAATGCTCTGGAATGTGCGGCAGGTAGGAAGCATTAGCGTACTTATGGTTTCCCTCTGGTTTCACACTTAGTATTTTCTCATTTCATGTTACAAATGGCTACTGAAGTCCACTGAATTCAGGGATGGGGGAAAGAGAGAGCAGGGTTGGAAGGAGGGAGGCATAAAGAGATTTTACATCACAAAGGTGGCAAAATTTCTTTTTCTTTTTTTTTTTTTGCAGTACTAGGCATGGTATGCAGGGTTATTCTACCTCCTATCTACACTACACCCCCCAGCCCTATTTTTTTTATTCTTTATTTTGAAACAGGGTCTCACTGAATTGTAAGGTAGCTGACGCTGTCCATGAACTGTGATCCTCCTGTCTCCTGAATGCTGGAATTACAAGTGTGCATCAACACACCCGGCTAAGGTTTTTTAAAATATAATTTGTGATTCTCATGTCAACCATACTAAAATAAATATTTCAAATTTTTTCATCTATATTTACACTCACTCAACAAAGTTATATTTTTACTGGTCTATGCTCTTCTCATTTTGAGATGAAGAGTTAAGAAAATATCATGAAGAAATATGAGAAGCATCATAAGTATAAACTTTTTTTTTTTCCCCCCTCGGATCTGGGGATGGAAACCAGGGGCATTTGACCTCTGAGCTAGACCCCCTGCCCTATTTTTTTAATTTTTTTTTTTTTATTTTGAAACAGGATCTCACTGAGTTGCAGAGGGCCACACTAAGTAGCTGAGGCTGTCCATGAACCGCAATCCTCCAGTCTCAGCCTCCCAAATGCTGAGATTACAAGCGTGAGCAACCACGCCCAGCTATAAATATAATTTATATGTATAATCTCTTTGCACCTTCTCTGTGCCTGCCCTTTTATGTGGACATCAGATACTCCTATGCTTTCTCTGACCTATGTGCTTATCAATTGGCTGGATACTTCTCCAAAATTTTAAGCTGGATTTTTGTTTGGTTCTAGAGATTGAACTCAGGGGCATTCTGCCTGAGCTACCCTCTTATCCTTTTAACATTTTTTTTAAACAAGATCTCCTCACTAGGTTGCTGAGAGTCTCACTACATGGCTGAGGCTGTCTTCGACCTACCATCCTCCTGTCTAAGTCTCCCAAGTACTGGGATTACAAGTGTGGGTCACCACACCAGCTTGATGTCATATTTTCTATGAGTTATAGATACATGCTGCACCCCATTCCCTTTGGCAGGAATTTTGCTGAAAATAACTTAGTTTGTAGCATTCATGTGTATGTGTTTTCAAAATTTCCTGCATGTTTAATGTGTTTGCATATCCACTGAACCACATATGGGAGATACAAAGAGATAAAGCCTTCCCACTCTAAAGGTAGGAAGAGTCTTGTATACAGAAAATAAAACAATAATTTATAAGTTATCAGAATAAGAAATATATTTATATTATATTGAATAGATATAAAGCATCTTATCTCTGGATTGGGGAAAAACTCTTCAGAAGACTTTTATTTCATGAAATGAAACAGCATCTTCTCAATTGGCTCAGAACTAGTTGGTATTGCCTAATTTCCAAGCTGAAAAGCAACCAAGAAAGGGCAAAATTATCAAAAGAACACCCTTCAGAATCAGAGAAATTGGGAGTGGACTTTTTTATAGAATAAATTTCAGTAGAAATGATGTCCTATTTAAAATGAACCATAATAATTTATAAGACATCGAGATTACTTGAATTGTTATCCTTTTACCATTATAAATAGGTATTCAAACACTTTGATGCTGATAATAGTGGGTTTTAATATATTGTATTGCTGACTTTAAGATTCAGCTGAAATTCCTGGCTGGTTTCCCTCAGAAAGAGAGGGCTAAATATAAATTAGACCCAAACTGAAATCATATTTTGGCATTATTTATCATCCAGATGGATAACAGTAAGCAACTCTATTCAACAGGTTAACTAATTTATTTGTCTAGGGGTATATTTTGCAGATGATTTATCCTGGCAAACCCACTGGGAAGCAGTCTGCTCATGATTTTATTTTCCATAAGAGTCATATTAAAGTCCTCTGATGCTCAGAACAGATGAATGACAACTCAACCCCAGACTCTTCTAGGCAATGCCACCTTTTATAACAACTCCTCCATTCCCTCCCTTCTCTTCCACCTCCTTCGCTAACTCCATTTCTTAAGAAATAGAAATCAGACGGTAAACACATAGTAGATTCAAGACTATTTGATAAAAACAAATTTATCCCTGCCTATGGGCCATTTTTATAACTTTCTATTAATTTTTTCCTTTAAAATTTTAGGTAGCTTTGATATACTTGCATTGAAGAGCTAGCTTTGACTTGTTAACAAAAATAATTAATACTGCCCTTTTCTCTCACTGAAATGACAATCTCTTAATCCAAACAAGAGAGACAATAGGGCTCTTGTGGAATTGAAATAATAATACTGAAATCGACTTGTACTGTTCGGCCCATAAGAGACACTTGGTGAATTTTATAACCTTTCTTTCACCTTCATTTGCAAAGCTTGGGCTTCATTTATTAGATAAGGAGAGCTGTGTAACCTATCACATTTTCCTTTTCACCCTGACTGTCAGAAAATACACTTTGTGTTCATGCTATAATCATCTACCCTATCACATTTCATTATTTAACTTTTGTTTTATTCCTCATATTATTCCACTGTTATCTGCCTCTTATTGGAGATGTGTAAGGGATCTAAATATTGAGGGAAATAAGAATAACTTCCTCGGGACTCAATGTTCATATGTGTTTGTAAAGAACAAAACCTCAGGTAGTTTTCAGGTCTAAAAACCCATGATTCTAGCTTAAAACTTTATAGCTAATTTTGAGATTGATTATTATCATATTTTAAGTTCTATAATGTATATTCACTCTGATGATGGTTGAAAAATCAAGTTGAGTAAATGATTCCTAGATTCCAAGATCATCCAATGCTTCACTTTAGGGAACTTGCCATATTGTTATGAGAAAAGCCACTTACAAATAAGGAAGTGAGCAATTCAATGCTAATCAGTAATACAACAGATGCCATCATTACATATCAAACGAATACAACAGGAAAACATTGCTAGACGTTTCCGTGAGAAGTGTTTACCAGAGAAGATATAAAAGATAAGGTGATATTTGCACTAATTCATCAGTTTATTACATTTGAATTAAGAAAAAAATTAAGTATATTTATGTATAGACAGGATAATGTCTTGATAATCCAAAAAGTGCTGACATACCAATGTGTGGCAGAGTGTTTTTACATATTTTTTTTTCCAAGCTCTGTTCCTGAGATTGCATAAGTTTTGTAAAAGTAGATGCCTTTCTTCACTGCAGGACTTGCCTGAGACTTGAATCCACAAGGAATTTTTTTATGCTCTTGTGAGCCTGTAAGCTTCTATTGAGGCACTGGTACAAATATCTCTTGAAACTAGCATGAAAATTGCTGGTTAAAGAGAACAAAGGAAATAAGATTACAAAGGTAATTTGGAGACAGACTGTGGAGGGTCTTGAGTGCTAGGTTAAGTAATCTATGCATAAACCAGTGAGTTCTCTATATTGTAGGACCTGAGATTATGGGCTCAGAAGCCAGCCAGTGAGGCTCCTTGAAGCTAAACCACTTATTGGAGTCTGATATTAAGAATGTTGCTTTCTAAACCAAGGGTAGCGGTGCACACCTCTAATCCCAGTACTTGGGTCGCTGAGACAGGAAGATTGCAGGTTCAAGACCAACCTCAGCCAATTTAGTTAGGCCCTCTGCAACTGAATGAGACCTTGTTTCAAACTAACAAATAGAATAGGGCTGGGAATATAGTTTAGAGATAGAATGACTCTGGATTCACTCTCCAGTGCCACACTGACCAAAAAAAAAAAAAAAAGAAAAAAAAAAGAAAGAAAGTTACTTATTAGGCAATCCCTGTTTTAGAAACAGATTGGATATTTATTAGAAGCTGCTTTGAAAACTGTTATAAACGTTCAATGATTTAGTAAATGTAATCTGCCGTGATGAGAGCCCAGCACTAACACTCTATAAGCATTAAACAATATTATAATGGAAAGTGGCTAAGCAATTAAAAGCAAAGAAAATGGCACTATAAAGTGAATGTTTTAACAAAGTTAGTCTTTTAACAAAGAAGAAATCTTTCATTCAAACTTTGGCTGTAGTTGTGGAAAACAGAATAACAGCATAAAGGGTGATATCACCAAGCGATGTATAAATGTGTCCCTTTGAATATCACCATAGTGTATAATTACAATGAGCCAATAAAAATATGTTTAAAAAGCATGGAACTTCATGTTGTGAAAATGGTAGTTAAAATATCCTTATAAATGGGGAAAAATGTTTACAGGCCAGGAATTTTGAACTATTTAAAAATGTTGGTATGTAACTGCTTCAGTATGAAGATGTTTTATTTGACTAAATAATGTACATTTTTTTTTCTAGAACTATCTTATGTGCATTGCTTGAGTGTGTGTGTGTGTGTGTGTGTGTGTGTGTGTGTGTGTATGCAGATGTGCACACATGCCTGAGTGTTTCTCATAATTTTAAGAATACAGGTTTTTTTATTTTTACTATTAACTCTACTGCTTCACTTGGAGGCTTATATTTTAACTGTTCACTCTGTCATTTCTGTGGCATTTGTAATACCTTTTAGTTTAATTGGAAATTGGAACTGACTTTTTAATGAAAGAAGTTTTCCAATAAGAGGATATTTTGAAAAAGTTAATTTTGGTAATCCTTGGCATGTGAGAGCTATTTTTTTCCTCTCTAGTGTGTGGCATTATGTGGAATACATTAAAACAGACTGAAGTTGATTAAATATAAGATTTTAGTTGTAGAGAATATAGCCATTAAAAAGTTCTGGAAATTAATCATTTTTTATTAAATCAGAGAAAAATGTTTTAGTTCAACACCTTTATTTTCAAATATGTTTTAATAAGAAAAATGTGAAAGAGACATATCTAGAATATAGACTAAAAATGGTAAAATAGTAAATAATGCTTAAATATTATTATTAGGATCATGCATAGTAAAATACAAACTATGTAACAGTTATCTTGTATCAAAGATGGTTTTTTATTAATTTATTTTTTAAATTGGTGCATTGTAGTCATATATCAATCACATTGGAGTACAAGAATTGAGAGGATATACAAGCATACATCATCCAATTAGCCCTCCTCCAGCCCCCATCCCATTCCCTCCCCCTCCCTCCATCTCACGCTTCTTTGGTGATTTACTTTGATACATTTGTTTATGTACCTCCTGCGTTTTAAAGAGGCTCCGTCCTCCAGTATTACATACCCTCTGATTGGTCACATTAGTTGCTTCACTATAGGGCCCTTTCTATAGCTCAACCTCCTCCTTTTGCCCTTTTCCTCCTAGTTATTGCTGATTAAGAGAAGCGTCTGATTTATATTTTCTGCGATATTTCTCTGTGCATGCTGCGTTGCAAGTACCGATCCCACTCTTGATGGTCCCAGTAGTGGCCTGACTACTCAGTGGACTGATCCAGACCTCGCTGGCTCAAGCAGCGGCCTTGCCTCATGGGAGGCCCCAGTTCTGGTCTCACTGGCCCCTGCACCGGTCTAACCCCTAAGCTGGCTTTGGTCCCATCCTTGGAAGCCGCAGGAGTGAACTTGCCTCACTCCAGGCTCCGATGCTGGCCATTGGCCCCTGCACCGGCCTAACCCCTTGGCAGGATTCCAATCCCGGCCTCGGAGGCCCCAGCACCGGCCTAGCCTCACGGCAGGCTGCAATGCCAGCCTTGTTGGCCCCAGCACCGGCCTAACCCCTCAGCAGGTTCCGTTCCCGGCCTAGGAGGCCCCAGCACTGGCCATGTCTCACGACAGGCTCCGATGCTGGCCTCGCCTCACGGCAGGCTCCGATGCCGGTCTCGCTGGTCCCAGCACCGGTCTAGCCCTTCGGCAGGTTGTTATCCTGGCCTCGGAGGCCCCAGTACCGGCCTTGCCTCACGGCAGGCTCCGATGCCAGCCTCGCTGGCCCCAGCACCGGCCTAACACCTCGGCAGGCTCTTATCCCGGCCTCGGAGGCCCCAGCACCGGCCTTGCCTTATGGCAGGCTCCAATGCTGGCCTCGCTGGCCCCAGCACCGGCCTAACCCCTCGGAAGGCTCTTATCCCAGCCTCGGATGCCCCAGTACCGGCCTTGCCTCAAGGCAGGCTCCGATGCCAGCTATGCTGGCCCCAGCACCGGCCTAACCCCTCGGAAGGCTCTTATCCTGGCCTCAGAGGCCCCAGCACCGGCCATGCCTCACAGCAGGCTGCGATGCTGGCCTCACTGGCCCCAGCACCGGCCTAATCCCTTGGCAGGCTCTTATCCTCACCACGGAGGCCCCAGTATCGGCCCTGCATCACTGCAGGCAACGGTGCCGGCCTCGCTGGCCCCAGCACCAGCCTAATCCCTCAGCAGGCTCTTATCCTGGCCTCAGAGGCCCCAGTACCGGCCTTGCCTCAAGGCAGGCTCCAATCCCGGCCTCGGAGGCCCCACCACCGGCCTGGCCTCACGGCAGGCTCAAATGCCGGCCACGCAGGCCCCAGCACCGGCCTAACCTCTCGGCAGGCTCTTATCCTGGCCTCAGAAGCCCCAGCACCGGCCTTGCGTCATGGCAGGCTCCGATGCCAGCCTCGCTGACCCCAGCACCGGCCTATCCCCTCGGCAGGCTCTTATCCTGGCCCCGGAGGCCCTAGTACCGGCCTTGCCTCATGGCAGGCTCCAATGCCGGTATCGCTGGCCCCAGCACCGTCCTAACCCCTCAGCAGGTTCCAGACCCGACCTCGGAGGCCCCAGCACAAGCCTTGCCTCATGGCAGGCTCCAATGCTGGCCTTGCTGGCCCCAGAATCGGTCTAACCCCTCGCAGGTTCCAATCCCGGCCACGGAGGCCTCAGTAGTGGCCTTGCCTCACAGCATGCTCCGATGTCGGCCACTGGCCCCGGCGCCTGCCTAACCCATCAGCAGGTTCTGATCACTGTCTCTGTGGTTATTATTTCAAAGGTTCCAGGTGTAATGTATCAGATCTCTGCCTCCCCTGAGTATTGGCCACTGGCATTGCCACTGCCTCCACCGTTTCAAATCCTTCCCAGGCTCTTTTTCCACTCTGAATGTTGTCCAGTGTTCCTAAGCATGTGTGATGGTAGCATTCGACATTTGGTGTAATTTCTCCAAAAAAATAAAGTTGGTAGGATCCGGTTTCTGCTTCTCCTGAATACAAGTCTCCACCACCATCGCGGAGAACTCTTTCAACACCGCATTTCTTCTTGGTCTCCGCTAAACTCTCTCCTTACAAGTGATGTCTGAGATTCTTAACAATATAGAGAAATAGCAGTCCTCTTTCACAGCGAATTTTTCCATAAGTTCCAGTGCATTTAGATAAGTTTTGTCTGCATCTCCAGTGTCCCGGCATCCATAACGGCTTTCTTACCTCCTCTCCGATATTTTTCTTTATCTTTTTCTGTTCTGGGCCCGGTTTCTCCAGGGGTCTGGCGTGCTACTCACAGTTTGGCCCGGGGCCCAGAGTCCCGTGACCCAGGCTCCATCTGGCGTGCCCCGCGCGCGACCCCTGCCCAGAACCCAACGTCTTACTGGGCCCGGTTTCTCCAGGGGTCTGGCGTGCTACGCGCAGTTTGGCCCGGGGCCTCAAAGATGTTTTACCATGAGGATCTATACCTTTTGATAAAATTGAAATACATCTTACTTGAATCAGGATTTTATGTGAAGTATTCTAGTCTAAATGGTTATAAATTGCTCCTTCAGGAGAAAAAATGATAGGAAATTGGTATTAGAATTAGAAACAAAATAAGTTAAATTTACTTCAATATACATATTAAAAGTATCATTTAAATAGAGATTTATGAATAAAATCAAAATATTTCAACTAATAGGTGTCTAAAATATCAATGTAACTACATCGTCAAAAGGCTGATAATGGTTTATTTCAGGCTTATTTTAACCTGAGTCTTTTAGGGAATTTTAAATGTTTTTCCACATTATATTCTGTTTCCTGAATGATCCAATATGAATCAGTTTTTGGATATATTCAAGATTTAACTAGAACTAATTCACTGCTTTTAGAACTCTCAAGAAAAGGGGCCCTCTTTGATCAAATGATTGGTATCACTTAAGTTGGTGTGAAATAAAATAAAATGGGACAAACTAATTTGTTCTTTTTCAACAATTGGTATTTTAGTAAATCGTATTACCTAAAATGTAGCTAGGTAGAAAAAAAAATAAAATATATTTACTGGACAGAAACTACAGCTGATTAGGCACTTTAACTTAGTAGTTCCATTGAACAAAAGAAAAAGAAATAAAGGAAGAAAGAAAGGAAAAAGAAAAATAAGGAAAATGAAAATATATAAAATAGTTTTATAAATATCAAAAATATAGTCTATATCACTTTTAGTTTACCTGTTTTCTGCTTTGTATTATTATAATTGTATTATTATTTTGTATTATATTAATGACTGAAATATGTCTGTATAAATTAATTGTTGGTGGATCTTTGGTAGTTGAAAGATTTCACATAGTTTATTCTTTGTGACCTATTGACTAGGTAGTAGTAGCCCCATCTGAATTTTAATCACAGAAACAAAGTGATGAAAAATATAATGATTACGAAAAAATCTCTCTCCTCTGACACCAACTACTCCTTCACCTGATACCCCAAAATAGAAAGAATTTATGGGAATGATTACAATAGTTATCCCAAAGAAACTTTTTTCTCATTTATATGTTGACTGGAACAGATGGGGAAGGAAAAAACAACATCAACGGAGAGGCCAGGATGTCTGGATTCTTTTGCTTTCTTTCTAAAATGTCTAATAGATAATTCCTCTTAATTTTAAGCCATTTTATTCTCCTTTGGAGATAAGTTTGAAAGCAACTGTCCTAACTCTCTAAGTTATGTAAAATTAAACAAATTATCCTAGCTATGATACTTCTTGTGGCTTTGAGTTTTCTCAAAATATCAAGAGGCATCACTCAGATCTTTCCACATTATTAATGACAAGTTTTCTGGGCATGTACCTTAGCATATTAGAATTAATGCATTTTCTGCTAGGGGGTGACTTGGAGTTCAACATTTATGAAGACAAAGCACATTTGTTATACCTTTATTTTTCTGCCTTTATGCTTAGAAAAAATGACTTCATGAACACTTTATGAAATTACTGAGCAGTTATAAACGCTATATTTTCTCTCATAGATGAAAGCTAGGGAGTAATCAGGATACAAGAGGGAATTTAGGTAATGGAGGAGAATCTCCAGTGGAGAGAGAGAGGTGGTCCAGGGGAGGGTGAATTACTAAAGGAAATATTTCCATTGATATTATGTACATGTGTGAAAACACCAATGCTAATTACAATATTGGGTATGGGAAGGGGAGGGAATGAAGAGGCAGCTGAGGGAAAGTTCACCAAAGGCTGTGCGCATGCCTGTCCCTCTCATTATGAATCACATTATGATGTGACACTATAATGCACACAATAACAATATGTATATATATAACCTTTGAAATATTCAGAATGCATATAACATTTTCATTTCCCCATTACCCTTTTAACCTTAAATAATTGAGATAAATGCAACGCATATATATATATATATATATATATATATATATATACACATACACACATAAATACATATTATTTTTAAGCAACAAAATAAAATAAAACATCACATTGAATTTTTTGTGTGGTTTGTATGGAAAATTAGTCAGGCTTTTCTGTGAGTTATAACCTATGTGATTATTAATTTTCATCCCATGGTGTCCATTACTGCTGATACTTATATAAAAGTCATACCTTTGATTAAAATTTTTAATTTAATATAGTAAATGCCATGGAACTAACAATAATTACTTAACCGATGACCTTGCCTTTTAGGACTGTTAGGGCTATATCTTAGTCTATTTGGCTTTGTTAATAATAGAATACCACACACTGTGTAATTTATAAAGAATAAAAATTTCTCACAGTTTCAGAGGCTGGGAAGTTTGAGATCAAGGCACCATCTGATGATAACTTTTTTGCTGTTTCCTTCCATGATAGAAGGTGGGTGAGCAAAGAAGAAACATTCCCCCACCCCCTTCATGCCCCATACTTCCCTTTTATGATGTACTCATCTGTCTCAGTCAGTATTCTCACTGTCATAATCCCAAACAAATGACCACACAACTTAAAGGAAGGAAGACTTATTTGTTTACAGTTTTTGGAGATTTAGAGGTTAAGTCCATGTCAGGTGGGTCTGTGGAGCTCAGGGCACAGAGGTGGAAGCAGAGAGGGGAGAGAACAATACTCTGCTCTCACTTACTAGAGGCTAAAAACAGAGAGAGAGTAGGGGGAGGAGAGACCCCATGTAGATCTCAAGGCCATACTCCCAGGGACCTTCCTTAGCAACTAAGCCCAGCTTTCAAACTTGTTTTCATGAGGGTGAAGGGAACATTCTAAATCCAACCCACTACATCATCCCATTCATGAGAAAGGAGCCTTTATGGACTAAAAACCTTTAAAGGCTCCACCTGTTACTCCTATTACATTAGTAATATCTGAATTTTAGAGGGACACATTAAAATCATAGTATTCCACACTTAGATCTCCAAAATGCATGTCCTTCTTACAGGCATACATTCATACCATCCCAATAGCTCCCCCAATATCTGAACTTATTTTGTTATCAACTTTAATTATAAGCCTAAAATAGTGTCTAAATCAGTATGCATGAGACTTGAGGCATGATCCATCCATTTTCAGGCAAATTGTTCTCTAGCTATAACCTGGTGAAATCAAACAAATTATGTAGTTCCAAAGTACTATGGTGTAACATATATAGAGTAGACGGTCCCATTTCAAAAGGGAGCAAGAAGAAAGAAGAAAGAAATAATAGGACTCATGTAATTCAAAACCTCAAAAGAACAAACAACATTAAATCTTAAGGCTTAAGAGTCATCCACTTTGACTCTATGTCCTGCCTTCCAACCACAGGAGCATATGGGTTGAGCTCCCAAGGCCTCAGGAAGCCCCATTTCCATGACTTTGCTAGGCACAGCCCACTTTTCAGCATCCATTTATTGAATTTCAGTCTGTGACTTCTGCTGACTGGTAGTGCATCTTGATGAGTCTTCAGTTTGGAGATTTTGGAGTTGGCCCTGCTCCTCTGGCTTTACTAAGCATTGCCCTAGTGGGAATTTTCTACTGGGCTGTGCCCCTACCTAGTCCCTGAGGCTGTCTACATTATTCTTTGATATCTAGGGGGAGCCTCCCAGCTCATGCACTCTACATGTTTTCAGAAGTAGCACTATGGGTACCATAAAGGCTGACTACTTGCATTCTCTCAGTGATCCAGCCTGAAACTTCTCATACACCCTGGATCCCTCCCTTTAAAACCATTTTTTTTTCAATTCCCCAGAACGCTAGACCTGTGATGGGCCAAGAAAACCCACCCAAGATCTCCAAAATTCCTGCAAGGTCATTCTTCCATTGTCTCAATGTATAATATCTGGCTTCTTTCTATTCATTAATCTCCTTATCAAATGGTTGCTTGGCCACACGATAGGTTTTCTCTTCTAAACACATTATTTTTATAATTGCATGACAAGTCTAAGGATATTTCAAACACTTCCATTCTGCCTCTCTTTTGTTTATTAAGTTTTTTTTTTCTTTTTTTTTTCTCATTTTTTTACAGTACTGGGGATGGAACCCAGGGACATTCTATCTCCGAGTTATACTCCTAGCCTTATTTTATCTTCTTTATGTTCGAAACAGGGTCTCACTGAGTTGCAAAGGGCCTCACTAAGTAGCTGAGGCTGTCCTCAAACTGTGATACTCCTGTATCACCCTCCCAAATGCTGGGATTACAAGTGTGTGCCACCATTCTTGGCCTTTCTTTTTTATATTTTAAGAAGTTAAAGAAGCCACACAGCACCCTAAACACTTTTCAGCTTACTTCTACCAAGCATCCTAGTTTATTGTTCCTAAATTCTACCTTCCCTAAATTCCTAAAAAAATTGACCCATTTCAGGTAAGTTCTAAGGCATTTTATAACAAGAATGGTCTTTCTTATGGCTTCCAAAATCTTGTTTTTCATTTCTGAGAGTTCAGCAGAATGTCCTTCACTGGTCATATTTCTAACATTCTGTTAATAACTACTTAAATCATCATAATAAGAATGAGACTTTCTTTACAGCTTTTCTCTTTAGAACTCTATTGTGAATCACCCTTAATGATCTGCTCTGATAATGCAGGTGTTTTTCTCCAGCATTCACTTCAAAGATATTCCAGCTTCAACCCATTACCCAGTTCCAAATGGCACCACAAGTATATTTTATAGAAATATTCTGTTTCTTTAGTACCAATATCTATCACATTTGATGTTGCTGTTAAAAACAACACTTACTAGCTAATTAGTAAAGAGCAAAAATTCATTTTTCACAGTAAGGAAAGCTAGGAAGCCCAATGTCATGTTGCCAACATTTGGTGAGGACCTTTTTGCCTTCCCACATGGCTGAAGAACAAATGGAGAGATTTCCTTGATGGAGCATGTTTAAGAAGATACCTATCACTTTTCAGAAAGGAGGAGCCCTCATGACCTCAAGACTTCTTAGAAGAGCAACCTCAATACTGTATCCTACTGAAACATCTCAATTTTGGTGGTACTGGGGTTCCTGGAAGCCCTTCTACCTCCGGGCTACACTCCCAGACCTATTTTTTTACATATATTTTTAATTTGGAAACAGGGTCTCTTAAGCCAGCGAGGCTGGCTCTGAACCAGCGCGATCCTCCTGTCTCTGCCTCCCAAGCACGGGGATTACAAGCATACGCCACCACGCCCAGTGAAACATCTGAATTTTGGAGGTGGTCACTTTCAAACCAGAGTAGGTCATTGTGTCCTCCTGTAGGACTCAGACGATTTCTTCAATTTTTCTCAGCTAAATAGTCAAGAGAGCCTTTCTCAGCTAATCAGCGTGAAAAACTCTGTAAAAAAACCAGTCATCTTAGCCATCCTTCTACATGGCGGTGTGCATTATGAATATGTAAAGTGTGCATGAGTGGAGAGGGATTTGAAACTGGTTTTTGGGTTTTCTATCATTTTTCAATCTCCCGTTGGATCAGTTCACATCAGTGGGAATCCACTAGTTATCTTTGGTGGACTTTGGATACATCATCAGATACATCCACTTTCCCCTGAGACTTGATGTGGCTCTGCCTTTGCTTCCTCTACTCAGGCTTGAAGGCTCTGTGACAGCACTTCTGCTTTTGCAAATAGCACAGGGTTTGAAGGTACAACTTCAGAGCAAAACTTTCTGGGCCTACTTCCTTTTTTGATTTCTTTGATTTTCCTCTGCAAGTCACTCATCTCTGTTTGTTCCATCATCTATAAGATGGTTATCGTGGGACCTGTGTAGGTGACTACACATACAGTCTTTAAACAATTCTTAGCTTAAAGTAGGCTGTTAATATTAGATTATTATTACCATGGCGATTCACTAGGCCAGGCCTGGACATGTAACATTAAGTACTTCTTCTATATCTTTAAATGTCTCTCTTTACAAAGCATTTTTCTCTTGGTTGGTGACAACAGTTATTCCTACATACAAGATCAGGATGTTGAAAACCTTTGGAAAAACTCATAAGTAGCAACCATCTTCCCTATATAGTTTCCAAATTATAAGAAATAAAACAAGCATGTCAGGTGGTGACAAAACATACATGTTATTAATTGGTAAAACATACTTGTTATTAACTGGTAAGGAGTCTGTCTTAGTGGAATGCTGAATTCTTTCTCTTTGCAGGAGGATTACTGCTCCTGGAAAAGAAGGAGCTCAGAGGAGTACAGAAATGTATTCTTCCCAAATCTGCTGATATGAAAATTGTTCTATCTTTGGTAAAGTAATGGGTCAAAAAGAGTGATTGTTGTGTTTATTAATATGGCTGCAGATAGGAAGAAATGTCCGTCAGAAGTAGAAAAGTCACTTTCCTTGACCATGGTGTATACTATATGTGAAAGCTGCCTGATCTTCTGCCATAAAATTCATAAAATTTTGTTGTATGTGTGTCCTGCTAGGGATCGAACCCAGGGCCTCGCACATGCTAGGATGCTATTCTGTCACTGAGCAACATCTCAGCCCCTCATAATAAAATTCTTAGTCCAGCTATCATATTTCCTAAATGTCTTTGTTTTGATGGATGTTTATAAGGTGTTATTCACATTTAGAAAACATTAAGTCATAAGTATAACAAATCTTTGGTTCTTACAAAAGTCTTCATATAAATATATGTATCTTTTAATTACTATTTGAGAGGAGTGATTTTAGGGTGTTTTTCAATTACTTATACATCCTTTTAATTCCAAACTTTTTAATTTTTACTCATCAATTCATAGTGAGAAGACAATTAGCAACGTGTCTTATTCTTCTATTTTTCAATCTCTTCAGGCCTTCCATGTTCTGCCATTTTAAAGGCAGTACATATTGGTAGTAAGCTCTATATGGTTCAAACGTGTAGTTTAAGGTGCTGGGGTTGAAGTAAAGAAGATGTCCAATGTTCTTTCAGTAATAATAAGTTCCTCCCAAATCAATAGTAAGTCAATATCCTTGAAAGGTGGGTTGGTGTTTGTACTATTAACTTGAATACTTTTATTTTTTTTCTTTATAAATGAACCAATGCCTGCAAAGACTATGGATCTATATCTGACCACCAAGCTACAATTGATAATATGGATATTGATTTTGTAAGCCCTCCTCATTAGTCTAAGAATGAGGAATCAATGTCTTTATTCATTGTATGATAAGAAAAACATAGACAACAGGAAATTTCTGTGAATACAGGAGAACTTCTCTGGCAACACTTTCAGATTATAGTACACCACATAAAATCTACAGATGCACTATGACATGAAGGCCAAGTACAAAATTGTGAGTGAATTTTGTTATTAGTTATAAACCTAACTTTATCACATAAAGGAGTAGTAAAAATTTGAAATTGTTTTCAAGCATAGTAGAAAGACTTGATGATATTATTTCGAACAAATTCTTAGCATTCTGGTTTCATCTTTCAATTACACGCACCGTCATTGTCATCTTCATGGAATAGAAATCCTGGAATTATAGCATTTATCTCATTCTTTGGTTTCCCTAGTATTTATTTTAGTTGTTTGATAAGTGGCTATTTATAGTCATGATATCTTAAGGGGAAATGGGAGAATTAGAAATTATAGGGTATCACCTAGTTATGACCAATGCTAAAAATATGTTGAATAGCCATTATTTTCAAAGATCTGGTCAAAGTTCTTTCTATATTTTTTTCATTTAATTACCTCTGCCATATGCTATCCCAGTTATGAGAACTCTGATGTTCAATAATTAAATAATTTTCTTTAGCTGCTCCATCTACCTGAAATATTCTTCTTAATCTTTCCCTTTGGCTTTATCTGATTAAGTTATTTTATCTCATAAAGAACTGTTCTCAAATACCACCATCTCAGTAAGGCCTGCCTCACTACCCTATCTAGAATTGAAATTCCTTCTCTCCACTCTATTTCTCTTTTAATTTTTTTTATTCTGGTTATATTTATTGCCATTTAAAAGGTTCTATATGTTTACATTATTTCATTTTTATTGTTTTCCTCCCAAACTGTAATTTAGTAGGGTTTTTAATTTTCCAATGAAAAACTCATAGTCCTTGAACAGTATCTTGAAAATAGAAGACATTTAGCCAATAATAGTTACTCGAATGAATTTAGTCTAAATGAGCTGAGTCACTTCAACGGTAGTGAAAGATCAGGAATGTTTAGTACATTGTTCAAACATGTTGAATAATTACTTGAACAATAAAATCTTATATCATGCTTTATACAATAAAATGCCTCACTCTTTATTGTTTTAGATTGAATTGTGTTTTTTTCTTATTGTAAACGTGTCTATCAAATTGAATTGCAGAAATATCTAGAGAATGTATTCAAACATAGTAGCATATTCTTAAGAGAAGAAAGCAACCCTCCAAGGCATAGGAAGTGTGTGGATTTTGTACTGACTTCTTGATCGTTCAAATGAATGTAGAAAAAGCTTGGCTGCATTTCAGTTAATGTATTTAAACTGTTCTGCATTCTGATTTCCAATGTAGACTGATAACAAGTTAATGATTTGTATTTTAAACACTGTAAGAAGTTGGTTCCTACAGCATCTGCACAGGCTCATTGCCTTGGGGAAGACATAAACTGAAATCACATTGGTACAACCACAGTGCAAACATTTTAGAGATTTCTACCTTTGTGTGTGGAGGAGGGAGGTGTATAATATAATGTTCACACACACAGAATATTTGATCATGTCAAAAGAAAGTGAACTTCCAGTTTACTCCTAAGCATAACTCTAAGTGACATTTTTCATGTTTTTTACCTAATTTGTGTGTGTGTGTGTGTGTGTGTGTGTGTGTGACAATAGAGAATCTAAAATAGTTTATTTTTCAACCAGTTAAAATGCCTTTCCCATAAGTTGCCCAAAGCTATAATAAAAGGTATATGACATTATGGAGTATTTTCAAACATTTTTTTTTCTGAAATAAGTTGTCCCTAAAGGTGCAGATGCAGAGAAAATGTATAAATAGTTATATTAGAGTGAAACAATGGGGAATACATTATGATTCTTTACTGATAATAATTCCTCAGTGGATTTTCAGCAAAAGGGATTTATTTATTTATTTATTTATTTATTTATTTATTTATTTTTGTGTTACTGGGGATGTAACCCAGAGGTTTTCTACCTCTGGGCTACACTCCCAGACCTATTTTTTTTTTTTTAATTCAGAAATAGGATCTCACTAAGTTGCTGATAGCCTCACTAAGTAGCTGAGGCTGGCTTTGAACCTATGTTCTCCTTAGCTGGGTATGGTGGCACGTGCTTATAATCTCAGTACTTGTACTTAAGAGGCTGAGACAGGCGAAATCACAGGTTTATGGCCAACACCAGCTACTTAAGGAGGCCCTCCGCAACTTAATGAGACCCTGTTTCAAAACAGAGAATTAAAAATAGGTATGGGGATATAGCTTGAAGATAGCCCCTGAATTCAATCTTCATTATGCAATAAATAAATAAATAAATAAATAAATAAATATTTAAACATAAAAATAAAACATTATAGCCGGGTGTGGTGGCGCACACTTGTAATCCCCACGCTTGGGAGGCAGAGACAGGAGGATCGCGCAGGTTCGAAGCCAGCCGCACGCACTGGCTTAGAAGACCCTGTTTCCAAATAAAAAAATGTAAAAAGTAGGTCTGGGAGTGTAGCCTGGAGGTAGAAGGGCTTCAAGGAACCCCAGTACCACCAAAAAAAAACCCCAAAACATTATATTTTTTAATTTTATTGGCCATTATTTTACAATTGAAAAGTTAATTTTTTTTTGTTTTTTTTAGCCAGGTGTGGTGGCATACACTTGTAATACCATTACTTGGGGAATTGAGACAGGAGGATCACAGGTTTTCAACCAGCCTCAGCTATTTAGTGAGGCCCTCTGCAATTTAGTGAGACCTTGTTTCAAAATAAAGAATAAAAAAATATGGCTGGGCATGTAGCTCAGAGTTATAATGCCCCTGGGTTCAATCCCTAGTACCGCATAAAAAAAAATTCTTTACCAAAGTAGTATTTAATTTGCCTTTTGCTAAAACTACTGGTTAATTAAAAAGTCTTTGGAAATAGTTATTGGTTACTAACATCAAATATTTATTATAGTAATATATTAGTTCTTATTTTAACAACCCATAATCAAAGTGAATAGCATAGTGAATAAACTTCACAAAATCAGAGATTTGGGTAATATAGATAATGCTTTCCAAGCATCATTTACTACTTGGTGAATTCACTTAGTAACATAGGATTGATGACTTCTGTTTTTTAATTAGCATGATAAATACTGAATTTTTAATATATTTCACTTGTGATTTACAATATAAAGACTGAAAGTTTTTTTTTTTCTTTATTAGCTGCACATTTTTGTCTGGGAAAATCTCTTAGTTGCTTCTATACATATTTCAAATATTCAATTTCCAATTCTTTAAAACTTTAACATATACCTACACAAAGATTGACAACTCTGTGCAGATGGCAAAATATTTCTACATAATTAAAATATGTTTTTAAATTTAAAAAAACCTATGACAATAAACACTAACTTTATTATTAGCATAACCAAATGCTAGCAGAAAGCTTTCAGCTATACTCCATGGATTAACATTTTTAGAAACCGCCTCTTCCTGTGGCCTTGTAAGAGTCATTCTCAATTCTAATCTGCTGTATGATGTGTGTGTGTGTGTGTGTGTCTGTGTGTGTGTCTGTGTGTGTGTGTTGCTGGGGATGAAATCCAGGGCATTCTACCTCCGGGCTACACTCCCACACCTATTTTATATTTTATTTAGAAATGGTTTCGCTAAGTTGCTAAAAACCTCACTAAGTAGCGAGGCTAGCTTCGAACCTGTGAGATACTCCTGTCTCAGACTCCCAAGTACTGGAATTACAAGTGTGCACGACCATGCCTGGCTGCTGTATGGACTTATAGAGTACTTAAATAGTCCCTGAAAGCCAGGCATGGTGGTGCACTCTTGTAATCCCCGCTCTTGGGAGGCTGAGACAGGAGGATCGCACAGGTTTGAAGCCAGCCTCAGCTACTTAGTGAGGCTTTCAGCAACTTAGTGAGACCCTGTTTCCAAACAAAATATTTTAAAAAAGGTCTGGGAGTATAGCCTGGAGGTAGAAAGCCTCTGGGTTCCACCCCCAGTACCACCAAAAAAAAAAAAAATAGTCCCTGAAATCCATATGTGGAATTAATAATATACTTAGTGTCGACAAGCTCAATACAAAGAAGCTGTTGCTAAGTAAAACCTAAACTTTATTTTATTAAATAACATGTTTGAATAGCACAGTAAGTCTAACCATGAGAAACTAGAACCTTAATCACAGAGATGGAGCAAGTTTGGGAAATTTCTCTGGAAATAACCTCAGGGAGAGAGTGTTTTGCACGAAGGTTCGGGTAACTTCAGGCAGCAGTTTGGGCTTACAATTAAACAACATACTCAAAATATTACATATATACATGTAGATTTTTTGTTGTTGCTGTTGGAAGTTGGAGTAATAGCATGGTCAAATATGTGGGTTCATGGCAAGCAAAGAATCAAAAGAGTCTACCTCCTATGAATGAGAATGGAGAGAGATGATAGTAGCTATGAAATAAATTGTATGAGTTTTAAAAATGCAGACAAATAACATTGGAGATTTTTATTTTATTTTATTTTATTTTAGTGGTGCTGGGAATTACACTCAGGGGCATTCAACCTCCGAGCTACACCTCCAATTCTGTTTTATTTATTTATTTTTATTTGGAAACAAGTCCTCGCTAACTTGCTGAGAACCTCACTAAGTTTCTGAGACTGGCTTTGAACCTGCATTCCTCCTGTCTCAGCCTCCCAAGACTGGGATTATAGTCGAGTGCCACCATGTCTGTGTATTTTGGAGATTCGAGATTGCAGATTGCAAAACATCTATTCACTCCATTTTTAATTCTAAAGAAGTTGCCTTAAAGAAGTTGAACATGCCTTAAAGAAGTTGAACACTAAGGGTCAGGCTAAAGAAGCATTTTCGGACTGAATATTTTACCCTGTAGTTCGTACTACTGTCAAGTGGAAAATTTGGTCAAATAAGGTGTAATTAAAGAAAGACTCAAATCTCCCATTCTCTTTCACTGTATCCTCATACTACCCAAGCATTCATAATCACTGTGTAATATTCA
The DNA here is from genome assembly GCF_963383645.1 of Muscardinus avellanarius. Taxonomy (NCBI): domain Eukaryota; kingdom Metazoa; phylum Chordata; class Mammalia; order Rodentia; family Gliridae; genus Muscardinus; species Muscardinus avellanarius. The sequence continues at coordinate 31,464,301 of NC_137800.1, forward strand.
GTGACTTTGAAGTTTTCTCCAAAATCTGTCAATATAAGCCCTCTCCAATTAAATTACTTGCAAATATGTTTCCATCTCTTTCATATACTATGATGTACACCTAAATTAAGTTATCCTATTCCCCACTCTCTTCTGCTCCTGCCAGTTGAAATATTTTTTAGGCATGGCTCAAATTCTACCTTGTGTGTGAAGCTTTGTCATTTCCAGTGAGCATTCTTATTCTGTCAATGCTGGTCTATGTATAACAAGTATTGTGCTACTTCCAATCTGCTGGCTGGTATCATTTCGTGTTACTCATGTGTGTTTTATCTCCCTAACTAAAAGGTAAAATTTTGATGGAAGGGACAGTGTTTTAGAAATCTCTAACACTCTCCCCTGTGCCTGCCACGTCACAGCATAAAACCTAGGTTGAGCATACCAATTCAAATCCTTATTATGATTTCCACAGCTCATTGTGAAGCAAAGGATAAAATACTGAGACAATGGTTTATTTTCTATTTCTCCATGGTTGCCCTAGAAATGGTAAATATGTTTTAAATAAGGAAAACACTAGAAGGTGTTTTTGGTTGACTTTCTGATCCTCAGGCAGTTCACTTAAAGTCTCTGGTACTAGCTGGTCATGGTGGCACATGCCTATAATCTCAGTATTTGGAAGGCTAAATTAGGAGGATTATAGGTCTCAGGCGAGTGTTAGCAACTTGATCAGACCCTCATCAACTTAACGAGACCCTGATTCAAAATAAAAGAGTCTTGGAGTATGGATCAGGGGGTAGAATACCTCTAGATTTGAGCTCTCATATATATAAAAAAGAAAATCTGTAACTCAGTTTTTTTTCTTTATCTGTAAAATGAAGTTTACTCACTTTCTGTGGTTTTAGATCAGTAATTTATTTCTGATTAGGTTTCAAAGGTCCAGCAGTATATAATGATTTTATTTAGTCCTCTATATGATGTATTAATTCTGTGTCTCTCATATAACACACACTGGGCTTTGAGGATAGAGTGGTGCTTATTGAAAGAGGCCAGACTCCTGCCCTCCAGAAGGGTACTCACAGGTAAGGAACCACAGGTCAGCTGTAGCACTGTGGCCCTAATGTGAGGTGCTGGCACCAGCAGCACCACCGCCGCCTGGGCGCTTGTTAGAAATGCCTTTTTCTGTCCCCATCTAAGATCTGCCATGTTAGAAGACCCAGGAGTCAATTCCTGCAGTCTGCATGTTAAGCACGCTCTCTGACATGCTATAGTCTGATTCTGTTACACAATAGAGATTGAGAACTATTGCTGTAATGAATTGAAACTAAAGTCTGTTTGACAAACAGACTCTTGCTGATAAGGTAACTGCAGAGATTTAAAACTTCCCTCATTTTTTCCATTGTGTCAAGTAAGAATGCTTTAATATTTTCTTCTGACAGTAAAGTGAATATTTCCAAGGCATGTGATACAATACTTGGAAAATATTTATATGATTTCTTGGTAAACTTTAAGAGTTTAAATGGGAGAACTGATTCTGTTTTTCATTAGGGGTTCATATATCAAAAATTCTTTTCTATTTTTTATTTCAAATAGAAGAAAAGTCTATTATTTGGGGAACAGTATTTTATTTGTTTTAAGATTACAAATTGGTTCAAAAATACAACTGAACTAAGTGGGTGTGTTGGCATATTCCTATAATCCCAGCCCTTGGGGGGCTAACACAGGAGATCACAGGTCTGAGGCTTGTGTACAATAATTTAGTGGGAACATTTTTCAAATTAAAAAAAAAATAGGGCTAGGGTGTAGATCAGAGTTAGAATGTCCTTGTGTTCAATCCCAATACAGTAAAGAAAAGGAAAGAAGAGAAAAGAAAAGAAAAGAAAAGAGAAAAGAAAACACAAACACACAAAAACCTGGGCTATTCACTCATTTCATTAATTTTATATGAATTAATCTGTTTGTTGTAAATAAGTAGATTATTTTTTCACACAATGTATGCAGACAATACTGCTATAGGTCATGAAGGAATATCTTACTTTCTCTGTAATTGCTTCAAATCATTTTAAGTAGACCTTCACTACTCTATGTTCACAAATGATACAGATGAAGCTTAAAGAATTTTTGCAAAATAAACTTACTTATGTAATGGTGCCCCAACCAAAACCAAAGAAAGACCATTTAATTTACTATTTCTTTCTCTTCCTTGGTCCCCACAGTTAGTATAACCACTATCCACAGTCCCAGTCCTATATATAAGTTTTGTCAGTTCAGACTAATTTTGAATCATGTGTCAGTACTTTTCCAGTTTTTTTTCTGTACATGCAATATTTTGGGGGAATTTGTAAATTTTTGGCATTATTAATTATGTAAAATAATTAAATGTCATTGCTCTGTATTTTAAATCATTTCAATGAAATATATAAGTAAAATTTATAAAGAATTTAGTGCACAAATCTTCCTACAAAAGAAAAGGCCAAAGAAAGCATTAAGAATGATCTTAGAGAATCCAGGTCCCAAATATATTTAAATTTCTGCTTTCATACTTCACAATGAACTGAGTGTTCTGTTTTCCAGCTCACCTAGGACAGCCTCTCTACTATTCCTTTAGAGTCTATTATTGTTTTCAGTTTCAAATAACAAAAGGCTCTGCATAAGCATGAGTCCCATAGGTACAAGAAGAGATTTAACTAAGAGTTCAGAGGTACCAACTTCCCAACTCACCCCCCGGTAAACAAACATTGTGAGTGAGATATTTGGAAATGGTTTTCTATCTTGAGAAATAATTAGCTCCTTCATAATAAATAGTAAAGCATTGGATGTTGCCATTATTTAACTTGTCCCTTAAAATTTTGATGTGTGACTAGATGTGTAAAATAGGATGGAGTGATGGGAAAGGGAACTCTTTTCCAGAAATTGGTTTCAGGGCCCAGAATTTAAATCTACTCTTTTAACACCCACATCACCATGTGCTCTCTCTCTCTGTGTTTCATTACATGCCTTATAAATGATCATTACCAGAAAAGACATCTTGAAGCAAATTGCACAGAACATTCAAATACACTTGCCTTCCTGTACAAACGTCCTGAGAATCGGATCTTAGTAATACTGCTTAACTTTTGTGATATCTGTAAGGTAAATTTGGATCTTAGCAGCAGTTCCTTTATGTTAACAGTACTAGATAATGTGATGCCATTGCAATTTAGATTTAATCAGATGCATTCTCTTTAGTTTAGAGCCAAATGTTTTGCATTTGGATTTCTCTGTTGTCATATCAAATGTTCGCTGATGTTCCAGACTTCTCATAGTTGCCAGGACAGAAATGTATACAAATCAGCATTATGGATGAGAATGATATGTAAGTCAATTTGGTATGTATAATCAATGCAAATTCTAAATGATGTTATAATGTAAGACAAAAATAGCATTTGTTATTTAAAATATCTAGTACCTGGAGGAAAAATACATTTTATACCTCATAATTAAATATAAAAGGGATCAGCAGTAAAAATTTTATTCAAGCATATTCAATATGGTTTAAGTTATTTAAAATTTTATATTATGCATCCCCATAGATTTAGGAAGTAATACTTCTACATTTGTATTATTGCAATGTTGAAGAAAATGAAATTATAAATACATTTCTTAATAATTCATTTGCATATTCTAATTCTCTAGAATAAACAGCAAGTCATATCTCTCAAATCAGGAAGAAATTAAATAACCTAGGTAGATGAAACTAAAAAACAAAGATATGAAAACAATGTTTGCTAAATAAGCCGATGTAAAAAATGTATTTATATCTGTGTCATGACATCAAACAAATGTGCCATCACATTTGACTTGACATCTGCCTGTACCTTGAATTGAAAATGATTACGTTCAGGAAGGTGTAATGGAGTATTTTAATGAAGGCACTGCAGTCATATGAAATTTTCTCAAAATCATGATAATGAACCTGAAGCCATTAAATTTCATCATTGCAGAAATCCCAGTTATTCGTTGGATTCATAGTTGCTAATAGTATACTACAAATTACATGCATATATATTTAATTTTCCTGACAGTTTACCAGTGTGCATTTTTTCAAAATAGTTTTCAAATTGAACACTGTTTACACCTAAGTTTTTATATTACTTAATTTTATTTAAAAATACAGATAATGATGTGCTTTGCTGACACAATTTTTAAGAGACCAGTAAGAAAACATTTAAGAATGTCTAAGAAATAAATTGGTGAAAAAATAAACATACTGTATCTTCCAGCTACAGTGTTTACAGATCACATGTTGGACAATTCATAGATCAACATCTTATAAATTTGATCAACTTCAAATGTTCTCTCAATTTGTATATTTGAGGACTTAAATTCTGAATTCTTGTCACTAATTTTTTAGTATCTAGTTTCTTTTCTGCTCTTAGTTATGTTCTATGATGTACTTTTATCTTTGTCTTAGTCTTAGATGAATAATAGGAGAGAAAAATTGGAAGTATAAGAAAGGGACTAGACTGCCGGGCATGGTGGCGCACGCTTGTAATCCCCACACTTGGGAGGTGGAGACAGGAGGATCGCGCAGGTTCAAGGCCAGCCGCGCTGGCTTAAGAGACCCTGTTTCCAAATAAAAAAGTATAAAATAGGTCTGGGAACATAGCCTGGAGGTAGAAGGGCTTCCAGGAACCCCAGTACCACAAAAAGAAAGAAAGGAAGGAAGAAAGAAAGAAAGAAAGAAAGAAAGAAAGAAAGAAAGAAAGAAAGAAAGAAAGAGAGAAGGAAAGAGAGAAAGGGAGGGAGGGAGGGAGGGAGGGAGGAAGGAATAAAAAAAGAAAGAAAGAAAGAAAGAAAGAAAGAAAGAAAGAAAGAAAGAAAGAAAGAAAAGGAAAGGAAATGAAAGGAAGAAAAAAAGGGACTAGAGGACTGGCTACAACCTTGTGAAATCTAAGTCCTTGTGTTCTCAAAAAGGAGGACTGACCACTTTAACTCACTCTTTCCATACAGTCATGTTCACAAGTAAAATTTCAGAATTCTCTAAAGTGTGTTGTGCTTATTAATATTAACAACTATTATCAAATTAATATTAAGATCCAGTTATTTTTCTAAGAATGTGTGGTAGATCCCAAAGTTGAAAGGATTGTCATGAGTCATTGTAACATGAACATTATATTCCATCACAACAAAAATTATTTTATTTTTTATAATAGTATTTTTTTTTTTGTAGTGCTGATGGTTGAACCCAGGAACACTCTACATTTGAGCTACACCCTAACTTAGCTCTGGCAAGTTGCTTACAACCTCACTAAGTTGCTGGAGCTGGCTTTGAACCTGCCATTCTCTTGTCTCAGCCTCCCAAGTACTAGGATTACAGGTGTGTGTCACAATGTCTGGACTTTATATAATTTTTTTTTATGAACAAAGTAAGATATCTCAGGCATTGTGGCCACCAAATATAGTCAAGAGAGGCTTGAAACTAGTATTTCTTTATTTTCCCAGGACCCTCCACAAAGATAAAATTGAAAATCTCTTTGATATAATTTGATTCTTTTAATACTCTCTAATATCTTGGATGTCATTTTAATGGATGTTTTTAGAGAGAGTTTGAATTTAATATAAGGGAATTATACTTTTTAATATTAAAATGAAATAATATAAAATGCCCATCTCCTGTCATTGTGTGTCCATGTATGTGTGTAGAGACATAAATAGTGTTTAGAAAATTGTTTGAAATACTCTGCAAGAGGTTTTTAATTCGCAAAAGGCTCTGCTATAAAATGTGTATATTCCTAGCTATATTTAAATTCGAAAAAGTGTGTCTTGGTAAAATCTGATGTATGAAGCTGAGTGTGATGGCGCATAATTGTAACCCCAGTACTTGGGAGGCTGAGACAGGAGGATCATAGCTTTACGACCAGCCTCAGCTCCTTAGTGAGGCTCTTCATAACTTAGTGAGACCTTGTTTTAAAATTAAGAATGAAAAATAGATCTGGGGTGTAGCTCTAAGGTAGAAAGCCCCTGGATTCAATCTCAAGGAGGCAGGGGGAACGAAGGAAATCCTGAAGTATGAAAATTTAGAAATCATTGGACAAAAGCTGCAGAAACATATACTAAATTTTGCATAAATAATGTTACATGGAATCAGTATTATCGAAGTAGAGAATGGCTTTGGGGTCACTCAGCCAAAGTGTGGTTTGTGGACCAACATCTTTAGGATCATCTGGAAGATCATTTTAGGATCATCTGGAAGATTCTACAATGTAAATTCTCAGATCCCAACCTAGATTTATAGAATATGCATCTGCATGTTAACAATTTTCTTGCTTGATTCTTATGACATGAAAGTTTAAGGAGTATATATCTAGAGCATAGTACAAATCTTAAATATTTTTATTAGTACTGAATAATAACTGGATTCATGATAGTTTTTTTATAATGTCCAGCAATGATAAGGTAGGATTTAATACATTTTAATCATAAACTATATCAGATAATTTAATAAACAATTTCCAGGTGGATAGTTAACTACTGTTTCACACACAAAGAAAGAGGGAAGATTTTGAATGGACAGTTTATTTGCAGAGAAATTATTTTTTATCAGGATGGCTGGGCAGTATAAAAGGAGTGGCAAATAATCACGAATGGATGCAAATCTCAAAACTAAAAGAAATGGAAAATCTGTGCTGGGATGTGGTGTTAAAACAACCTGGTACAGAAAAAAATAGAACTGGACGTGTCCTTGACAGCTGGGTATATTTTATAGAAACTAGACTTTTGTCTAGAATTGGGAGGTTATTCAGGTGTGTGAAAGGTGAGAAGATGTTCTTATTTTAATATCTTTCAAAGTAATTTTGTATAATTATTTAAAGTGATAAACAAAATGTAGGATTTATTATAAGTGTTTATTATATATGTATGTGTCTGTATAGATATAAATATGATATAAATATAAATTTAGATCCAAACATAAAAAATACTCAAATGTTTGTCAGAGCACGGGTTATCTTTGGTCTGTCACTTCACATCTGACACAGGGCATTGAGAAGTATCTGCAAAGTGGATAGATTTCCAAGCATAATTAAAAAAATTAGTAAATGTTATTCTCAGGGCCAATGTTACAGAAAAGAACTTGCTTTAAAAACAGGTACGATATGAGTTTTCACATTTTATTTATGTGATTAAACAACTTTACTTTGATAATTTAAGGTATAAAAGTATTTTATCTCAGATATGCATTATCAATAGTTCATAGTTATGATTATAGTGATGGATAGGTTTTATCTATTTTCCTTACCATCTATCTGGTAATCTAGTGTGCCAGAAGCTGTCATCATTATTGTTATTTTTCTTTTGTTCTGGAAGAAAACATCAATAACAATAGAGAATACATCCTGAGAACTTACTGATTTCAGTACTGGGTTAAGCACTTTACCAGGATTTTTAATGTAAACACCCAACCAATCTATGGAGCAGATTCCATGAATAAGTCATAAATGTAGGACAACAAATGAAGGACATTATCAGGCTTCAAGCCCATACGCAGATATAATGGATTATGGTCATAAAGACAGCAAGATATTGTAACTAAACCGAAAAGAAAAGACTAAAACTTGTAGGAATAATATAAATCATAAATCAATACCTCTAAATATTAGCAATAGAATAATTACATATGCAGTATTGATGCTTGTAATGGAAGTGTGATTTTCTTTGTTCTTCCAAAAATTTTTCATAATCCTTGCTATTTGAAAAAAAAAGATTCCCCATTTTCTCTTATTCTATCAAATTTCATTTATTACCATAATCATTAGAGGTTAAGATCATGGTCCATCAGCATTTTCTGAAGAAAAGGAGAAAATCTTTCCAATTTATAGGAGCTTACAAAAGAATTTGGTATATTCCCAAATTGAAGAACCAAGCCCATTGAAGATGAACATTTATCATGAGCTATGAAACTTTCCATTGTGATGGATTCTCATTATGTCCCAGCATACAAACATTTCTTTTGTACCATGCAAAAAGCAGTAGTCTAGGAAATTTGTGCATTTAATGAATGGTACAACTATAATAGCAGGTCATCCACCTGCAGAGTGACTAAAAGTTATACATATTCTGTAAGGAGACATATTTAAAATTTCTGTCAAGTCAAATGTCTTTGGCGTTTTGTTCTCCAATATAATAGAATTCATTTTTTAAAGGTACACAAGTGTAGCTATAGCAACATGAGGGTAATCGCTTTGTTTCTTACAGTACATGTATTAGTGTAACTAGGCAGAGGCATATTTCTTGAGATATGTTGTGCTATGCATCTGAAATAAGGAAGCAGTTTTCAGTCTCAATTTCACTCTCCTTAAATTGGAATATAACTATCATATTTTAATATGGAAAATTTTGTCAAATTACCATAGTGCTACAAGAGAATCTTCTATATTTGGATGTCTCGTCTTCTATTTTTTAATACTATGTGAGCATATACTTGCATCTGTAAATATCTGAGCATGTGAAGTCACTGCTGTTAACATGCAGCTGAGAAATACTGAACTCAAGGAGCTATAAGCTTTGTTTTTTTTTCTTTTTGTCATTGATATTTTTGTTCTAAGGCAAAACATTTTTTCATAACCAAAATTTCAAAATAATGCAAAAACCTGCTTTTGTTTATTGAAAAATGAAATCAAAAGAAAACCACATGAATTATGGAATGTATAGCCTGAAGAAAAAAAAAAAAAACGAGCTACAGAAATGATGTAGAGAAGACACAAGCCAACTAGTACACACTTTCTGTTTCTGGCAGGAACCACAAAACTTCTTCGAAATAGAGACCCAGGATTTGGGAAATGGAATGAGTGACTTCTGTGTTCTTTTCTGCAAATTTAAAGTCACATTTGGTGCTTTATTTAATAACTGTTTTAAAAATTAAGTGGGGTTACGCAGAATTTTGAATTAGCTGTTGACATGTATACATGACATTTTTATTTTATTTTATTTTTCAGTGCTCTAAAGACAGTGTAAATAACATAAGTGCATACAATCGAGTCCTTTTGTTCTCTCCTTGCATTAAATTTTTTGTTAGACAATATGTTAACAAAAGTTCACTAGGAAGAAATAAAAGATAACAAGAAGGTGGGAGGAGGGGACCTTGGCAAACTTGGGAGACACAGCATTTCCTATAAAATAAAAATGCTCCCTGAAGGAGAAAAAAAAAAAGAGATGTTCTAACTGCTATGGGAAGTTCACACCCAGTTTCTGGTTCTAGTCCAGTTTTGCAAATGAGGTATGCAAAAAATGCTCAATGCAGATTTGTGACTTTTATTTAATGAGGGCTGAAGTCTGATCCATTCTTGAATGGCTGAAATTTACATATGACTGTAGGTCAGAGTCTATTGATCTGGTCTAGGCAGCAAAATGAAACTTTCTGGAGCTCTTTATGTTGGCAGTTGAAAATAACTTTTCTGGCAAAGACCTCAAAGGTTAGCTTATGGTTCTTTGAGGAACATATAGGACCTTAAACATAGAGTTTGTGACCCCAACATCAGCAAATAGCAATCAGGTTTCATTTTGAATTTTAGGCACAGTTAGTAATTTGGGTTCTTTTTTTGGAGAGTCAGCTTTTGTTAAAGTTCACAAGTCTAAGCCTCTTAAATATCTTCTATTCAGGCTGCTACTATTAGTGGACCTTGTCTAACATCTCTTATTCTAAAAAAAAAAAAAAAGAGAGACTTTCCTTTTAAAATGCCAGGAATAAGTATCAGTACAATTATGAACTGCACAAAAACACTAGAAGATAAGTTACAGAGTTCAAGCAGAAAAATATTTTAGAAATCATATCAGAATCAAAGCTACCTCTACTAAACTTTGTATGTTTTTATTGCTTACATTTGGACTTATTTTTTATAACTCTTCCAAATATAAGCCAAAGTTTGCTCTTATCAACATTTTGAAAATATAGAAGGTATAATAAGTATTTCTAAAATATAGAAATTATAACAAGTATGAATAAAATTATAACAAGTGTGAAAAATATTACTCATAAGCCTATTTATCATGTCGAGATAATAGCTAATACTACTTTATAACTTCTAAGATAATTCTATGCCAGGCATGGTGGTATGGACTTATTTTCCCACCTGCTTAGGAATCTAAATTAACAGGAGGATTACAAGTTTGAGGCCAGCCTCAGCAACATAGTAAATTTAGTGAGACCATGGCTCAGAACACTTTCCTAGTATTAGCAAGGCTCTGGAGTCAGTCCTCAGTACTGAAAAAAAAAAAAAAAAGATAATAATTTCAAAACATGTTGAACTTTGGACAATGAAAAAGTACTGTCATATTTCATTTGAAATTAGAAATTATGGAAAAGATTTTTTTTTGGGTACTGGGGATGAAACTCAGGGGCATTCTACCTCTGAGCTATACCCCCAGCTTTTTTATTCATTGAAACAGAGTCTCACTGAGTTGCAAAGGCCTCACTGAGTAGCTGAGGCTGTCCACGAACTGCGATCATCCGGTCTCAGCCTCCCAAATTCTGGGATTACAAGCGTGTGCCACCACGCCTGGCTAGAAATTATATCATCATGTTGATACTATCTCTTGAAAGTCTGACTGAACATCATTCTCACTTATATTTAAGATAAGTCAAAAGATAAAATTATAACAAATTTAGTTTAAGCTCTAGTTGGCTTTAACTTGTCTAGAATCAGGTAACACTTCATTCTACAAAATAGACTGAGGGTTGAGATAAGCTGGGCAGAGAAGGTTGGGTTCATAGGCAGAAAGGGCTGAAGAGAGCAGATGTAGAGAACCCAAGGCAAGTGGTCATTTCAAAGGTTTTCCTTATGGAATTAAACCGAGGGATTCTCCTTACTGGGCTCACTTGGATAGACTGGGATCTCTGGATTTTAAGAAAACTGGCTTGTTTCAAAGTTTATTTTGCTTACATGGCACCTAGCAAATGTGAATCCATTGTGATTTTGTCAAATCTGCTTGACCTAGTGCAAGAAGCTAGTCCAAAACAATATCCGTCCATGAATTTTATTTTGACTTGTGCTAAAACTCATTTTGTATTTTATGCTATATAAAATTGTACTCATTTTTATAGCAAATTCAAGAGAATGGTTTTCTCCCTTCTAGTATCTCTGACTCCTTTTTTTTTTTTTAACTTACTCTTAAATTCCCTGGGAGAGAAACAATTCAATACAATTTTCTGGCCACTTCTTAACCACACAGTATTGGAGAACACCAGCCATCCATGCCTAAGCAGGAAATTGTTTAAGAAAATAAGAATGCTAAGGTCTTTCTGTAATAAGGTTTTTCTTCTTGATGCCATCCTTTTACTATCTACTATTCAATTTTCTCTCCATCTGAGCTAACCATCACATGGCATCTAATTATTATATAAAACTTAGTATTTTTATGAATTAAATGCCAATTAAAAAGAATTATATCTTCACTAAGAGATCAAATGTTAGTCCAATTAAAAATGTATATCTTTGCTAAGAGATCAAGTGTTAATTTTATACAACCTTATTTAGTGATCATTTCCATTTTAAAAAAGAAGAAGAAAATAGCTAGAGTTGGCTAGGAGAAAAAAATAGGTAAATATATCTGACTGTTTTGTTACAGTTTGTTTATAAAATCAAAAGCTACATATAAGCCCCTTTATATTTTTAGCATTTTCTTCCAGTGGGTAATTTTGATGTGATATGTATCATATCAAATGCATATATATATATATATGCATATATATATATATACACAAATACATATTATATATGTATATATATTCTCTATATTTACTTTATATATGTATAGTATACATATAATATATATTATATATGTGTTTTATATATATGAATATATATATGTGTGTGTGTGTGTGTGTGTGTGTGTGTGTGTGTGTATACATTCTATGTTATTGTACCAGCAAAGCAAATTACCTTATAATATCAGAATGTATTACCACAAGATAGATATAAACCTGAGTTTATATCTAAAACCTCTAAGGTTCAGTTTAAAGTCCACTATAGTGGTTTGTTTATGTGATGCTTTTGTGCCAAATCAGGTATGGTGAACTTATCCATCGACTCAAAGAACTTCTGGTCTCTGGCAGCCCAGAAAATATGTAAGGAAATCCTCTCCAACCTTCAGAGGGCACAAGTTTTGCCTGCTTAGTGAGAACTTCTTGTTTCTAGTCACTATAACCTTGCCGGCCTTCTGTTAGAGGCTGTGAGCACTAGTGGTAAAAAGGTCTATAGTATTAAACTCCTTTGTGATTATTCCACCTAAGTCTTGCTTTTATTATCTTACTGGGTTTTCATGTTGCAAGTTTCACTTATTTATCTATAAAAGGTGATATCAAACAGAGACCGAGGCTTAAACAACTGAAACTTAAAATTGCATGCAGGGAACTTATGAAAGTATATCCACCCCAGAAAATAATATTGAACCTCACAATTTCCCAATAATTTTGTTAGTGGAAGAAATTTGCTCTTGGCTTTCAAAGTATAGAGAAGAGAGCTAGAGATCTCAATTTAATTTGAGTGTCTATTATATGCAAGACAGTATACTTGTTTTTTTTTTTCAAAGATTCACAAAGTGAGACTGTATTCATTATATGGTCATTATTATAATAACTAAAGTTTTTTTTTCTAGCATTTGCTTCATTTTAGACACTGTCCTTAGATATTTAATTTAATTTAATTCTCATTGCACTATTTTGTGACAGACACCTTTATTATTTATTCATACTTACAAATTTAAAAGGAGACTGAAGAAGGTTAAATAACTTCCCATATGTTATAGCTGGTGATGTAAAAGGTTGGTATTGATATGAAGTCTGTGATTTTAACCTAGGAATATGTTCTCATGCCTTCAAGGTCTTTGCTATTAGGTAGAAAGAGAAGACCAAAGAAAACAAACTACAGTACAGGTATAGTGTGAAAATGGGAGAAGAAAATGCTGTGAGAACTCCGATGTGGAGCAGTTCACTTGGTCTAAAGTAGTAGAGGCTGCAGAATACTGTAGAGAAATAAAGTAACATTTTTAAGGCTGGCTTTGAGGTATGCAAAGAATTTCCATAGCTTAAAAAAAAAAACATTTTTCTTGGTAGTGATGTTGCTTGAAAACAAACAGGCAAGGGAAGGTGAAGCTCAAGAGCAATGCACTCTGGGAGATTACTATGAACAAAGATCTAGGGGAGCAGGGATTACACAGGGCTCCTCCAGGAATGACTAAGTAGGCAGGGTGGTTGAGGAGGGAGCTAGGGCCATGCAGATAATTCTTGACCAGTTTTGGATGCAGGGAGCACCAAGCCAGGACATAGACAATGCCTTTTGAAAGGCTCTTTTGTAATTCATGTTGTATGTCTCTCAATGATCACAGGGAAGATTATCAAAACAGGTTGACAAGGTTCTTACTTTTTGGAAAATGCTTTTTCCTCTACTTTAGGGAATCCCCTTCTATAGAAAGGAACACAGGCAGAAAAAGTAAAAGTGGGAAAAGCTCTTAAGGCAAAGATAACTCGGTAATGCTAGTATAGGAGTCAGGCATTCCTAAAAGAAATATTGATGACTATGTAGAGGCTAAGTGGTTAAGTAACTTTTTATTTCGAATGTGCACTCCAAAATTCTGGAATAGAAAATTTCTTCTCACAGATAAAACTATGTCTACTTCCATATTCTCTATAGCTAAACTTATGGCCCTACATGTATGACTGGAGAAGCATACTAATCTTTTAAACTACTGAATATTTTTATATATGTTCATATATATACATATATAATGAAAACTTGACTTTTCATGTATTCATTTTGCTTTAACAAAATTTTATTCTATAATAAAATGTGGATTACTTTTGAATGTTCAAGAACATTTGAAACCAATTTAATAATTTTTAATATACATTTAGCTTTTTAGAACCTTAAAACATTTCCTAAACCAAATTTAATCTTGTAATCATCTTTTAAGTGGTATTTGTCATTTATTTTCATGGTAATAGTTTTACTGCTTTGTTTTGTACTTGCTGAGAGAATAAAAGCTATATTAATCAAAATAATAAAGAACTCGTTTTTAGTATGTCATTTGTTACATGTGGAAATGTTCAATTTAAGTGTAATAATTAGAGTTAAATTTTTGATTTTGTATTCTTTAGGTTTTAACATATATTTTATCAATCATTTGAACTATATCTATGTAAATAATTTTTAATATAGTAAAAATCTTGTCCGTAAGAGTAAGAATATATATATATATATATATATATATATATATATATATATATATATATATACATATATATGTATTTACTTTGATAAGAGAAAAATTGAAAATATATTATGAATTTAAATATTACTTATATATGAGTATTTCACTACTAATATATAAGTATAGCATGCTAGTCTTGAACTCATTATTACATTTGAACTTCTGAGTATATGCTACTGATAATTTTTGCCATGTAAGAAAAATGTCATTAGACAGAATCATGATTAACATACTAGTACTTCAGGTGTTTTGCTATTCTTTAGAGAGATTCCATATCCTGTTTTCCTTAGGAAAACATATTTTGAGTCATCTAGTAACTTGAAATTATAAGACGGTATGAAGCTACAGCAAGCAAATGAACAGATGTAGATCTAGACTCTTTCCTGGATGTGCTCAGGTAGAGCAACCTCAGACAATTATTTTTAAAGTCTGGTCCCTGCTTATCTTTCACTCTCAGGTCTTATTCAATGTCAAAGAACAACATTTTAATAAATTGAGTTAAAATCAAATTGGTTTTTATTAGTGATTCATAAATCAGGCAGCATCCAAGCTACAAAATAGACAGGAGCTCTGCTGTGTGTGCGGCAGAAGAGTAGGTTAATATAAAGCAACTTGAGTTGCACAACAGAGAGGATGGGTTAACATCAGGCTACCTTCCTAGTCTGGGTTCAAGCAGAGGGCTCCTTTTTTTGTTTCATTTTCTGAAAAACTGACTCATTTAGAGTCTTGGCTATCACGTCCCTTCCGATTTTTTTTTTTTTTTTTTTTTTTTTTTTTTTTTGGTGGTTCTGGGGTTCCTGGAAACCCTTCTACACTCCCAGACCTATTATATATATATTTTTGGAAACAGGGTCTCTTAAGCCAGCGAGGCTGGCTCCGTACTAGCGCAATCCTCCCGTCTCTGCCTCACAAGCGTGGGGACTAGAAGCTTGTGCCACCGCGCCCGGCATCCTTCTGATGTTTTGAAAGTTCATATTTAATCTAAGAAAAGAGCTTAGGTTTTTCTCGATGCTGTGGAGACTTAGCATAGAGTTTGTTGAGGTCTAGTTCAGGAGGCGCTCAGTCCAAACCAATGGGCTCCCATGAGACTGATTTAACTTCCCGTTGCTCAGGATTCATTGGGTACTTTTTCCATTACTGTGGTTCCCTGAAAGACTTGATAGATAAATTTTTTACTCTATTATCCTTTTTC
The DNA here is from genome assembly GCF_963383645.1 of Muscardinus avellanarius. NCBI lineage: Eukaryota > Metazoa > Chordata > Mammalia > Rodentia > Gliridae > Muscardinus > Muscardinus avellanarius. The sequence goes on from NC_137800.1 coordinate 31,479,710, forward strand.
TCCTCAAACCCTTAGTACGTATATACATCTGCTATAACATCTCCATAACATTTACTATACATATCTCACTGAGTATCTGTCTGTCCCATCAGTTTGTGAGCCCCTCAAAGAGCCAGAGATGTCTTACATCCACATATCTGCACCTCTACCACTTCCTACAGTCTCATACACATGGTAGAGACTGTGTACAATTTTGCTGAAAACTATTAAGCACAACGTGGAAGAAATCATGAACTTCAGTTTAGTTAGTGTAAAACCAACATTACCAAGTTTCCATATGAACTTATTTGGGAAAAATGAGAAAAATTTCAAATATTAAATTAGGAGAGAGAAAAAAATTAATGTATTTTGAATTTGACCACATAGGTGACAGAATTAGGAACTAGATCTGCTAGAATTTTATTTAAATATTGGATGGTAACTATTGCTGAGATGCTGCTTGACTTGACTTAAATCAACTGTCTGGGCATCACCAGTGAATAGGTAGGGTTTGATGGATTGGTTTATTATGGGTAAATTGAGCATGGGACAATCTAAATTGATCATTAAAGAGACAGAATCCTGAACTATCCAAGCTGTGGCTATTTAAATTCAGTTCTGTAGCCATGGTCAAATTAGGAGAAAAAAATAAAAGAACAGATTTTTCCAAACATTTCAGAGCCACATTTTCAACACATCTTTGTTAGAAAATACAACATAAAGACATTTTCAATGGCCAGATAAAATCCAAATGTGGCAACTGACAGCAGGCATTATCCTGTAAAACATTTCAGACTATATTACTTTTCCTTTTCATTTTGTGTTTGTCATAAATCTGTTGTCGGGGGGGGGATTTCTAAAAATTGTTTCTATTTTTATGTTAAACATTTCTTGTTATATGGTGAGCTCTTGTTCTGTGCCTTCGCTCAGGAATTTTTCTACTTTTAGTCATGTATCTCTTCTTACACACTGTACTGATGTTATTTTCATTTTAGATTTACAACTCAGACTCTTCTTCTAAGAGATATGTTTTGCTAAATGGAGCTCTGCTTTTACTGCTTGAACTAGACTGGGGCTGATTTCCTTTTTTTTTAAACTTAAGTTCGATTAAATAGATAATATGGGTAAGGTCTGAATTTTCTTTATAATCATGTGATAACTGAGTTAGTTCTTCCAAGAACCAGAGACAATTAAGCTTTGACAACAGTCCTTTATGACCTTCTGTGATCTAACGTACACCAATAAGAGTTAGAAATGATGTATACTGGTCCTTTTTGTTACTCTTTCAAAGACAAAATAATTTTATTGCTTTATTTTGTTACCAGAGCAGTGCAATTTTGATTTCAGAATACAGGAGAAACATAGTTTAGAATACAAAGCAACTGAAATGGGGCATGGTGGTGCAAGCCTATAATCCTAGTACTTGGGAGGCTGAGATAGAGCATCACAGATTTGAGGAAAGGCTCAGCATTGTAGTAAGTCTCAGGAACCTAGTGAGATCGTGTTTCAAAACCAAAAAATAATATTCTTCTGAATCACACACACACACACACACACACACACCACAAAAGTAATTGATATACTACCCTAACAAGGCTAACCATTGCTTCTATTTTGATGAACACACTCACAATGTTTTGTGTGAATAAATATTTTTCTTAGATGCCTTTCATTGGTTGCTCTTGGATTATTTTGTATATTTGGTTTTTAAACAACTCCTTTGGTTTAAACTGTATTTATACATTTTAATGGATGTATAATGTTGAGTAATAAAAGAAATGTAACATAGCTTACTTAACTAATTGTCTATTGTTGAACTTTTATGTTGTTTTCATTTTTTCAATATTGTCAACAGTACTTAAAAATGAGCATTCTTGTCATTAAGTTTTGAACAATGTGGTGAATACTTTTTAGAATTCATTATTTTTAGAACAGAAATTACTAGCTATTCAGAGAGGATTTTCTCTACACACGCCAATGCAGTATTCATTTATTTTTTTCAGTTACATATGTCTAATAAGGCTGACAATAGATTACTTCTTAAGATCTTTGGAAAAATATTGCACAGTACTAAAAGTGCAATTCAATCGGTCACTTCGCCTTTTTAGTAAGTACTGTATACTTAAAAACGCTAAGAGGACCATAGTCTATACATTCACCTAACAATAGAAAAACAACATGAAGAATCCTTATTAAGAAGTTCCTTTAAATTCCCTTTTTGGCAATAGCCATAAAATACTAATATAAATGTTACTTATTTATGTACTTATTAAGACTGACAGCCTCGGCACCAAGCTAATTATGGTCTGTAGTCACAGGACATGTTTTATGCATGTGTTCTGCATTTCGAAAACTGTGAAACAGGTTTTGCACCTTAATGAAGAGAAGCTCAGTATCCTCCTAGCTTCTCTGATTTGTAGGACACAGAATTGTTTTCACACGGTGGCCGTATAAATTAACAGCTCTTCCCTGAGCCAGGTACGAGGTGCTCAAGAAACTCTCAGTGATCCTATTTTTTAATATCTTTAAGTGAAGCATTTCAGAGTTACACAAATGTGACATATAAGTGACAAATGTGAGATAAATTTTTTATCTCAAATATATTTGTTGTTCTAATGTGATTATGCCGAAGTATTAGAAATATATTAAAATTAAGAAATGAAGTGTTCATTAGAAAGTGCAATAAACTGTTGCTTCTCCTGCTCAGTGTTGCGGTGGCTGGAAGGTCTAATTAACTTCTGGTAACAGAGACTCTACTGGCAGGATTGCTTGAGAGAGGATAAATGTCACTAAGGATGGAGCTAAGACTCATTAGCTCTTAAACTGCTATTGAGACCTAATTTCTATTGAAGAGGGGCATATTTATGATAAAGAGTAAAAATGTTTACCTTATGGCCATGTTTAATTAGCCTAATTTTTTTTGTCAATGTTGTTTATTCCCTGTACTTCTTAAGCAGGGAAATGGCCGTAGAGCCTTTCTCTTCTTTACTACCTTTAATTGTTTTCGCTTATGATGATGACACAAGTTCCTTCTTTGCAAATGCCTTTGTCATTTGCATTTATTAAATAATCATTTAAAAAGCACTTAATGATTTGCAAAATATTCAAGCAAATTGCAACTTTTAAATCCTACATTATGTATCCTTCTTCTTAAAAAAGGAAACGAGTAGGCTTCTTACAGCCCCATTATTATGGTCCTGTGTCTTTTAAAAATATCCCTGTTTTATCAAGTTTACTTTTTATTGTTAAATCTGTACTTTATATAAATTAAATTTCTTTCATTCTTTTTCTTTTTTCTTTTTTTTTTCTTTTGGTGCTAGAGATTGAAACCAGGGGGTTTCTGCCTCCAAGCTACGTCCTCAGCCCTTTATTTTATTTATTTTATTTCATTTCATTTGCAAACAGGGTCTCCATAAGTTGCTAAGAGTCCATTAAGTTGCTGATTCTGCCTTGAACCTTCCATCCCGTTTCAGCTGGCCAAATACTGGGATTATAGGCATGGCCACCACTCACAGCTGCTGTCCATCTTTTTAGATAGTACAAAACACATTTTGACAATGAGTAATATATTTCATCAGGTCAGGACACCAAAAGTTAGTGGCTGGAGGTAATGCAGGAACATATTGCATATAAATAAGACGTACCAATGCATCACAATAGGAAGGGGTTGCAGGTATGGAGTGTCCCCTAGAAAAGCCTTATATTTCAATTTCTTAAGCTGAGTACATCTCAAATAAATATATGTTCAAGTTGAGTCTCAGCAGCAGCAGTTGCTATTTGCAAGACTTTGCTTCCATTCAATTTAAGCTCAAATATAATTCCTAGGTTAACTTCACCAAGACTTACTGATCTAACTTTCTGTCTTTGAATTTGTTTCAGTACATCCTGAACAGTGCCCACCTTCTTGTCCACTATTTCCAAATCTGACAACATTTGGTAAAAATAATCCTCATAGACAACTAAAAAATCCATTAATTCTCTGGATTATTCCTGGCTGACCCTCATCATTCTTTATCTCTCATAAAATTGAAAATTTTAAAGCATTCTTTGATCTTGATATATTTGTCAAACCATTGTATATTACAGGAGAAGTATTTATCGTCATCTTCATCATCATCATCACCATCATCATCATCATCATCATCAGTGCTGGGGATTGAGCTCATGAGCATTCTACCTCTGAACTATACCCTCAGTTCATTTTATTTTAAAATAGAGTCTTTCTAAATTGCTGGCCTTGAACCTGTAATCCTGCTTTTTCAGCCTCCCAAGTTCTGGGATTATAGGCATACACCATCACACCCAGAATGGAAAGTGTTTTTTTTTTTATTTTTTTTAAGACAATGCCTATTTTTTGCAAAAATCTGAGTTGTAATGCGTACACAGTTTCTGAATTGTTGTTCTTTTTTTTTTTTTTTTTTTTTCGGTACTAGGGATGGAACCCAGGGACATTCCACCTCCGAGCTACACCCTCAGCCCTATTTTTTATTCTTATTTTGAAACAGGGTCTCACTGAGTTGCAAAGAGCCTCACTAACTAGCTGAGACTGTCCTCGATCCGCAATCCTCCTGTCTTAGCCTACCAAATGCTGGGATTAAAAGCAGGTGCCACCATGCCCACCTCAGCTTTCTGATTTTTAAGTGACTCCTGTTAGCTTTGCTCTAGTTTAGAAAGACATGTCTTTTTAAAATTTTTATTCTAGCTGGGCATGGTGGCACACACTTGCAATCCCAGCACTGGGAAGGCTGAGACCAGAGGATCGTGGTTCACGATCTCAGCTACTTGCAAGCCCTTCACAACTCAATAAGAATCTGTTTCAAAAATAAAATAGACTAAAAAATAGGGCTGGGGGTGTAGGTCAGAGGTTCAATGCCCCCGGATTCCATCCCCAGTACCGCAAAAATAAATAAATAAATTCTACATTATGTTCACATACTCTGATAATGGATCATACACAATATTTTTAGTTCTCCATAATTTATTTCAGAGTTTACCTCTTTTTTCAGTTTTCATAGGATACTTTCATTCTTTCTATATATCCATTTTATATACCCAATATCTGCATGACAGATATTTATATTTTCTCTTAATCTGGCATAAACACAGATCTTGAGAACTCAAGAATATTGATAAAAAATAGTACATTTTAGTAAAAGTCGTTTATTGCCAACTTAAACTTTCATATTTACTGTAGTATCCAAACACACTCACATATTTCTGAAAAACAATTTCTTGTCCCCAGTTTCTACTCCTTGCTCCCATTTCAAGCCATGACATCTTATTTTCATGAGTTTATTGTGAAATGAGTGCTTGTTTGGGAGGAAGAGGCATACAGGTAGACTGGGAAAGACAAACTCAGTAGATGATATGGTGACTGTACATCACCTCAACCACTCAATGTTTATTCCATTTCTCAGGGAAGAAACAAAAAGGAACTACAGGTCAAGAGAAACAGAAGCAGCAGAAGATTGCCAGCAATACTAGGCAAATCATTTCACGAATGCACTGGGAAACATTTTGGGTTATATTGGTTTTTTTTGCCTCTACTCTGGAATGTAGAAAAAGAGTGGGGGAATGTCATCTTTATGGCCCCCAAATTTTGATGTATCTTCAAAACAGAACTTGACATATCTTGTTTTGGCAGCACTAGGGGATGAGAGGCAGAGTCTAGTCAGGAAATCAATGGTGGTAGCTTTGAGACCTGAGGTGAAGGTACCCTTAGCAATTGTAGTAGTTTCCTAGAGCTTGTCAGCCAAAAATAGCAGAAATGTATCCTCTCAGTTCTTGAGGACAGAATTTCACAACTCAGTTTTCATCAGGATTGATTCTTTTTCTTTTCTGGTGGTTGTGGTTGTGGTGATAGGTGGGGAGAGGGCAGAAAATCTCTTCTCTGCATCCTTTCCAGTGTATAGTTTTGCCAGTAATGCTAGGCAGTTCCTGACTTTGTAGATGCAGCATTCCACCTTGACCTGCCTTACTCCTGTGTGTATCTGTGTGTCACTGTTTGACTCTTATAATAACACCAGTTATTGGACTAGGGGCCATGCTAATTTGGTATAAACTTCATTTGATTTTATCTGGAAAGACCCTAACTATAAATACGGTTAAAACCACAGACACACAGTTTAAGATTTTGACCTATGATTTTTGCAGGGACAAAACAGACTCAACAACAGCAATATTGAGCTGATGTTTCAAATTGAAAATTAGTAGCTTTTCTTTACAGCCTTACACTCCTGTGGGGTGAATGGTAAGTGCTTCAAAGGAGGTGCAAAAAAACCAAAACAACTTCATTTCTTGTTATTTTAAAATTTGTGTCTTTAGAGAAAATTCTAATTAAGATTTGAAGGAGCTTACACACACACACACACACACACACACACACACACACACACACAATAGTCAAATGCTATAAAATTGCTGCTCTATGAGTCAAAAAAGTTAATATTTAAAATTTCTTACTATTATACATAAGAGAAGTAAACTAGGAGTCATAAAATTATTACAGATTAAGAAAATGACCACTTTTTTGACCTTGGACTGATATTCTTACATTGTAATAAAATAGATGGTTAAGTTATATGAGGTAAATGCTTTTTAGCCTGAAAAAAATACTTAAATTACAGCCCATGATAGAACATGTTCTTATTTGACTTTTTAAGATTAGCTCATGATGGAACTTCGTATTAGATATTTTTAAGATTTATAAGCACACTTAAATCATGTATATTCAATAACTATTTTAAAACCTATTTTATCAGATGATATATTTTGGCCTCTTTGAGTCAAGCATGATGTGAAAAGATACATTTTATACCATATTTTTACTTCATATTAACCAAGAGTAACCAAAAATAACAAGGTTGAAAGAATCTGAAATCTTGTAAAAGCCCATAAAGTAACTTAAACCCTTTTTAGTGATAGGCTAGATATCATTGTACTTCTTTACTCTTAGGATTTTTATGAAGAATTTTTTTACTCTCAACATTTATCTAAACTGAGCAGCATCAAATTTATTTCTGTTCACTTTATAGGGGCTTGGCTGACCCAACTGCTATCCCCTTAGGTTTGCATTGATATTGTTTTGGAATTTGTAATGTCATCTCATAGATTTGATTTGATTGCATTAATTTAATCTTTGATATCACTACACTGCTATTTCCTAAAGCTTAAAATGTATCACCAAAAATATTTCTACATACTATCTTAAATTTGTTTGAGAGTATTCACTCATGAGAGAGTAAATGTAGCTAAAATCTGTTTTTGAAAAATATTCCTTTGATGTCATTACTTTGCTTTATCAGTTTAGTGAACTAACTTGCATGCAAAATTCATTGAAAAGCAATTGACAAGACAGTAACTGACTAAACTAGAAGTTATTCTGATTTCCTTTTTGATTTTGATTGTACATTCTTCTGAGACTTGTTTAATACTTCCTTTTCCTGACCTAGAAAACAAAAGTGAAACAAACAATCGAGATCTAGTAGAAAAACCCATGAATAAAATTCCACATCTATTAGAACATACATGTTAGACATGCACATATATCAAGCATATTCTTAGCAAGATGAACAAAAATGCCCTGAGTTTCTGATGAAAACAGATGCCGTCAGTTATTTATTAACGTTTAGATGTTTCCCCTGGGGGAAGGGATTAAGAAACTATAGAAAGCATGTTTTATTTAGAGTTTGGTGATAACCTGCTGCTTACTCTGTGCATTAAATAAATTTATATCTTAATTTTCCTTTACTTGTACATTCTGGTAACTTGAAATGCATTACCAGGAACAAGGAGTTTCATTAGAAAGAGCCTGGAGGTGGCATAGACATGTTATAAATAGGAGAAGGTCTGTGATTCTGATCTCATCAGATTGTGAACAAATGCACCTTGGGCCACAGCTCTCATTTCCTTTTTATCTAGCATCCTCCATGCGCTGAAAAGTAGTGGCTTTATTATGTTTATGCACATGTGTATGCATTTTTACTGAATTATATTGGGCAGAGGCAGAACTGATTTTCTGATGGACAATCTAGACAAGATCCAAAGTTGAAGGTATATGAGTTTACGGGTTTATTTTTAATGTTTCTTCTAAAAACATAAACTGTGTTTCTGGCTTTTTTTTTCTCCTGAGTTTGTAGCAGGTACAGAGTAAAGGACAATAACTGGCTATGTTTCTATACCAAAATGTGCATATTCAGGTGCAACTTTCAAAGTACCATTTGCAAAAGATGGATTAAGGAAAAAATTGAGACTAAATAGTATACTTTCACTCTAGGAAAAAAATCAACAAACTTTTCAACTTGAAAGTAATGAGGAAATATCTTTGTAATATGAAAATGCCTACATTAACAGCACTGAAATTAACATTGGTAAACTGCTACTACAGAGAAAAAAGACTGTTACTTAGAATTGACGTATTTCTGAGGGCTCTCTAAGATTTGAGACTTTGGATCAATTTGACAAGATCCGTAAGGATTTCTAGACTCTAGAATGTGATATCATTATACCTTGAGTGATGGATTTTTCCTAAAGAGTTTTGCTCTGCTCACATGAAGATGTGTTCAACACTGTTATTCAATAAAAATACAAATATTATATACAATATGAGCATAAAGTATCTTAAAAATAGCTAAATAGCATTTAGTTATTGACTGTCTCTTTATACCTATGTCATAGTATTTATAATGAGCATTTGAATATTTCATATTTTATATCTTTCTGAATGGTTGTTGTTGAACTTATAGAATTATATTGTATTTTACCATCTGCATTATCAAATAGATGTTTTGAGAGGATGGTTTTAATCAAGAAACAATTCATCTGTGTTTTTAAAAAATATCAGTAATATCTGGAGTAGTATTTTAGCAGATTATAAAATGTTTTTGTTAAGTAGGAGTCTGGTTGGGTTTAAATTCTGGATCCACCCTTGTCAAATGACCTTATGAAATTCACTTAACTTCTTTGGGTCTAGTGGTACTCTAAGATAGACACCTCTAAAATAACATGTCAGTGATAAACTGCTTCAAAGAACTTTGTGAGTTTGAATGGCATATGTAGGTTATGCATTTAGTTTGCTTCAGTAGACATTTAATAATTGTTATAGTATACAATCACAGTTGTCTGGCCAGCTAGTCACACAAGTGTGAAAACCATACATGATTTTCTTTCGTTTTCTGTTTTATAGTTAATGCTTAAATATTAGCTAGGATAAGAAGACTCATTAGAAATTAATTCATTCTCTGATCTTACTAAATTATCTCTCATTTGTTTACCACCCATGTGTAATTGATTCGTTTTAGGAGCAATAGTTGAGTGTGAAATTGGAAGCTTTAATATTTCTATAAAATTTACATCACCATTTTGCCTGATATAAGTTTATACATATGGTAAGAAGGAAGTATATAAAACAATTTGCTTTTTAGTAGACAATGGGTTAATACCCTAATAATAAATGCAGGACACTAAAGGTTAATGGGGTAGAGGAGAGGTGAAGTAAAAAAAATGTTTTGTATCATTGATAACCACTGATTCTAAGTTTTCAAAAGTGAATTATAGAAAAGCATGCACTTTATTTTGTTTTCATAAGCAATTCAGAGTGACACCCAACAGCATCCCTGAATAACATCATCATAAGCTTTGATGTTTTATAAGGAATCAGAAACCATATTTCTTATTGATATATATTTATTGAGGAAGATAAAAGCAGATGAACTTTCCCTCTTGTTCACATTTATAATTTTACTTTTAAAGACAAGGATTTTGTGACTAGCTTCATTACACCTTATTTGAAAAAGACAGTTGCTATGCCATCTGGTTAGAAAATAGAGAGCAATTTCTTAAAGTCGTTGATTTTAGAGGTGAATGATATCTATGTCACTTCTTGGAAAGAAAGATTGGAAATGTTTATAATCCTTAAAATTATAATAGTAAAGTACAAGTCAGGAAATTTAATGTTTATGGTCTAGATTTTTCTTTACCCCCAAATATGCTATTAGTAAGTGAAAAATTGTCTAGTTCATTAAATCTGTGATTGGATTAGAAGCTTTTGCTCTTCCATGTATTCGAAGATCCAAGTTCACCTAGTTTACTGTTGGTATCTCAACAAAAATCAACCTGCTTGGCCATGTCAATTTTCTTTTTTAATTTACATTTTATCTTGTTGAACTAAATGTATTTATATAAAATATTAATTTTTAAAAAATATAAAAATTAATAACTAGACGGGAAGAGAGAGAGATAAATAAAGAAATGGGAGAGAGGCAGACTGCACTGAATGGTGAATGCCTGCTATAATTCATAGGATTTATTAAATAAGGTCATTCAGTAGTTGGTGGTTACCCTGGTACTCTTCTCATAGAGATGATCCTAGGATCTGTTGAACTATCTTAAACTTGCATTTTTTAAAGATCCATATCATCTTTCAAGAACTTTAAAAAATACTAATAGCAACAACAAAATAGCAATGTCTAAGGAACACACCTTGATTATGAATCTGAATCATTTCAAAAATATTAGAACACACATGAGCTGCTCTATTGTCTTTCTGTAGATACTATTGCTACTATAATATATTTAGATATTTTTGTTTCAATTTTCTTCTGTCAAAACTTCCTTATTATGTATATCTATATCTAGACAAATAGAGACAGGCATGGTGGCACACACTTGTTTTTTGTTTTTTGTTTTTTTTTGGTGGTACTGGGGATGGAACCCAGAGGCTTTCTACCTCCGCACTATACTCCCAGACCTATTTTATATTTTATTTGGAAAAAGGGTCTCACTAAGTTGCTGAGAGCCTCACTAAGTAGCTGAAGCTGGCTTCGAATCTCTGGGATCCTCCTGTCTCAGCCTCCCAAGCGCGGGGATTACAAGCGTGCACCACCACGCCCGGCAACACACTTGTAATCCCAGCACTTGGGAGCCTGAGACAGGAGGATCCCACATGTTCGAAGCCAGTCTCGGCTACTTAGTGTGGCTCTCAGCAACTTAGTGAGACCCGGTTTCAAAATAAAATATAAAATAAGTCTATGAGTATATCCCAGAAGTAGAAAAGCCCTTGGGTTCCACCTTCAGTACCACAAAAAATTATACAGACAAATAGATATATAGATTTTGGAGCCAGTCTTTGATTATAGGCCAAAGAAACCTAAGATATACTTAAGTTTGAAAAGATTCTTTTTTTATTAAAAGCAGAAAAGCTGTCAGAAATGGGTTTTATCAGCTTCCCTAAAGTTGATTACAAAATTATTAAGTACATAAGACAATATAAAGTTAAAATTTAATATTTTAAACAGTTATTCTATAAAATACTCATAAAAATCTATATTTTGATTTCTTAAAGTAGTGAACAACAGAGCATGGCCTAGACATTTCGATAGGTAAATGAATAGATATAATAGATATGTAGGCTGATACATGGATAAATATATAACCATACACATATATGTCTTCAAAGTAGTAAATATATTTCATTTTATATATGTATCTCATAATATTTATTTCTTTGTTTTATTATGAAAAATACTTGTTCTAAAATGAAATAATAGTTACTTTCTAAACATAAGGTTTTAATCAAATAAAATTCTCCAGGTGTTGTTAATGAGTAAAGATAATAAGAAGACTGTAATTGCTCACTGTGAGAAAAATAAGAGTATAGTTAAGAGTGAAATATGGCTAGCAGGTTTTATTTATTTATTTATTTTCTTTATTTCTATGGGAAATCAAAAGTGACAGACAATTCATACATTACTAATATCTTCACTAGAGAGAGCTAAGCTCATGTCTATACTTCATAGTTACCAATTAAGTCACTGGTTGAAGAGCCATTAGCTAGAACCACACATTTTAGTGGAAATTTCAGCATTTTTGATGAAAAAATGATATTCCCTTTGCCACACAAGCATGCAAATTTAGTTGTTCTAATCTCCTTTTAGTGAAAATGCTTATTTGGTCTTCATTGCTAGTAGAAAAACATCTAAAATTTTAATTTTAAATTTTTTTGTGTGTGGTACTGGGATTCCTGGAAGCCCTTCTAACTCCGGGCTACACTCCCAGACCTATTTTACACTTTTTATTTTTGGAAACAGGGTCTCTTAAGCCAGCGTGGCTGGCTTCGAACCTGCACTATCCTCTGTCTCCACCTCCCAAGCTCAAGCATTACAAGCTTGCGCCACCACACCTGGCAATTTTAATTTTAAATCTTAAGTTCTTGCTGATGCCCAAGTTATATATGCTTGTTGTATCTCCTGTCCTCTATGAAATCCAGCCAGACTGGTTAACATCCACCCAAGAATTGTATCAAACTGTCGCTGGCCTTCAGACCTTTGCACTTGCTCTGTCCTCTGCTCAGAGTCATTTCACTTCCGGGAACACGTGTTTTCTTCACCTGCCTCTTACTTTCTCATCATCCCACTCAATCAAGTCTTTCCTTCCTCCAAAAAGCATCATTTGCCAGAAGACTCTGTTCTCTCACTTTCTTCCCTATAATGATGACATCTTGAGGATGCTGGTCTGAATTTCTTACCTGCTTCCAAATCAATAAATGTACTCAGTTAACTCTGTACTTCCCAGTTTTTAGCAGATTTATCTAAATATACCCACACATTAGTAAATACTCATTAAATGAATGAAAACCATCATCTCTGCAGAAATGTGTGAGTATACACTTGTGCATTTAAGGCAGATTTAGTTGGTATTCCTTTAATCCATTAGCCAGTATTTCCTAAAATTTTTACTTTGGCATATGTCAGTCATTGGTAAGTATTTAACCATCTTTGGTTAATGAAAAGAAAAATAGTAGACTCCAGTGCATAGGAACATCTTATAAATTTTAGGTTGTTTGGAAATATTAGAGCATATTATAAAGGAAGTAACATGTCCTATGTAATATAAGTTAATTCAATATTTCAAATTGTGATCGTAAAGTATTAGTAAATGCCACATTAAATATTACATATTTAAGTTGAATATTATAATACATTTGTAAACCTTAAAATGCTAATTTACTTTGTTGTTTTTTACCGCCCAATTACAATATATCATGTTTCTACTGCTTTCCAAAGGTTAATGTACCTATATTTATGAAGGAAAAATAAATCACTTATGTGTTTCAGAGTGAATCTTGATTTTATATTTAATATTCAAAAACCTTCAGATGCACAATAAAATATTTGTGTACATTTTACAAATTGGATATTTTAAGGAATTGTGCAGACTCCAGAACATTTTGTTGCTCCAGCTACTATATAGGATCTTATTAGTTTAATAGTCCAATTTTAGAAATTCATGAAAATGCTCTATAAAAAGTAAAACAGCAACAGGAAAAATATTTTAACAGGAATGGGTATGACTGGAATTGTGGTTGTTGGAATAATACATTAGGTTTCTAATTAATTATGGATGAAATGTCTGGTCCATATTTTTCCACATCATCTACCAGCACAGCATCCCTCATGCCAAAATTGATTATGGAAGTAGCACCTCTTCTGTCATAACTGTCTGGACCGAGAAGAATATGATACCTGCAGAACAGCAATTAGCATCAGAAATCAATCATTCTAAGGCTGCGTTTTCAGGGTTCATCCAGAAAAAAAATAATCCTCTAATTGATTCTAGGTGTGGTGCGTTTGTGCGTGCGTGTGTGTGTGTGTGCGTGTTATACCCACATTTTAATAATCCAATTGTGTCTAGATATGGTGTGTTTGTATACACACCCACATGAAGCATATATATATATATATATATATATATATATATATGATCTGTTGAATTGAAAATATGACATTTTCTGCCTTTATCTGAAAGCAGAACACATCAATCTAGTTAATCCCTTGTAAAGAGAAGTGTGAGATCCTAGTGAAACAGAGAAAGCACATGTAGCTTTTAAGTATTTTTTAATTTAACAATCCAAATTAGCTTATGTGTATTTATTAGCTGATTGCCTAGGCAATGCAAGCCTACAATGTTTTCTATATTGCTCTTATTTAAATACCATATAGTTATTATACAAGAAAAGTATACTTTTAATTTTGTTTTATGCTGAAATAGTAGATATGTACTTGTTTAACCAAAATGTTTAAATATAAATCTTTTCTTTCTTTTTTTTTTTTTTTGCAGTACTGGGGATGGAACCCAGGGGTATTCGATCTCAACCTACATCTCCAGCCTTATTTTTTATTCTGTATTTTGAAATAGGATCTCACTAAGTCGTTAAGGGCCACACTAAGTAGTAGATGAGGCTCTCTGTGAATTACAATTCTCCAGTCTCAACTTCCCAAATGCTGGGGTTACAAAAATGTACCACCACCCCAGCTTCCATAATTATTTTTATATACCTATTTTGTATTACTATAATTAATATTTTTATTTATTTGGTAGATATATAAAACTTAAGAATTTTTAAAATATAATTAAGATCTATAAAATAATATTCTTAGTACAATTTTTGAATTTATAGATGACTCAATACAAAATAGTTATAATTTGTTCAATTGAGCTATTTGATCTATCTTGATTTATCTTAATTTTCTACAATCATACAGAATTTTCTTATACCTAATTTATGTAAAAATTAGGAAGATTCATTCTTTGTTGATTCTAATATTGAAACAAAACATACCAATTTTCAAGAAAACTTTTCCTATCATGGCTTTAGTACTTAAAATTAAACTTTCTGATAAGAACTAGCTGCATTTATAGTTTATAATAATTGTAAATGATGAAAATAGGTATTGAATAAGTCTACACAAAGGAAATGCAACCATAAATGCATAACCTACCTTCATAGCCTACAGGACATTATATACTTATAGACAAAAGCCCTGTTCTGTCAGAACCCACAGTCTGAAGAAAAGATAGGTGGCGGTATGTCCTCTGCAATCTAAGGCGTTGGTGTGTTCTGGAGTCCCAAAAGCTAGCTGGGCCAGAGCTTCTGATGCAGCATAAGGCCCTTCTTGGTGGGGTCAGAGAGATTTTCACAGAGAGGGCCATTGCTTTGGCACTGTAGGTTTATTAACAAGGGCTTCTGTGCTGTCTGTAACCCCGTTGCAATGTACGCATGCCTTGGAATACCCCAACTTGGATGACTCTAAGGGATGTTCTCGTTTACTATTAAGAGGCTTCATTCACTGATGTGAACTTGGAGAAACAAACAAACAAACAAATAATGATAATAATAATAACAACAAAAGAAACAACAACAATACTATACTTTCTGTCCAGGACAGTCCTGGTCTATCACCTTGCATCCAGTATTTGTTTTGTAGGCTTGCTTAATAGTACATGCTATTCTAAATTATCTTTACTAGACAAATATTCATTCGCATCATTGTTAACTGTTCTTCAGCATAATGAAGGACTGGCTAAGCTACTACCCTACATGTTGCTTAACAATTGATAATGTGTATCTTGTATTTGACAATACAACTAATTCAACTTTTCACGCAAATGTTATAGATAAAAAGTCCACATGTCAGTATACTCATTTCTTAAAGCCAACAAAACGAATAATCAAATGGCAGTGTGACAGGATTCTTCTAAATACAAGAAAGACTAGAGAAGTACTGTTTCCTAGTTATTCTCATAACATGATATGCAAAGGCTCTTTTAATCTTCAGTGGCTGTAAGCACAGACATAGTTAATTAGTACTTGTTATTTAATCACAAAATTGAAACATTTACTTACAGTTTACCCTTTAAGCTTTGGTGCTCCCTGATAGTATAGAGCACCATGCATGCATATTTTAGGCATAGGTGGAATGTGAGCCCAGGTCTAAAGAATCAGTATTCAAGTTATCCAGTTTTGGTTTAGTTTTCTACAGTTGTATCAGTTTCTGATTGCTGCTATGACAAAATGTCACAAACTTAGTGACATAAAATAAAACCAAACTATCACCTTACAGTTATGAGATTAGGAGACCAAACTGGCTTGAATCAGGAAGATGTGTTCTTTCTGGAGACTCCAGAGAATTAATCTGTTACTCATGTTTTCCAGCTTCTAGAAGCTACTCACATTCATTGTTTGGTGGTTCTGTATAACTTCTACCTTTTTCCTATTTTCATATCTCTTTTTTTGACTCAACTTCCTGCCTGCCTCTTAGAAGAATCATTGTGATTACATTAGTACTACCCAGAAGATTCAAGATAATCTCCTCATCTGGGGATCTTTAATTTAACCACACCTGCAAAGTCCTTTTGCCATACAAGTAACATAGTATCAGGTTCCATCCATTAGGATGTGGGCATATTTGAAGATGCATTATGTAGTTTGCCACAGTCAACTGCCTTTGAGGCTTTGGGTTTATTTGTAGTAAAGGTGAATTAGTTGTCTCCTGTGTTAACTCTTAGCCTCTTAGATCTTCTAATGGAACAGGAATCATTGGTAAAAGAGATAAGAATGGGATCAATACTGCCTATGAAGATAGCCAAGTTAGGTAACCACCTTTTATATACTTATTTATTTTTTCAGGGAGAGCTGAGTGAGTTGTCAAATTTTATTTTGCCGTTTCTTTCCTGAGTTTATCAGATATCTTCATGAACATAAATTAATATATATTTCCTCTGACACAAATTTATTTCAAAAGAAATACATAAAACAATACTATTAATAGGACATATAATAAACAATTTCTCTATTAATACATTTTGATATATAACTTAGTACACTTTTTGTGTATTTGCATTCAAGTTATTTATTGATGATGTGGTCCTGTTTCTTTTCTGGGTGCCCTTGAGTTTTAGATGACATTTTCATTAGGGTCAGTAATCATAACACAGCATCCTACTGTGTTAACTTTGTTGATAGATAACTATATGAATATTATTCTAATATTGCAAAATAATTTAACATTTTTATATTTTTATTACCACAGATATTTACTTATCTCGATCATCAAACTATTTCCCAAGTTTACTTCATATATAATGAAACGCTTTCAAGAAAAAATCCTCTACTTTTTTCCCAACTAAAGTTAAATTGACATTGCATACATCAAAAATACATGTTTCATTTAATAACTATAAACTAAATGTTCAACATTTTTCCTCAAATCTTGAAATCCTTTCAGCAGAGCTTATGTAGCATTTTCATATTGTAATAGAAATATAAGAAGCACGTTTCCACAGAAAAGGGATGAGAGTTTGAACTACCTTGCATTTGCCTTAATCAAGATGTGAAATGCGTTCCACTTGATCCTTTAAAATTGTTTCTACGACATTTGCCACAGTGGTCATTAGATTAGATAGTAATAGCCCAATGTGTATTTGGATCCTTTCCGTTTTGCAGAAATAAAGAAACTGTGTTGGCTACTTTTCTGCTTTATGAGCCTCTGCAGGAACAAATGGGCTCATAAAATGTACATTAAGAGTTCTCCAATTATATTCCTATTTCTTTTAGCACCCCAGCCTCTTAATAAGCTTTTTCTGAAGTTTCTCGTCTATATTCATTTAATTTCCTCAACATTCCTCATAAGCTTTCATCATGATTTAAATGAAATCCTTTTACAAGGTGCAATAGAATTACAACCAAGTACATTCACTAAATATATTTCCTTGCAAGAACTTATTTCTCTACTTAGAAAAACTACTCTGCATTTAACAGCTTAGCTCTTTTTAAAATTTTTATGAAAACAATAAATTGAATATACATACATATACAGAAGCACACATATGAGCATATACAAGCATATATATTTAACCATGTAGTAATATGTTCCCCAAATTTCTATTCATCTCTCTCATATATTGCTCAAGCTAGATATCATGTATCTTAAGCTAAGCAAGGGCAGGACTACCATTAAAATTCTCATCTCTTACTCCTGGTTAAATGTATTTTCTGGTAAACTTTGCTGTACTTCTGGCAAAGTGTATGGTAAACAATACATACTCTCACCTGAAATCACACGATTCCTCCGCACTGGGGGCCTCATTAACTCTGGTGCAGTAGTTGACCTTCATCAAGCTCCCACTTGTCACTTGCCAGGCACATTGGCAGCATATGGCATATACGATATGAGCAGACAGAAAGTGATTTTTTATATACATCATTTTTTACTTATCATTACTGGATAATGCAAAAGTGATGGGTATATTATTTTTTTTAAAATTCTTGTTACTAGAGTTTGAACCCAGGAGCTTTCTATCTCAGAGATACACTCCTTTGTTCTCTTAATGTTAATTTTTTATTGTAATATGCTTCTATTGGTGCATTATAATTATACATTATAATGAGGTATAATGAGGTTCGGAATGATAAAGATATACATACATACAGCATTTGATGTGTTTTCCTCTGTACCCCCTTCACTCCCTCCACCTTCCTGTTATTGTGATTGATGTGGATAGCTTCACTTTCTACATAGAATTATTTGAAGTTTTCTTAAAATCTGTTTTCCCTTCTCACTTCCTTCTCCAAATCTCCTTCCATTATTCTATTGGTATTGTTCCTCCTTTATCTGAAATCTTCTTTTGTTTCTCTGCTTCTCTCTAGCTATTACTTAAGAGAGGAAACAAGGACCGTTTACTTTCTGAGACTAACTAATCTCATTTAGAATAATGTTTTTTATTTCTACTAATTTTTCTAAAAATGACATAGTCTCATTTTTCTCTATGGCTGATTAAATTTCATTGTGTATCTCACAATTTCATAATTCATTCATCTTTATAATTTTAATATACTTTCATTGGTGTATTAATTCTCATATTATAATGTAAATCATGTTAATAAAAACATACATAGACACGTCACTTGCTGTGTCTCCCCTGGCTCCTGTCCAACCCTCCCTGACTGGTCCAGTCCGTCAGCGGTGGGGCTGAGAGGATGGTGAGTATTGATGGCCCGAACACAAACACACACGAGCCGGGAGCCAAGTCAAACAGGAGCTTATTTATTCTTCTTCAAGCAACATATATATATAGCACAAAACCACAAGGGGAATTTTCAGTGAGGAAATAGCCTAGCCTATCGGGATAAAGGTCACCACTTCACAGACCCAGCATGTAGCTCGCAGCCAATCCCAGGCTAGTACACGAGCCATTCGTGTGTGTGGAAGCTCCTTTAAAGGTAAAAAAGGAAAAACTACTCAGTCTCCCGACCCATAACGAATGGGGAAACCACACCTTCGTAACTTCTTCCAGCCGCCTTCTTAGCCCCTTTTCTGCAGAAGTTCTTAAACTTTACCTGAGGCTTAGCCTGCAGGCCGCTCAGGCCGAGGGGGGCTGCATCTCTTTAGGTGCTGTGTGCACACACCCCAACACCTCCCCTTCCTCATACAGGGTACTGAGATTGATATCGTTATACTCAGACATGTACATAAAGCTGATAGTACTTATTCCTTTATTGATCTTCACTCTTCCCCTTCTTCATCCCCTAGACCTCCTTTCTGACTCCACCAAAGTTTCTCTTCCATCGTCTAGAGTCTCTCTGGTATCCCAATTATTTCCTAGCTTCCACATATTAGTGAAAACATAAACCTTCACTTTTTGTGACTGGCTAATCTCACTTAACATAATGTTCTCCAGGTCCTTCTATTTGCTTGCAAATGATGTAATTTTGTTCTTTATTGCTGAGAAGTTCACTGTGAGGAAATCTCATAATTTTGTAATCCATTCATCTTTGATGGACGTCTAGGCTGGTTCTATAATTTGGCTATTGTAAATTTTGCTGGCTAAAAAAAGTGGATCTGACCAGGGAAGCTGAGACAGGAGGATGGTAGGTTCAAGGTCAACCTTGCCTACATAGGGAGGCCCTTCGCAAATTGGTGAGACCTGTTTTAAAATAAAAGATACAAAATAGGGCTGGGGGTTCACCTCAGAGGTAGAATGCCACAGGGTCCAATCCCAATATGCAAAATAATAAATAAATAAATAAATAAATAAATAAATATGCATGTATAACTGTAGTATTCTGAAACAGCATCTTGCTAAGTTGTTGAAGATGAACTCAAACCTGCAATCCTTTCTCCACATCTAACAAGTGATGGATATAATAATATAAGACTATCAAATGGATCATGGTTATATTTCTATATCTTTGCTTCATAGCTAATTTATTCAATGCTTATAAATTTATCTAGAGATTTTAAAATTTTTTTAAATTGGTACATTGTAGTCATATATCCTAATGGAGTACAAAATGGTAGAGACATACATGCACACATCACTCGTTTAGCCCTTCCCCAATTCCTATCCCATTATCTCCCCCCTCCCTTCTCATGTTTGGCTTAGTGGTTGACTTTGATATGTTTGTGAATGTATATCATGTGCATTATGGAGTTTCCCTTTTCCTCCCTCTCATCTCCCCACCCCAGTTAGGTATCCTTATTTGCTCATGTATAGTTTCTTCTTTGTCTAGATTTCCTGCTTTAACTCTCTTTCTCCCTAGCTTAAGCATATGAGAGAGAGCATCCAATTTCTTACTTTTTGAAACTGAGCTCACTTAGCATAATGTTGCTGTTCCATCCATTTTCCTGTAATGAGGTAATTTTATTTTTCTTTATGGCTGAGTAAAATTCTAGTGTGTACATATCCCATAGTTTTGTAATTCATTCATCTTGTTCATGGAGATTTGATCATTTCAAGATTTGAATTTATTCTGTGGGTCTGTCTTTTGAGCAGTGTTCATAGCTTTTCCCCGGTTTATTTTTATCTTTGCTTTCTTGAGAGCAATCATTCTTTAATTTGTTGTTTTAGTCTTATAGTAATCCATTCTAATTGCTAGCTTTATTTTAGCATGTATAAAATTTAAGCTAAAGTTTCAATATTAATAGCTTACCAGTACTGATTTTTTTTGGGGGGTGGTGGTACTGGGGTTGCTGGAAACCCTTCTACTTCTGGGCTACACTCCCAGACCTATTTTTTATAATTTTATTTGTCAACAGTGTCTCTTAAGCCAGCACGGCTGGCTTCGAACCTGTGCGATCCTCCTGTCTCCACCTGTCAAGCGCCTGGATTACAAGCGTGCACCACCACGCCCAGCCAGCACTGATACAAATTTACATTTAGCAATTAACAAAACCCAGGTGTAGTAGGGCATGACTTTCTTGTTAATCTGTTTTCTCATGTTTTCAAAGATCCTAGATTTTTGTCTTGAACACACATTTACTTGTATCTCTTACTGGAATAAAAATTATGATGATTATTAAAAACACTAAAGAATTTAGCCTAATTAGGAAGCATTTACCGAACATTATTATTATTCATTAAATGATATTGTTATATTTTTAAATCATTTATGAAAACAATTAAATAAATTTTAAAAATTACTGATGCATTTTATAAAAACAAGAGTTAAAAAAGAAAATCGTTTGAGCTTTTATCATAAGGAACTAAACAACTAAGAATTGTCTCAAATTCATGTGTGTCTAAGACTTTAATTAAGACACAGACAACTAAACATTAAAAATATAGTAAAATATATTTTAGCGCTGTGATTATTAATAAGTACGCTATGTCACTTCTCATTTTGCAAGGTACAGCACTATTAGAGAGTTTATATAAAAACAGCCATCAATAATGATGAATTTTGATGCATCCCAAATGAGTTAATTAAAATGACAGCAGAATTTCACTTAGGATCTTGCAATAAATGAGCTGCAAACACTCTGAGACTGAACATGTTACTTTGTAAAGGGCCCAGTATACAACACAACAGAAATGAAATTGTAGTAATTAATGCTTTAAAAAATGCTAAAAAAGGTAACTGCCATCTGTTCCTGTTAGGAGTGTTAATATACACTAAATGCATCTTATTATAAAATAGTAACATCTGGCAATGCATTAGTTATTTTTGACCATAGTTTTAAATGAATTTAACTGGACACAATCATTTAAATATAATATCTGAATTAAAATTGTACAACTGAGCAGTGTAGTAGAAATAATGAACTGTGTACAAATATCCAACCTTATTTAGAATTACTTTATAGTTTTCAAGTTTACAATGATCCATTTGCTGAGGTCAATTCAAATTATAAACAGATTAGCCTGAGATATTTTTAAAACAAAAATACTTAATTATAAGATTTTGTGAAAAGTGAAGCTAAATTTTATTTTTAATATTTTCACATTTAAGAGATTCCTAATAATATTTAAAATTACTGATTACAAACTTTTATATTCTTCAAAATTATTTTTGTTGAGGGCTATGTTTTTGTGATGCATAATGAATGGGTTTTTTGTTTTTGTTTTTGTTTTTTTTTAGTGGTACTGGGATTCCTGGAAATCCTTCTACCTCCGGGCTATATTCCCAGACCTATTTTACATTTTTATTTGGAAACAGGGTCTCTTAAGCCAGGAAGACTGGCTTATAACCAGCACAATCCTCCTGTCTCAGCCTCCCAAGCACAGGGATTACAAGCTTGGACCACCAGGCCTGGCATGAATGTGTGTTTTGAAGGAATGTAAGAATATCATTAAAATATGTACTGTACTTAAAGTGAACTAAATTTTCATCCCAATATGTAATCCAAGTCTATTTTTCAATTTAATATTGACTATGAAACAATATAAGATTACAAAATGGCCTCGTTAAAAATAGCTAAAATTTGAACATTATTTTGAATGAAAGCATTATCGTATCATTAAAATATTAAATTTGCTGACATATTTCTAACCATTTTATTGAGAACGAGATTTATTGTTCCTTCTTTGTCATTCTCATTAACTTATATAACTTAAAGAAAAAGTAACAGGATTCTGAGTCTTTTACAAATGCAATTTACAGAAGAGCCAAAGATAAGCCAATACTCAATATCACACTGAAATGAATCCTCATTGATAACTGCACATCTTCTCTCCACTTAGCTTTTAGTTGTTTTTATTTCCTAATATACTTGTGGTTAATGACTACAGAATTTTAAATAAATTATGTTCAAAGTAGTTATACATACTGCTCTATCTCCTGACACACTAGTATCTCCTGACACACTAGAGACAGATTGGAGTGAGAAACTACCCAGAACTAAAACTCTCTTATCAGAGCAAGTGTGAATGTTTGGATAGGTCATGTTTGCTGCTATTAGCTAGGAGGTAATTTGTAGAGATGAAAGAGTAGAGAATAAAGTTTCTGCCATGTAGTGCTCTGGTATATACATTCAATACATATTCCTCATTTACATCATAAATGCTGTTAAAAAAAAAGAAAGTTAAATAAGTGCAACGCCTAGCAGAGAAGCAGACAATGAAATCTGTTAATATTATTTGACTTTTTACTAATAGTAAAATTGCTATTATTAATATTAGTTTTGTCCCTATAGAACTCACCTCCTTTATTCTCATTTTTATTACCTTTATTTGTGGGGGAGGTCTGACTATGTTGCCCAAGCTGGCCTTGAATTCCTGACCTCAAGTGATTCTTCTGTCTCAGCCTCTCAATAGCTAAGAATGCAGTTCTATGCCACTGCACCTGCACAGACACAGAAACAAGACATTTTGTGTAGTAGTTACAGTGGGACGTTAACAGATCAATCTCTCTTGCTTCTTCGACTATGTCATTTCATTCATTCATTTATAAACATTTATTGACAGACATTGTTTTAGGTGACATGGACAACAATATAAATAAGGAAATGTTTTGAGTCTCACATATTCATTACCCTTTATATTAGATGAGGACTTTTATATCTGATATGTATATGGCATATGGGAACTCAAGAATGAGTGCATTATTGCCTGGGGAGCTCAGTGGACCTCATCTGTGCTCTGGAGCATGGAATAGAGGGTCAGTACTGGAATGGACTGGAGGGATCATACATTCTGAGCTCAGCCAGGCGTAAGGGTAAGGTCCAGAAAAGAAAGGTCACAGAATACTGAGATTGGAACCTATTGATGAGAATGCTTAGTGGCAAAAGAAATGTATCTTCCTTCTTTTGCTACTTTTAAATATTTCCTTTGAATAAGCTCCTTATGCTTATTTTCTGTCTATGCAATTGATCTGTAACTAACCCGGCAGACATTGTTCAGACTCAGTGCTCTGTCCATAGTCCACTTGTAACAGGGCAGTGGGGTAGGTTGCAGATAAGCCAAAGAAAGTGCTTCAAGACAGCATGTGAGACATGTCATTTATTGGGGAAAACATACAGAAATAAATGACTGCAGAAAGAAGAGTTCAGTGACAACAGGTTGACATAGCACCTTTCACCTCACAGTGATTTACCAAGAAGTGACTCCTCTCCCTCATGATATTTGTCCAGTGGCCACTGGCTAGACAGGTGATAGAAATCTTTTCCTCAGTGGCCTGAGTTCCACACCTATTTTCATTCAGAGAGAGATTTCCTATGTTCATAGACTTCAGAAGCAGTGAAATGATCAACATTAGCTAGGTTGTATGACCAGCGTCCCAAGGAGAAGCTGTTCTGCTATACATGCAAGGGAGCAGTTTTCTACAGATAACACTAACTTGCTTTAGTTACCAGTATGCATAGGAGAAAGCCAGGGTCTTTCAAAATAATATGTATTTGTACTTTCTGGCCCAGTATTTTAAATTTTTATTATTGTTCACTGATTTTGGCTAGTTTTTTGTGAAAAGAATGGGGGCATTCATGGACATGATGTTTGCCATCGCCTTTTTCTTTAAGAATGATAGGCTCAGGTACACACCTGGTATATTAGAGACTGGAACTTCGACAATGAATGGTGGGTGTACCTTAATGAAGGTCTTGGGTTCTTTGTGTTAGCCTACCAGGACTAAATGACTAGAATGCTAACTTACTTTCAGAAATATAGGATACATTAATAGATTCAAGCAATTTGGGGAGATAAGGTTGTAGGTATGATTAAAATTTAGAAAAGAGAATTATCTCTTCATACTGTTTTTATAAGTGATCTTCAGCTATTTAATTTATTCATAAGTTCCCTTGTTGTAGAGTTCATTGAGGTAAGCACTAATTTCTAAAGGT
Source organism: Muscardinus avellanarius (assembly GCF_963383645.1). Taxonomy (NCBI): domain Eukaryota; kingdom Metazoa; phylum Chordata; class Mammalia; order Rodentia; family Gliridae; genus Muscardinus; species Muscardinus avellanarius. The sequence goes on from NC_137800.1 coordinate 31,504,579, forward strand.
GCAATTTATTTAGTGATGGCAAAGATACAAATAATAATCCTGTCAGTGATTCAGAGAGGAAAATAGATACCTTGAGACAAGTCAATTGTGTAATTCTTATGCTTACAAAGAAAAAAATATTGCCTTAGTACACAGGAAGCAGAAATTTTGATTTCTAATTTGTTTTTTAAATCTTGACTTTTTTATTTAACTGGATATACATTGGCTAAGTGATTGTTTGGAATCACCATGGACAATTCTGATTCTCTTTTGATTTATGACCCCAAGGATTTAATCCAAGGATACTTTAAAATCAGTTGAATATCTATAGACATATAGTGTGTTTCTTTCATGGTTCATAAGAAAGGACTGATTCTTATACCTAAGGGGGAAAAATACTCAAAAAAGTTCAAGCTGAGCTGTAAGATTTATTGGTTTGTAAAGGAGTTTTAGTAAGAGCTCCAATAAGCATGGAATAATAGTATGATTCTAAAAGATAAGCTCATAAATATTTACAAGAAAAAGTTGCCCATATATTTTCTAATAGAAACATATACTGTGGTTATGAGTAGTCTTTTTGTTTTGTTTTACTTTTAATGACCAATATAGGTTTCAAATTCACGTATAATTTTTGTTGGAAAAAGTGGGTGATTCAGCATTTTGACACTGCACTGTAGAGATGTTAAACTATGTCCCACAGGCCAAATGAGCCCACTGTTTGCTTTTGTATGGGTCCCAAACCAAGAAGAGTTTTAACATTTATAAATGGCTGAAAATAAAAAGACTATTTTGTGATTTATTCAAAGATACTCAAAATGGTGCAGGAAAATTCACAATACAATAACTGTGTGTGTGTGTGTGTGTGTGTGTGTGTGTGTGTGTGTGTGTGTGTTATTGAGGATTGAACCCAGAGGCATTCTACCTCTGAGCTATACCTACAGCCCTTTTCATTTACTGTTTCAAAGTAGAATTTTTCTAGATTTATGTGAGTTCCCCTGAATTGCTGAATCTATCCTTAATCCTGCAATCCTCCTGTCACTAGGATTTACATGCATGTACCACCATGCCTGGCTCACAGTGCAATAACTATTGTGCAACTTTATCTGATTAGTTTCAGTTAATGAATAGGAAAAACAGTCCCCAGAAAAGCAAACAAGAAAAAAAACATAATTTTCTCTTACTTCTGTTCTAAGAAAATGATTATTTGTTATTTTGAACCTGAGGGTTGGTAGCTTATAGAAACAGAGTCTCGTGTGAGTGGTCAAGCTCAACATATGGATTTATAAAAAGTGGGCAGAAGATATTCAGGACTAGGAGAAATAAGAAACAGGTAGCAGATGGCTTGCACTCACAGCAGTAAAGGAAAATAAGGAGAGCTGTAAGACATCATCCCTTTCCCACTGTTATTATCCCACAAGTCAAAAATCATTTTCGTCAGAAATCAGAGTTGCAATGCATAACTCTGAAGTAAGCATCTATCTTGTGTAAAGAGATAACAAAAATGAAGCAAGTTAACCTCTAAGTAATGGTACTAAATCTTCAGATAATAGATTCTCTTTACCCCAAACTGAATTTCAGTGAAATTGCCACAGGAAAGAAAAAATATAGTGTCAACTATGAATGCAAAGTTGAAAGAAAAATTTCTAAGAAACCCAGTGGTCACTATAAAACCTTTAAAACAGCACTAGGGTATCTGGTAACTGATTACATAGCTAAAAGTACATGTAGGTAAATAAAAATGGCATTCTTAATGAAATATTTTAATGACATTGTATTTAGATCACACAGGTCATGTTAAATTTCTGAGGTGTAGAGGCTTATGTTTTCTTTTTATTTTTCCTTCTTTCATTTCTATTTTTTCTTGTGGTACTAGGGATGGAATCCAGGGGCATTGTACCTCTGAGGTAAACCTTCAGCCCTAGTTTATTTTTTTATTTTGAAAAAGGGTCTCACTAAGTTGCTGAGGCTGGCTGCAAACCTGCAATCTTCCTGTCTCAGCCTCCCAAGTATTGGGGTTATAGGCATGTTCCATCATGCCTGGCTGGATTTTGTTTGCTGAAAAACTGAAATTATATTTCCCTAAGTATTTCTTCTATGCTAAATATGAACACAAAATTTACTCTATGAAAGGGGAGTTATAAACTCTCATACTCTTATAGCTCTTTTAAAGTTGTTATTTGTTAGCTGTATTTGATTTTTTTTTTTGACAAACCCCTGCTCTCTTCTAAGAAGTATGAGTAGGAGGACAAACACTCTCCCCAATTACATTTAGCTTAAAAGTTCTTTCTGAAAAATATGCCCTACTTTTTAAATACCTCTCTCCTCCTTCACTTTTTATGTTCAGGAGCTACTTGGAAAATCGAATTCACTGGTTATTAAGTATTCAGTATAGTTTTGAGCTTGTAGGAATATATATCCCCCTCTTTTCGCTTTTCTGAGCACACAATACCTTTTATTGAAAAATAGGAGAGAATCATCTTTTATCTACTGCAGTGGAAAGTGCCTTGGAAAAAAGTTTTGTGGCTTTATCTCTGCTCCAGGGAACTTAGTGAGGACCTCTTGGTAACTGCGGACTGACTGAACACCTTCCTTCTTAATATTGTTCAGGGCTATCTTTACCTCTGAGAGCTGTCGACAACCACACAAAGCAAACAAACAGAAAAACATAATAGTCATGTTAGCTGTGGCTTTCTTAAATTAATAGTATATCATTATCAAATTAGATACAAAATATTTGTTTAACTGTGCATTTCCAATATATCTCTGTTGTCTGACCTCTTTGTTATGCATAACAACTCAAATGAAGCATATTTAAAGCTATCAAGCTATCTTTCCACCATCATTATAGAGGAGGCTTCTTTGAAGAAATCTGTTTAGAGCAATGTAAGTGTGTGAGTAGGGGTCAAATAGCAATTCATGGAAACACATGGTTTTGTTTTTTCCACTTTTACTTTTCTATTTTTCCAAACTACTATTTTTGCTTGAATGACTTTGTACTCGTTTTAGGCATTATTGTGTAAAGCAACTTAATTGACTCTGAAATTAGACTTACAGAGGAAGGTCATTGCTTTCTCTTAGAATCTGTTTTATTTCAGGTTGGGCATGCATAGGAAGTTCTTGGTGAACCCTCTGGTAGGAAAGTTAAATGCTCTTCCCAAGACACTTCTACGCATTGCTCCTCTCAGCATGCAGTGGTTGAAAAATAAAAATAATTTTGTAGAGCTTTATTTTGTCCTTTCTTGGGGAAGCCTTTTGAAAGTAAGAATTACAGCTACATGATGGTGATGTATCACTTAATTGTTTTCTAAGACATAGTTATGGTTTTATGTTTGGGGACTTAGATCTATGTAGTTCAAGTCTCTCCTTTATTGCATTTTCTAAAATAATTAATTATTTCCCTTAATACACAAAGATCGCAATGTACAATTTTTAATATGTACCCTAGGCCAAGGGTAGAAAATTTTATTTCAGAGAATGATGTAGAAAAGTTCAGTAAAATAACTGACAATAAAGATAAAATGATATTTAATTATTTTTCGTTTTTTACCTATCTGACATTCATTGCTGCACCACTTTCCTCAATCTTCTTCATCTTAGTCTGAAAACTAAGCAACAAAACATTAGGGATCAAGGTATAAGATTACAAACCGGGCTTGGGGGCACACGCTTGTAATCCCAGCATAGGGCAGGGGGTGTCACTCGGAGGTCGAATGCCTGTGGGTTCCATCCCCAGACCCACAAAGAGAAGGTATAAGGTTACAGATTAGAATAATAAACACATATGGATCCATGATGTTGCTTAAAAATAGTACATTCTGTATATATAAGGTCTCTATGTTCTTCCAGGCCTTTTCTAAGTCCCTTAAAAGATGCACCACCAGTGTGTACATGTTACAAAATCAGGAAATAAAATTGAGAATTCAATAAATGAGATGACATCAAATTAAAAAGCTTCTGTGAAGCAAGGGGAACAAGAGTCTAAAGAGAAAACCTACAGAATGGGAGAATATTTTGCCAGCTACTATTTCTTGGAAATTTATCAAAATTTTTTATGAAGTAGTGTGGGAGTGATTTTGGTAAACATCCTTAAAATTATTTATAACTTTACTGATTTTTGATGTAACATATTTTGATTGATTCATAATTATTATATAATATTTTTAAACTTTACATTTATAAATTTCTCTTTCAATGTCCCATTTTAGGGCACATATGAGTTCTAAATATGATTATATATATATATATATATCTTGGGGCATTAGGAATTTTATCATTTTGTGTTGATAGTGATTTTTTTTCTCCACATAGTCACTTTTGCCTGAGATTAAGGTATAGAACAGAATTTTCTTTTGGTTAGTATTTGTAAATTTTTTATGTTTTATATTTTAAACTTAACACTTAAAACATAAAAATTATATATGAAATATCAGTGTTTACATTTTTGTTAATGATTAATCTCATTTCATTAATTGTGGTCATTATTCTAATTGAATTTGTTATAACCTCTTGGTTTGTGTTATATTCAGTACTATTGATATTTTTGTTCTACTGCTGGATTAAGTTATTTTCCAAGTCATTCTTGCCAGTTGTCAGTGAACATTGTAATGGCTTAGGACAGGAGTCATCCGGTGTGTTTGTTTTTCCACATACATGTTCTCATTATGTCAGCTTACCAATTTAATAAAAACAACATAGATTCCATTTTTTAAAAATTATATATTTTATTCAGTTTTTAAATTTCAATGTCATTATCTATTAGAAAAAAACCCTATCGCATTCTCTCTCACACTTAGTTGTTCTGAAATTAGATATAGACATATGCTGCCTTATCATGTTCTTTTCCAGTTCTCTTAAGCACACTTTCATATTTTCCAATTATATTTCATCACTCTAGTTAGTCTAATTTTTTTTCTAAGAGCATTCAGTTTGTTGATCTAAACTAATGTTTAACCTATTCACTGAGAGCTTTACTTCAAGTGACTATTTTTTCTGTCTACATGTTCTACTTTTTTAAAATCAAGTATTATTTTTCATTTTAATTTATAACATATTGTAACATTGTAGATGTTATTTTATATTGTGAACCAAATGTTATAATACACAAAACCTTTTTCTGGTTGTTTAGTATTTTTTTTCTTTTTCGGCTCTTAAATGACATTTTATTTTGTTGTGTCTTTTTGTAGTAGCTTTTTGTTGAGTTTATATTCATTGGATCTTTCTAAAATAATGATTTGAGATTAGCTTTAATAATGTCTTGACCAAAACAGGGATTAGATTTGCTTCTTTCTCTTTCATAATGATTGCCACAGAAATAGCTTATGAAAAATTTTATATTGAACATTTTTATCTACAAAATAATGAGTATTTAGCTATTGATCCATTTGTGGGTTAACCTAGGCTAGCACTTATCATGGGGAATTTATTTTGTCTTATAAATCCTTTCCAGGACCAATAACAAGGATTTTAACCTTTGAAACTATTGACATTTTAAGCTGGATTATTCTTTATTGAGTAATAGGGACTGTTTTAAGTATTTAAAAATATTTGGTAGCATTCTTGAAATCTATCTACTGGATACCAGTAGCACTATAACATCTTTCCTAAGTAAAGACAAACAAAATGTCACCAGATGTTGCTATCTTGTCTTGGGTGGAATGGAAATTTGCCCTCAATTGAGAACCATTGATTATGAACAAAGCAAACATATTTTCTCATTAGATCTCATTTTTAGTCTGCATGTGTGTGTGTTCTTATTAACTTACTTATTTTATTTTTACCTTATTTTAGTCATAGTGTAGGAAAGAGAAGTGATATGTTTTTATTTGTTTTTTTATAATTTTTTTCTCAGAACTTTATTGGTGCATTGTGGTCATACATCTTAATGAGGTACAAGATGGTAGAGGCATGCATGCACACATCACTCATTTAGCCCTTCTCCATTTCCCACTCCATTCTCTCCTCCCTCCCTTCTTCTCATATTTGACTTAGTAGAGAATGAGAAACTGTAGATGACTAAATAAGTCCATCTAACTGAGGAGGATAGGGGGAGAAAGAGGGATGTTCACTAATGTATATGATGTGTTTTGTTTTTATCACAGAAAATGCTTTCTGTGATGTAAATGTAAACCAGCAGTATTTTAAATATATTTGAATACTTTAGTTTATAGTACCTCAAATATTTAAAGAATAAAACTCAATATTCAAGAAATGAAAAATCACAAATTATGTCAGAAGAATTACTTTATAATAGTTAATATGCAAAAGGTTGTAATATCTTAGAAAATCTTTAAAAATATTAAATAATCTGGTAGTAATACCATTTGTAAACAGGCTCAATTATATAATCACTAGGGTAAGATAAAAAATATTTAGGACTTTGTAAATGTATATAAAAGATGAAAATAAATAAATGAGAAATTAACTTGTTACCACATAAGAAAATACTCAGTATATGTCTAACACTAACAGATATTCAGAAGGAAGCAGAAACATTAATGTCCATGCCTTCCTGTAACTTACATTCTACAGAGAAAATCCAGTCAACAAATTAATATATCACATATCAGATTATGATGGAATATGCCTTGGAAAAAAAACTAAATTGTGTTAGGGAGATGGGATGTGTTTGGGGTATTTTTTTTTATTTGTTGGATGATTGATTTTAGTGGAGGATATTGAGGACTTGCTAATAGATGACATTTGAATAGAAACAAGAAGATGGTAATGTCAACTCTGAGAATAATTGGGAAGGGTCTTTCACCTTTGTTACTCCTACTCCATTATTTACATGACAGGTTGAAAATTAAGATTGAAGGTTTGACACCAACCTCAGCAACTTAGTGAAATCCTGTTGCAACATAAAAAAAAAAGGCTGGGTGTGTTGGGTGTGAAGCTCAGAAGTAGAATACTCCTGTGTTTAATCTCCATTACCACACACAAAAAAGTATAAAAAAATTATTACTAGTAGACTTTTAAACTATAAAATTCAAATTATTATGCCAAGATAAAAACATATTTTCAATCAAAAGTAATTACCCCAATTGCAACTGAGGACATGGAATGTGTACAAGAGTTAAGCCACAGAGTTATCTAATACTCTATAGTTTTACAAAACTTTTTTTTTATTCCATATCATGTTTGGGGCCCAGAAGACTTATTTAGCACTGGGTCACACCCTCTATTTATTATGTTGAAAGAAAAATATGAGGTGTAATAAAATTTTAAAGAGTTTATTTGAAAAACAACAATTCCTGAATTTGGAAACATTAAAAAAAGTTTAGTGTCCTCACAACAAAGAATTAGAGGCAAGTATTGTAGAAAAATATTGAAGTAAAATAAATAAATTATTTGATTCATTACACTTACAAAATTGCCTTCTTTGGTATAGCTTGTTGGTACATAATCATATGTTACTGCTGAAGTTAATTTTTTTCTCTAACATAAGCATTTACTAGAAATGACCAAAGTTGTGTTCCATTACGTTTGTTGTTTAAGCAAGGAAAAAAACTGTTTTTCAGGATGACATGGTTTCATTTGCTCAGAAAATTTTCAGGCCTGTTCTCCATTTTAATTTTGGTTTAATAATTACTAAAAATTCAATTGTGTACTAATGATACACAAATAAAACTTGGACTTCCTCATTTGTGTCTCTTTAGTGTGGGAAACATTTGCTGAATTTTAGCCTCCTAGATTCCATTTTCTGTATTTCTGGACAACACAGTTTCCATTTTTCTTGATGACCTGTCCCTTCCTGTCAGTGTCCCTCAGTAACACATATGTGTGCGCAGTAGAAGCTGATTGTTCTCAGCTCTAGGGCTGAGGGTTTAGGGAAGAGCCCTAATAAGCAATGATTAAATCAGAAGTGAGAAGATCACCTAAATTGACCTTAATAAAGTGAAGCTTAAGAATTTGATAGTTAGTGGGAGAAATACCTGTAAAGGAAATACTAAGAGATACTTTAAGATCACAAGAGGGGAACATTTAAAAATGTGGAAGTATCCCATAGATTAAGCTAGGGCAACCTATGTATCTTAATCTATTTTCTGTTGCTACAACTGAATACCTGAGTCTGGGTGATTTATTAAAAAAATTTATTTCTTAAAGTTCTCAAAACTGGAAAATTCAAAAGTATGGTGCTAGCTATATGGTAAGAGCCTTCCCATTGCATCATAACCTGGTGGATGGTATCACATAGTGAGACAGAGTAACCCCGCTATCTTATGACTCTCTTTATTTTCTAATACAGCCACCTAGGGGCTACCCTCATAAACTTATCCAATTCCAATTACTTCCCAATGACCTCACTTCAAAATAGCATTAACATGAATTTGGGAATTAGATGTATAACACATGAACTATTACTATTTTGTTTTTGTACTGAGATTGAATCTAAGAGCATTCTACCTCCAAGTGATATCCTCAGCCCTTTTTATTTTATTTTGAAACAGGATCTTGCTAATTTGCTGAGACTGGCCTTATACCTATCATCCTCCTGTTTTAGCATTCCACATAATGAGATTACAAGCAGGTGCCACTGAACCAGGCTACACATGAACTTTTTTTGAATGACACATTTAAGCCACAGCACTATCATAGACAGACTCAAAAATTATGATGCTTAATATAATAAAAATTTATTTTTCACTTACATAAATTTTAGTTGGGGAGAAGGGTATTGGTGGTGGTCCTCTGCTCAATGAATCTATGTTGATTAAGAACTCATCTGTACTTCCAAGGTTGGTATCCAACTTTTAGAGAAAGATTGGATGCTAGGGTTTTAATGGTACATGCCTATGAGTTGCAAACATAACTTTGCATGCATTCTGTTGATTAGAACCCATTTCCTCATCACAGAAAGTATAAGAGTGATTGTTTAATTAAATCTAGTTATGTGTTCTGGAGGAAATTGTAAACCAGTTGGTGAAGACTTAAGGAGTGTATGTCACAGAAGTGACACATGCTTAAAGATATATATTGATCCCACCAACTGATGAATCCAGTAATGAAGTCATGCCAAAAGCCATCATAGCTCTAAAGTTTTCTGTTAATCTAATAAATTATATTTTTCAATTTAAGTCAATCAATATGAATTGACTTGAGTACATTTCAGTCACCTGTAATATAAAAAATCTTACCTTATATACCTGGTAACATAATATCAGATAAGAATAATAGGTTGTTAATGAATGTCAGTAAATGAATATGTACACTCTCTCCCCCCTCCCCCCAAATCATATTCACCTGAGCCATTAAATTAAATATTTTAACTCATGGCTTATTTTTATCTGCCAGGATTATTACAACTTTTAAAGAAGCAAAAGTACACATTTTGCTGAAACTTGAATTGGATAATATTTCTTTCATCGATTACTTGTTAATGGTATTTTCTCAAAAAAAGAAAACTTAGAAAGGGAAAGAAATAATAAAATACATTTTTGAAGTATAACATCCAGGTAAAAAGTCTTGGACGTTGGCTAGTAAAGTGGGGCATTATACAAGTCATTCCACAAATATACATCTAATACTGGGAGGAAAATTATAATGCAAAATTATTCTTTTTTGCAGTACTGGGGATGGAACCCAAGGGCATGGTACCTCCAAGCTACACCCCACCCTTATTTTTTAGTCCTTTTTATATTTTCAAAGGATCTCACTGAGTTGCAAAAGGCCTTGCTAAGTAGCTGAGGCTGTCTGCAAACCATGATCCTCCAGTCATAGCCTCCTGAATGCTGGGATTACAAGCATGCTCCACCATGCCCGGCTCCCAAAATTCTTTTTAAAATATAAAGTAATAATAAGATATATACATTTAAATATGGAAAGAGTATATTGACTCAAATGATACCTGGGTTCTACCTGGAAAGTGATGTGAACAGAGATGTCAATGGAAAATGGGTCTAGATATACATTAGCCCTGGTGATTTAAGAATTCACAAGCACAAGAGAATATTATGGCTTCTTTTTATTTCTGTGTTGTGTACTGGATTGTTTACTGCAAATAAACTCCACACTGAGCCTGGGAATCTTTGATAAAGTTAAATAGTCATTGGAAATTTGTATGTGAAGGAAAACAAAGTGTAATGTCACGATCTTCCAGATGTTGCTTTAGAGATGCAGTGAAATATGCCCAAGTCTATTACCCAGAAGCTCAGAAACAAAATACACCCAATTCTTGGCTTTTTATCTACACGATATAATGATTGATGGTCATCTATTACTTCAGTTGTATTGAAATGCAGAAAAGTTTCCTCCATTTCATCATTAAGAACAAAGATGTATAATGTCAAGTGCTTTGTTACTCATTAAGGAAAACTCTTAAATTTCCATCTGGCTTCTGTCTTTAAAATGCACTGACTTAAGGGGTTAATGCTAGGGAAAGGGGATGTTTTAGAATCAGACACTCTTGTTCTTTTAATCCCACTGACACTGCCTAATTGAAAACACTGATCTTCTGCCATTCACCAAACCTCAAGGAGCCTCAGCTTCATTACCATTTATGGATTGAGGTAATCACCATACTAGTGTCATTCTTACACATGATATAATACATAAAAATGCCAGGTATAGTGCGTTCATCATACATTGCAGCCGTTACTCAATTCTGCCATTAGGAAAGCAATGTCCTCAGTGGTGGCTTGCTTTTGTTCAGGTCAAAGCATATAGTTCCAGTGTTACTCAGCTTTTCATGGCTGTGGCCAAAATATCTGACAGGAACAACCTATAAAAGGAAATGTTTATTTGGTTCAGAGTTTCAGAGATTTCATCCATGGTTGCCTGGCTCCAAGGCAGACATATCATGGTGACCAAGTATGGCAGAAGAAACTGCTTGGCTCATGTCAAATGAAAGGGGCCAGAGACAGAACACAGTGACACACCTTCTCTAGTCATGCCCACCCCTGAACCTTGCTACACTGGGGACCATGCTTTAAATCTACAAACTTTGGGAGGAATATTCTGGATCTAAATCATTACAGTCTCTTCTAGGTTTTCCTCTACTTGGAATGCTAACACACAAGCACCACATTTTGCCTTCAATTTATGGAAGGACTCGATCCTACTCCCCAGTGCAACTGAATGGCTCAGAATGACGTACTTTGAAAAACTGGGGAATGGGCTCTTGAGACTTATCATGAACTTTGCTCTTTACATTTGTACATGTACAGTGTAGATACAATTGCATATTTTCTGCTAAAGATTTCTCTTCCTTTCTCAGTGAATGAGGAAAATTGTATGAGAAGGTTTTGTTAGAGGAATATTAGTCTTGAAATTCTCATCTTCGCCGGGCGTGGTGGCGCACGCTTGTAATCCCCGCGCTTGGGAGGCAGAGACAGGAGGATCGCGCAGGTTCGAAGCCAGCCGCGCGCGCTGGCTTAGGAGACCCTGTTTCCAAATAAAAATATAAAAATAGGTCTGGGAGTGTAGCCCAGAGGTAGAAGGGCTTCCAGGAACCCCAGTACCAAAAAAAAAGAAAAAAAAAAAAGAAATTCTCATCTTGTATGGTCTCTTCAGTTTTTCCATTGCCAAGGACTGTCAAATACTTTTCTTAAATCATCCACCTCATTCCAACTTTACTGATGATATTTTCATCAAGTTAATTCTACAGTCTCAGAAAAACAAGGATGATCGATTTAAGAATTAGAAGAGAGACAATATTTTTTATCTTTTTAAAAGTATATTGTGAAAAACTCCAACCTTAGAAATAATTAGGAACATAACTGTGGAGATACGTGAAATATCAATATTCTTTTTCTACCCTCCATTTTCTTTCATATTCTGACTACCCATATTTGTACACCAGCCATTTCAAGAAGCCTTTCAAGTTACAGCTAAAGCTATAAATTTCTCAGTATGTATTGTAAACCTAGAATAATTTTGCACTTAGCCTTCAAGTTGCCATTTCAATTATAGACATACATGCAATTTTATTTAAATGTATTACTTTTCTTTGCCCACTGCATTGTCTTGGCTTCTCTTTCTTCTCTTTGAATTCTGCTGCATTTATGAACCAATATTTGCAATAATAGTGAATGAAAAATTGTGATTTGGACCATAAAAGCTGGCTTCTCTTAATACATTTTTCTGCTCTTAAACCTGGAGTGATGTCATCATTTCTGTTTCGATCATTTACATTTTTTATTACCTCTAAGCTATTCCAAATATAATAGACTTTTTGGATTAGAGAGGCTCCATGCGTCTATCATAGTTATACTTGTAAAACTTTTCACACTACTGGATTTTACATTTTCTGGTCATTAAAAGGAAGTGAATATATTTTCTTCAAAATTCATATTTTATGCCATATTTAATTTTTAATCCATTTAGTTTAATATCCCCCATTCCCAGTCTAAAGAACACTATGCGCTCTCTAAACAATCACCATTCCAGGTTGAAAGTTGAGAAAATTTAAATAGCTCCATTTTCTCTGCAAGTTTTAACATTTAAAAATAGGTGTAAATTATTTCCCTTTTGTGAAAATCATTTTCTTTCCTTCTTTATATAACTTTAGCTTTTAGCCCAAAGTTTGGAAAATAAGAGGACTGGGGGTGTATAATGCTTATAATCTCCTAAAATGACTATCTAAGGTGACATAGTTAACCAGTAGTTAAGATAAAACTCATACTTTGGCTCCTAACATGTTTTTTTTTTCCTCTCTACAGACAGATTTTTGAAGGTTCTGTATCTGAGTTATTTTAAGCGGTGAAACAAAATGGTGTATTTTCTTTGTTACCAGAGAAAATAATAATGCTTTGGATTTGTTACTTGCATATAAGAATCAGTGGCGGGTGACATTGTGTTCTGTCAGTGTTCTACGATTTACACTAAAAATTCTCAGCCTAGACAGCTCTTTGTAGGGAAATTACTGGGAAAATAGAAGATTCCTGCCAGCAAAATTCATGTGTTGAATGTAATTTCATCAAACTTAGATACTGTATGTATATTTTTTGTTTTGGGTAACCATAGTTTCAGAGTGCCTAAAAGCCAATCACTGAATTCAAGAGAATAGCTTATTGTTAAATGTTATCTAATCCAACATAAATCCTACTTTTTGATTTTACTATAATGATCAAGTCATTTAATATCTTTTTGTATCCCTCTATTGATCATGTGAAAATAACAGCATTTCTCACCTCTCTAATGTGGGCGATTTAATAAATTATTAATATTTATTGAGTATTTTAAGCTGCTGCTTTAAAGTGTGTACACTAATAGATAATGGTATGTGAGAGAGAAAAAAAAAAGCTTTGAGGATGACCTCACCTGTGTTACAAGGTTGACCTCTGCACAAACTCAGATAATGGCTGATGGCTTTTCCCACGAAACCATAGTTAATATATGTTTCTCCAACCCACTGCTCCTAACAATCTCTTTTGCTTTTCAAGGAAGCCCGTCAATATGCTTTAGAGGTACTTCATCATTATCCTGTCTACTCTTTGTGAATAGTCAGTAGGAATATATTTCAGAGCTGCTAGGGCTATATCCATTTCCCACTTTCCTCTTAAATTGCCTCTTGCAGTTAAAAGAAAAAAAAATAAGCTAGCTAAGTGCTCAGCTTACATGTACTTAATCAAAATAAAATTTTACCTAATTTTTGATTATCCACACTCTGTAGGGGGAAATGCTGATGCTTGATGGCCATAGTTAAGGATTATTGATATTTGTACATTACATATATGGGTTTACATATATATGCATATATATGTAAAAATAAGGTGATTTTATGTACACTATATATGCTTTATTTTCATGAAAATCTTACATTTTCATTATATATAAGTTTAATTTAACTTAAATAAAAATATATAGTTTTGCATATAAGAAATGTATGAGAAAATATATATATACAACATACAATATATAAATATATATACAATATACAATATATAAAAATAATATTGAGTTTGCAATGAATATAGTATCAGTATTTACACTGAGGTATATAACTAAACATTATGATTTAGCTGAAATAATAAATACTATACTTGAGTTCATTAACCATTCATTTATTAAAGGCTCCCTGTAAACATCACTATGCTCAAGAGTGGGCATACAAAGATCACTGGGAATCTATTCTGCTCTAAAGTAGAAAACAACATGTAAATTATATAAAATAAAATACTGAATGTTAAAAGAGACTTACAGAAGCACATGAGAATCAGGAAAGGAATCAGAAATGATGAGATGAATCATAGATCTATGAGATGAATATTGAAGATTGGGTAGTTTTCTATGTAAATAAGAATATGGGGAACTTTTATGACAAATAAGTGAATAAAAAAAAATACAATGCATGGCATACTCCAGAAAGTTTAAGAGGCTTTATTTAATTTGAAGGGAAAGATGGGAGAGCATAGAGTGAGAAAGCAAAGAATGAAACTGGAAAAAGCAGAATGGCATTAGATTTCAAGGAACCTGAATGTCATGCCAAGAAATTTGGACTTTAACCTCCACAAAATGAAGAGGCATCAGAATATTTTAAGCCACAGGGTTCATTAGTGTTTCTCAAAAAAAATGTAAGGACATCGGAGAAGATTTGCCTTTCCAAGGTTATTTGATAACGTGTAGGGACAGTCTGAGTTGTCACTGGGGGATATGCTACTGGCACCCAGTGTGTAGAGGCCAGGATGCTGTCAGGCATCCTACAATGCACAGGGCAGCCTCCAGGAGCAGAGCATTATCTGCTCTGAAATGCCAACAGTGTTGCGTTTAAGAAACTGTAATATAGCCAATGTAGAAGAAGGCTACCGTGGATGACAAATTTAGGGGTCGTTGCATTTTGAACATGCTACATTGAAAACCAACCAGAATGGAGAAATACTTTAAAATAATAATTTGTTTTTATATACTTTTATTGGTTCATTCTAGTGTTGTTTCATAATGTATTTCAGGTGATAAGGATATACCTGCACATAACACTTGGTGAGCATCCCCAGGTCCCTCTCCCTCTTTCTCCCCATAAAGAAATGATCAATACCAGTCTCAATAACATGTCTGGGGAAGAGGTGGAAGTAGAGTAAGATCAAGAGGAAAATATAAGTGCTGTGTACATGCATGTTCCTATCACTCTGAAGCTCATTGTAATGCTTAATTATAATGAACCAATAAAAAAGTATATTGAAAAAGAAAAAAGGAACAATCTGTGCAGTTTATTGCCTATTGCATACAGTATTTGAGAAAACTAAAAAATGACCATGAACTTTCAAACTCAGATGTTTATGAGTGTCTGTGGATCTAGTCACATTAGAGAAGTTTATGAAATGTTAAATTTGAGATTTCTAGGGCTCATTAAATGATGATATATGATAGAATAGACATAGAGACCTGGAAATCTGGAAAACAGTACATTGATTCAGTCAAAAAGCATACACTGAGCCAGGCATAGTGCTGCATGCTTGTAATCCTCGCATTTGGGAGGCTGAGACAGGAGGATCCGGGTTTGCAGCCAGCTTTGGCTAATTAATGAGGCCCTCCACAACTTAGTGAGACCCTGTTTCAAAATAAAGAATAAAAAATAGGGCAGGGGGTGTATTTCGAAGGTAGAATGCCCCTGGGTTTCATCCCTAGTATAGAAAAAAAAAAGCATACATTGACTGATTGCTTTAATTCAGGCATATGTAATTAGACATATATTTTTGACATATACTCTTCAGTCAGGAAAACAAGTGTAGGAATAAAGGTATTATATGCCATTTTTCCATAGAAATTAGTAACAAATTTTAAAAATAATATTAATATAAAATGATAAACTGGACAATATCATATTCTTCTGATGGGAGTATTATTTAAAATAAAATCCTCAAATTATAACTTGTTAATGTGTTTCAAATACTCATCTTTGGCCAAAGCATTAAAGTTTTAGGAGATAAGCAATGGTGAATTAAAACTCTGATATTAAAGGACCCATATCACAGCATTATTTATAAAACTGAAGAGTTAGAATCAAATGAATATATGCCCCTAAATTGCTGTATTGTAAAATTTATAATTATAATTTCATGAGAGTTAACTCTAGGCAAACAATAAATACAGCATTTAGATACAGTGGCACAGAACATATCCATGGTTAAAGACTTAATGAAAAAAATATTATTCTATTTAAGCATATAGTGAAGTAACTTCATTTTGTTTTTTTCGACATTTTGTAGACTTGATTGTGCAAGGTTTAAAACATATGGTTCTAATTAAACAGGATCTAGCTAACTGCAGCATTCTCGTTGGCCTCAGTAATCACCATATATGGTTCTCAGATGTGTTCACGCCCTTGCGCCCTGTTAAGGCCTAATTGACTTTTGTATTTAGCTCACATGGTTATTTGGGTTAAACGTGTAAGGATCTGATTGGTCCCTTGTTATAGCGCTTCTACAGCCAGGCTGACGTGCTGAGGGTATCGCCTGACACATTCCCTTGGACTCTTGAGTCTCTCATTTCTTGCTAAACCTGCATACAACATTTTGGAGGCCCCAGCAAGATACTTGAGAGAAGTTCAGAGTTTTCAGTGTGAAACAAATTCTTGCCTCCTCTTGTGGTCCTTTGGGCCAGCTGAAGGGGTAAAGGGGAGCTCCTGAGAAGACGTTCCTCAGCCTCACTCTCCATCTGATGGCCTCCTGTGAAGCCGCCTGGATTCCTGGTAGGCATAGTGAAATTAAAAAAAAATTAAAGTGGTTATATGAAGATGATAGGATACAATGTGATAGCATACTCTTTTTATTTTCTCTATCATATAAAGAATTACAGTGAAAAAAGCTTATAACTATGAGACACAAAGTCTTTTTGTGCAAAGGTATCTTGTTTGAAGATATATCCTGAGGGCGACCAGAAATCATTGAAGGATTACAAGTAGAGGAAGAGAATGTTAAATACACACATATCACCCCTAAATACTTGTTTAATTTTAGAGCTAAGTCTAATATTTGTGGATCTAAGTATACATATATTTGTGAGCTATTTACATAGGACTCAGCACATTTTCGAAATACTCATATATGCTTCTTTTATCACTGAGATTGTGAATTCACTGAGAATGAAGTTTCAAGTAAGCAAAATACACAAGATTAAAAAAAGACACAGAACACACAAGAAAACAGATTTACAGAAAGAAACAGGTAGGCATAAAAGAGCAATCAAAATTTTTAAAAAGCTAAGAGAAATACTAAGGCTGAGTTCTTGATGTCATCCTCCCAACCTCATTCAAAGTAGTTTGAATTTCTGCTCCAGTTATCTGTCTTTTACTTGTCTACTTATCTTTTTTTCTTCCTTGTATATTCTACATTTGTCCTTCAGTCCTTCCTGGGACATCCTCTATCTCCACCAGATTGAATTCTGTCCCCAAGGACAAATGGACACTTTTCTCAGTGTTTACAATGCATTCTGCATTCTCCTGTGTTTCCTGTTCGTATTTTCCTAATTTTCCAGCAGTTTTTACCACAGGCATTTGCCTCCTCCTTCATAAAGTGCTTCCATGGGGCCACACCATCTTTTTCACTATCCTGGTTGAATGTGTTTGTATCCTGCCCTGTCTTTCTTCTACCAGGCTGAAAACCTTTACATCTGTATCATCACAAGCTGTACTGGGTTCCTATAAATCACAAGCTCTCCTGGGTTAGCTCCTTACCAAGGGGATTTCCCATTACCTTTGGTCTCTGGTTCTGAACCCAATTATCCAAAGTTAAGTTCACAACTTTTTTATTTTATTGTATTAACTAAGAATTCTTTTTTCCTTTTTATTTCATTTATTTATTTTGTGTGGTACTGGGGATGGAACGCAGGGGCATTCTACTTCCAATCTACATACCCAGCTCTAGTTTATTCTTTATTTTGAAACAAGGCCTCACTAAGTTGCAGAGGGCCTCACAAGTTGCTCAGGGTGGCCGTGAAGCTGCAATAATCCTGTCTCAGCCTCGTAAATACTGAGATTACAAGCGTGAGCTACCATGCTTTGCTAGAATTTTTTTTTTAACTTGTGTATTTCCAACTGGGTTTTCTTGGTTGTCTCAGAGGTACTTCAAATATTTCAAGCTCCCCTGAACTGATTTCTTTTCCATCATTCATCCAAACAGTAGTAAAAAACAATAGCTGAGAAATTATGTTGAGCTTCCTTTTAATTTTTATTTGTATCAAACCCACTTGAGTATCTTCTAACTTCAAACTATCTTTCTCCAAGCCACATTCCTCCATCTTTACTAACAATATCTCAGTCTATGCCAATATAACTTTTTTTCCTGAACTTTAATACCATTGTATCCAGTCTTCCTATTATATTATGTGTTCTCTGACCTAAGGTGCCTTTCATTATTTAGTCAAAATTTAGAATCATATTTTTAAAAGTATGAAACAGATCATATCATTCCTCTCTTTAAATACCTTTCCTGGCTTCACACTAAACTTAACGTGATGTACAATATGTTTCCTTGATTTTCAAGGTCCTGAATTGCTCTCTAACCTATCTATCTAACTTTGTTTTCTTCCCTACCAATGCTCTAGAATTAGCCTGCTGTAACATCCTAGAATGTACGAAGGAAGGTCTTTTCTCCTTCAATGAATTTACATCTATTTGTTCTTCCATATACCTGTAATGTTTTTCCCAGGGCTCAATGTGACTGTCTTTCCAATACTTTGGGTTTTCTCTTATGAGTATCTCTTCATAAATGTCCTTCTTGATCATTTTATGTAGAAAACATTTGTCATCATTTCAATGTACTGATGTTTTTCTATCATTCATGGAGAATCATAAATTAGAACTTTATTTATTGACTTGTTAATTTGCTGCCATTCTTGACCTCCAGAATGTCATTTCCACTACAGCAGGAATATTGCCTTGTGCAAAAATTATTTGTGTGGTTCCTGTAATAGTATCTATTACCAACCCAATATTATTGTTCTATTCTCAATGAACAATTAATGGAACAGTGTCAGTAAAATAACTGAATAAGACATGAGGATGTATATGCTGACTTTGATAATATTATCTTTATCAGACCATATGGGATGGGTTTCTCTTGGCCTCTGCCACATAAATACGGATATGCATTCTAATCATCTACAACTGACAAACCTGTAACATAGATAGTTGCAGTGTTTCAAAATATTATAGAAACCTAGGATACTTTTTATATATTTACTCATATTGCAAATAAGTGTATTTGTATTTTGATGACAAAATTACAATCACTAGTCTTGAACACTGAGCTGATTTTAACAGGGTTTCATTCAAAACATGAAGAGAGCTTGGCTCCTATCTCTGTGATTTAGCATCAGTGCCTTTGCATTGAGAACTCACTTGTAGTATGTCTTCTGGGTAGCAGCTGTGGCTGTGGTTTGCAGGGGCAACTGCTGTTCGTATTTCTATCTCTTCACTTTGGAAGCTGTACTCTGTCTTTGTTGCCATTGAATCATGGCTGCTTAGATTATTGCATGCTACATGATGCTGCCATCTCCTAGCAATAAATAGCATATGCTGTCTTGCTTAAAGTTGTATTTCAACATTATGTTTCTGCTTTGTGCTTTAGATGAACTTACTCTTGCTCCTAACAGTACATTCCTTGAGTTCTCAGAGTTTCAGATGTATAATAATACTGATGAGGAAGATGGTGATGAAAATAATGTTGAAATTGGTGGTGGTATTGAAGCTGATGATAATGATAGTGAGAAATGAAGAATACTTAGATTTTCTGCCCATACTTAACCTTGGATGTGATACTGTTTGGATGTCTTAAATTAGCACCTGTTTAATTAGTCAAAGTAAGATCTAGAGATGCCTCTTTATTCCATTATGACTGTATTTTAAAGAAAGATCGGAGCACATCTGGCTCTCAAGATTTGGCTTTCTTTAGTCATCAGCTTCATCCCTAAGGTACTCAGCTATTTATCATGCTTTCAATTCCTTTGCAGTGGGCCATAAAAAGAAAAGTGTGTCTTGTTTGAAAAGAACCCATTTTTTATTCACTAATTGTGAATTAAATATTTTACAGCATGGCCAGAATTGTCAATACTGTGCTGAATGCTTTTTCAACAATTATAATATCCAGCATTTCTTTAGCTTTTAGTTAATACATGTTAAAGATTTGCCAATATGAAAACTTGTATGTTTAGGTTTGTATTTTATCCACAATGTTTTAAAATGTGCTTAATTCATTTTTTCTTACTTTAGTTTTCTTATTCTCTACTATAATGATAAGACTCATGTTTTTCTAAAACTAAGATTCCGAACAAGCTAAAAATTGTAGGGTAAACCGGACGTGATAGCACATGCTTGTAATCCCAGCATTCAGGAGACTAAGACAGGAGGATCAAGGTTTGCAGCCAGCCTCAGCTACTTAGGCCTTTTGCAACTCAGTGGGATCCTCTTTCAGAATAAAGAATAAAAAATAGGGCTGGGGTGTAGCTTTGAGGTAGAATGCCCCTATGTTCCACCCCTAGTACCACAAAAACAAATTGTAGGGTTACAGAAATCTAGCACAAAATTAATACACAATGTGCTTATCACTAGAAATTTTATGTGGCAAATATGGAAATAAACTCAAATTTTCTGGTGACTATAATGTGTAACTTGTTATAAACAGATTGAAATTAAACCTCATCTAAAGTATCAAAGAAATTGTAGGATAAACAGAAACCATTCCACATAAATTTCCATTTTATTTGTGTGTTGAAGGAAATTTGATCAGATAGCATTGGCTTATCCTTACTCTCATTGTACATTTTTATCCAGGAAATGTATTTATCAATGAATTTATCTCTTAATGATATATAGAACAGACACAAATTATCCACTCAACCAAATAACTTTTATTTACTTAGTCTTTCCTTTTGCTGTTTTCTCTATTTCATTTAACAAATTTTACCATAAGTATTTTATATCATGTGGTTACATAATAAGAATAAATTGTATCATTTCATATATAATCATAACAATTCATGTCTGAAGAGATCTCTTTTAATTTTTTTAAAAAATTATAGATATGTAGCTAAATCTAAGAAGAATAGTCTTGATCAGGGTCACATCATTTACTAGTAAGAGACCAAAGGTGGGAACGAGCTTTTTATTTAATACAGCTATACAACATTTAAAATGGTAAAAATTTCAGGTATCTTCCATCACGATCCAAACTTTATACCTAATTTTAGTATTCTAAGTTTGTTACTTTTACTTCTCAGGAAGATTAGTGAGGTGCAATAAAAAGAGCAAAGGTCTTAAGATAGATCTGAAATTACATATCAGTTCTGACACTTACTATGTGACTTTGAACAAGTTCACAAATTTTCTTTTTTAACCAGTAAATATTTTGTGATTCAGGCACAATAGGTACTAAGATACTGGCAGTATTTGGAAGGCTTTTTTACCCCATTAAATGTTGTTTTCTTTCTTTTTCCCAAATCATGTGACTATATTTTCTGGCAAGTAGTCTTACAGGTCCAGCTAGAGAAAGTAAGCAACATCAGATATAGGTGAAAGAAAAATGGAAGTTGAGTTAAAGTATAGGAATGTTTCATTTTGTTTACAAAATTTGTGCTAAGGAAATAAAGAGGAAGATTTCTAGTTTTCAAATAACTAGTTAATAGAAATTATTTCATGAAGAACCATAGCAAAGTTAGTTGGAAAGACAGGGGGACAGAAACTGGCTAAATGAAGTAGAGAAAACTACAAATTTATAGTCCCATTCACTTATCTAATTCTAAACCCCACAGTCCTTCAATAACAAGTTTTTTGGTGGGAAGGAAGATCCTCTGTTATCCCCCACTTTGAAATAAAACTACATTTTATGCTAAGAAATGCAAGAATCTGTTTGTAAATCTGTGCAAAAAACCTTTTTTTTTTTTTTTTTTTGGTGGTACTAGAAATAGAACCCGGGGTCATTCTACCCCAGCCCTATTTTTTAATTTTTTTTTTTGAAACAGGGTCTCACTGAGTTGCAAAGGACCTCACTAAGTAGCTGAGGCTGTCCTAATATCTCAGCCTCCCGGATTCTGAGATTATAAGCATGTGCCACTAGGCCCGGCCTAAAACATTCCAGCAGAAATGCCTTCTTTCTATTTTTTAAGACATCATTAGAGAAACAGTTGAATATTTAGACTACCCACATAATGCTAGTCATCTGAAAGAAAGATGAATAAATTGGATCAATCCAGCCAATTATTAGAATGTTTTGTCTACACAGTCAATCTAAACATCTGTGCATTTAAACAGATGAATGTTACTAAAATAGAGAACCCATTGAATTTTGGCAGTTTTGACAAGAATATATTTGCTCATTTGATACAGTCATATATTGTCAGATATCTGAAGCCCTTCTTTAATTAATTTAATAAACTGTCATTACTTCATACTTCTTGATAGTTTAAGACTTCTATTTTTCATAAATCCTAATTCATTTAGATAAACTATATATTTAGGTAGAGTTATTTCAACCAGCTTGACTAAGTATATAGACAGCAGAATCACAGCAGATATGTTTTAGGATATAAACTAGTAGTGGGGTACATGTAATTGATTCAACCAATAAATAATTCAATCAAATGCTGTTCATTAACCCATTAGAGCACAGTGATAGATACGACAACTAACCAAAATATAGTAACTAATCCCCTTTTTCCCACCACTGCCTAAAGTGTGATCCACATTCTGCCATTGTATAGTCCAATACTCAGGAATATTTTCATAGTTTTGCACAAATCATGGAAATATGGATAGTCAAAAGTTCCAGTTACTTCCTTCAAACAACCATTTGCTTTGTTATGTTTTGTGCACCACTAAGGTCTTACTGTAGCAACGTGTCTGAACGCTTTACTGAACAAATGCTTTGAAAATAAATAACCACTCAGACAGATATTCTTGAGCAGTATGGCAGGCCCAGTGATGAATTTTTGAGTTGAGATTTTAATACTGAGTTATATCCCAGGACAGTTGACATGTTTCAGCATATTTTTTCAGGTGTTTTACTTTTTCTGGAGGGAAATGAGCAGTGGCTGGCTTCTGGCCTGAGCCACAGACCTGGTGAACATATTGGGCAAATAAGACAATCATTAATCAAGAACATTGCATGCCTGAGTCGCAGGGATGGAGAATTTCTATTTACCCTCCAGAAGTCCTCTGCCATATGTCATTTGGAATGGTATGCCTCCTCCAGATTCTTATCTTTGAATATAAAGGTAGCATTACCATTTTCAAAACTGTAGGTTAGACTATGCTGGCTATTATGTTCTAGTTGCCAGGTAACCAACTATTCTGAATTGCCAGGGAGAGAGTGAGTTACTGGGATGTAGCAATTTCACTGGGAAATCATGTCTAAAAGGACACACAGGTTACCTTCTTAAGGCCATGGTAGGTTTGCTTTCTTAAAGTCTTTTTTTTTTTTTCTATTGGCAATTTTCAGTTTAGTTCATTTTTTAATTTTGTTGTTGTATCGCCAAATATTAAGTTTTATAATGTCCACATTCTCTTAATATTTTAAAGTTTATTTTCTAATTAGTAAATACTTGACAAATTTTATTTTTAAAAATTTTTCTTAAAAAAAAAACTCCTTTTGCCAGGCGTGGTGGCGCATGCTTGTAATCCCCGCGCTTGGGAGGCAGAGACAGGAGGATCGCACAGGTTTGAAGCCAGCTGCACTGGCTTAAGAGACCCTGTTTCCAAATTAAAAAAAATATATATATATATAAAATCGGTCTGGGAGTATAGCCCAGTACCACCAAAACAAACAAACAAACAAACAAACAAAAAACAAAACAAAAAACCAACACCTTTTGTTGTTCAGAAGGAAGAGTGGTTTTATGTCATTGCTTAGGTCCCTATCAATTATGCTGTGCTCTCTATGAAAATGAAAGGTTACCTAGTCCTATCTTTGGGAAAATAAAAGATGCCTCTTTCTTCTACACAAGCATCCTTACAGGCCATCATCCTACACTCCTTGGCCTAAGCAGGAGAGGCAATCAAAAGCTTTAGGAGGAGCTACAACTTGAACATGAGCACCTAAATTATGAACATGTTCACTTTATACTTATTGTTTGAAATAATGGAGCCCTTCTTGTTATATCCCCACTCTGGTACTTACTAAATTATCAATTCCCACCTTGCACTATCTCCTAGAACAGATAGTGTTGCATTCAAAAATAGATATAAATGAAAGTCAGGTGTTTATTTTTTTCTGGAGAGAAATAAGCAGTAGCTGGCTTCTGGTCTGAGCCATAGACCTGGTGATGCCTATAATTTTGAGGTCTTTAAGTATGGAAACAAAATAAAAAAAAAATCTCCTGTAGAAAGTACTGGGATTTCTAGCATAAATTTAACAGTTATCCCTATATGCATATGACAAATCAGAAGTAAACACCTTACCTAGGCTAAATGATATAAATTTTTTATTTTTTTATTTTTAAACACTTAGGATATTGAGACATAGGCATTGAATGCCACCTTCCAATTTATTCCCTACTGGCAAACTCTTACCTATTGGCTTGCTCTCAGAACCATTGCATTAAAGACAAGATGAGTGCCAAGAATCTTAAGACTTCCTTCTTTTCTTTATTGTTAGTTCTGTCAACTTTGAATGAGGTAGGTCAGGGTTAAAATACTATTTTGCCTCCTCTTGTGCTTCTATGATAAAATTCTAAAAGTAATCATATTTTTGGATTATAGTTCATCTATGCACCGTTTTGTTAAATATAAAATATACTTGAGATATGTAAGTACTTGGCCCATCATCACTGTCATTAGACATCATTGTCATTGGTACACATTATCCAAAACCAGTTCCTAGAGTCAAGTGTAGTGGCACATAACTGTAAGCCCAGTACTTGGGAGGCTGAGACAGGAGCCTCAGCTACTTAGACTCTGTTTCAAGATAAAAAAGAAAAAGAAAGATACATATGATTGGCGGTATAACTTAGAGATATAATGCCCATGGGTTCAACTTCCATCACCACAAAAACAAACAAATGAACATTTCCTGAAGCAGAATTTGGTGGAATTATTATAGTAAAAATGATAAAAAAGGTAAATAACACGAAGTATTTATTCTATTTGAAAAAGCAAGTATATACAAAAAGAAAGAAAGAAGCTGGCCAATTAGCATATGTTAGCTGCCAGCAGAGTGGCTAATAAGTGTTAATGTAATTCTGTAATTCGGGAAGAAGAACATTCACTGAATAACATGATGTTTTAGGAAGAACTTTAGAAGAACAATGGTGAATTACCTGGGACTATTGGGCCTTTTCCCAATTTCAACACAAGAAATGGCAGAACAGAGAAAACAAAGTTGGGATATAATGACAAATGTGGAGAAAGTATGAGTTTGGCCAAGACATTAAAAATAGACTGTTGTCCAAATAAATAGTGATTTTAAAACTAATAATTTGAATTTTGCAATACAATGAAAGCTTGACAAAGGATAAAAGAGTATGTTTTTCTGTATAGATAAAAGAGAAATAGCAACCTAAAATGACTATGGCATGGTTCAGCATTTAAGATGTATATTTCGATGTTAATACAAAATAATTTGAAATTTTTATTGATATCAATAAATTTGTGTTGGAATAAATTAAAATGTCATTGTTAGACAGGCATGGTGGTGCATGCTTCTAATCTCAATACTTGGGAAGTTGAAACTGAAGGACCACAGGTTTCTAGCCAGCCTCAGCAACTTTGTGAGGCCCTCAGCAACTTAGTGAGACCCTGTTTCAAAATAAAAAACAAAAACAAAATAGGGATGGGGAAGTAGCTCAGAGGTAGAATGCCCCTTGGTTCAATTCCCAGTACCACAGACATACACACATATACACAGCGTTATTAGCCAGGTATAGTGCTACGTGCCTATAATCCCAGCAACTGGGCAACCTGAAGCAGGAAGATAACAATTTTGAGGCCCTTGGCAACTTAGACCCTTTTTCAAGGTTAAAAAAATAAAATAAAATAACAAGGATTGGGGAATTGTAGCTGAATGGTAGAACTGCTAAAAGAAAAAAGAAAAAAAGTAATTGTTAAACTAGCCAAGTATAATTATATGTGTGTGTGTGTGTGTGTGTATGATTTTTTAATCTTGATAATTATAAAGCACAAAACATCACAGAACTAATCAAATGTACTACAAAATACAATGACTATAAATTCAACTCTTTAAACAGCTTTATTGATGTATATTTTATATAAAATTTTTCCTATTTTAAGTTTGTAGCAAATTGTAGGAAATTTATGTAGCCATAAAAACAACTCTGCGTGTGTGTGACTTGTAACTGAACAAAACAGGGGCATTCTACCTCCAAACTTCATCCCTAGCCCTATTTTACTTTTATTTTGAAACAGGTTCTCACTATGTTGATGAAAGTCTCACTATTTGCTGAGGCTGTCCTAGAACCTGTGATTATCCTGTCTTAGCCTCCCAAGTATTGGAATTACAAGTGTGTATCACCATGTCTGGCTCTAACTCAATTTTAAAACACCTTCACCTTTCTGAAAGTTCTTCTAATTCTCACGGTGACCCTTTGTCCCCAGAGATTCCTGATCTGATTTTTTTTTATTTTTATAATTTTGCTTTCTCTAGAAAACTTAGATAAATGGAGCCTTATAATATGAATTTCAGTGGCAAATGAGGAACAGTTATTTTTTCCCCTGGATTAGTCATCTTTGCATTACTATAATGAATAACTGAGACAATAAAGTTAAAAAGAAAATAGTTTTTTTGGCTCATAGTTTTCGAGGTTTCAATCCATGGTCTATTTATTTCCTTAGGTTCTGTAGAAAGTTAGTACATCTTGGTGGGAGCAGGAATAGAGGGACCTGTTGATCTCATGTTGGCCACAAAGCAAAACTGAGAGACAGAAAGTGCTGGAGTCCCAGTAGCTACTTTAGGGACATGATCTGCTCATGACTGGTCTTCCTCACACTAGACCCTACCTCTAAAAGATTCTAGCACATCTCAACAGTGCCACAAGTTGGAAACCAAGGCTTTAATACATGCTCTTCTGAAAAATACTTACTCAAACCACTCCTTACTCAAAGCACTTACTCAAACCACTCCTCTCTGTGCTAATTCTTCCTTAACCTAAGGTAAAGGAGCAGCCTCTGTGATTATAGGAGAAATAGAAAATATTCCCTGCCATGAAATCACACTAATTTTTGTATGTGTTTAAAGAAAATCCTAGGTGTTTCTTTCATCAATTAAATGCTTAATCCAAACTTAATTTTTGAGTAGTTTAGTGATTAGTGTGTCAAATACTATTTGAGTGACATATAACATTTGTGTTACACACAAATGAAAATTGCATACATGTCATTTAAAGATTTTAATTGACACATAATATTTATACATATTAAAGATACAGTATTATGATTTGATGCATATATAATATAAAATGATTATGTCAAGGTAGCTAGCATTTTCATCTCCTTAAATATTTACCCTTTTTAAGTGATAGAAAACTTTACATTCTTCTACTTATTTTTAAATATATAATAAATCAGTATAAGCTATAGATATATTGCATGCATATCTTTTTTATGTAGTCTATGTTCATGGGATATTACAGTTCCTCAAAAGAATTATAATATTAAAAGAAAAATTTTATTAGTGTACAATATTTATTTTTGAAAAGATAAAAATACTATTTGCTTTTGACATAATATACTTAAAAAATTATGCACAATCATTTTTTAATATTTGTGGAGAATGTAGCAGAGAAAACCATTCAATCCTTGATAACAGAGCAAATTAATGAAATTTTCTGTGAGCGTACACAGAGTTTTTCAGATTTTGGACCCACTTTTTTTTTTTTGAGTAGGAAAGATTCATTTTGTCTTACAGTTTTGGAAGTTTTAGACCATGACTAGTTTGCCATGTTGCTTTGAGGAGTGCGGTAAGGCAGATGTCATAGTAGGAGTATGAAACAGAGTCAAACAGCTCATTTCATGGCCAGGAAACAAACACACACACACACACACACACACACACACACATACACACATACACACACACACACACACACACACACACTCAAAAAAAAAAAAAAAGAGGAGAGGGGACAAGGTCTCAAAGTCCCCTTCAAGGGAACACCCCAATCACCTAAAGCCCTCCCACCAGGCTCCACCTCTTAAAGGTTCCACCACTTCCCAATAGTCCCTGCCTGGAGAGCCATCCTTCAATGCATGGGCCTTTGGGTACTATCCAATATACAGACTAGGCAACCCCCAAGTGAGGGGGCTGAAGTGGAAACGTTCTTCTCTGGCTCCCCACAGGTGGCCATGCTGGTGTAACGGGGTTTGGACTTGAGAGAACTCTGCAGTGGCCCTCAGGCTGAGGACATTCTGCCCTTCTGCGATGCTGCAGGAGGCTCTGGACTTGCCTTGGTTAGAGAGGCCAAAGGGGTGCTCAGGAGCTCCTGTGCATTCTTCTGCTTGTATTTCATCAGTCAAAGCAAATCTTGCCATTACTTCAGGCTTCAAGGGTATCAGAAAACACTCTTTTCCAAATGTGGATGGTGGGCGTGCAGTGAAGAGATCAGAGATAATTGTGATAACTGGGGGTACACCCTAAAATTATCAGAGGCTATCAGTGGGCCTGGTCTTCTCAGCAACTCACAGCTTATTTTGTTAATTATAACAAAATGCAACTTTTGACTTTATTTTTGAAGCAGGGTCTGGCATCGAACCCCAACTTGATTCTCCTTGATTAGTAATCATCATGTAGCAACACAGTGAGGTTCAGCACATTGAAAAGCGCACAGTGTGCCAATAAAAGTTAAAGTAAATTATGATACCTGTCCTGAAGAGCTCCTTTCGTTTCTTGGTAGACCATCTATACTATGTGATTCCTTTCTATAGCATTTATTTTTGTTTTGTAAATAATAGGTGAATATATTCTCTGTGCCAGGATTTATATAATATGGATGGGCATGGTGGCACACACCTATAATCACCACTTGGGAGGCTGAGACAGGAAGGTCACAGATTAAAGGCCAGGCTCAGAGTCTTAGAGGGGCCATCAGCAACTTAGCAAGACCCTGTTTCAAAACAAAGAGAAGGCTGCTGAGAGTGTAGCTCAGACACAGAATGCCCCTGGGTTCAACACCCAATACCACAAAATGTTAATGTACTATAGAAATATATATGCACACATAAAGACACAGTCACATATATATTAGTATAACAACGCCTCTCCTGATTGATGATTCCACTGCCATTTCCACAGGTTGGACAGCCCTCTTCCTGGGTTGAATGGCTGCACTAAATCATTTTTGAAAGGACTGATTTTTGAAAACTTTCAGAGGTTCAAATCCTATAGATTTATTTGATCATACCATTTTCAATTTCTTAGATGAAAAAAATTCAATTAGAAAATAATTGGGCTGTCACTGTGTCTCAGTGGCGGGACACAGGCTCAGCCAGCACATGGTGCCTTGTCCTCCTGGCCTCCAGTAGCAGCAAACAACAGCGCCAACACAGGCTGCTCCAAGGCTGTGGCAGTGACAGCTATCACTAGTGTCCCCTCCACAAGGACAGTGTCCTAAGCCCACATTCCAGGTCACTTCATCTTATGTTCCTGACATCCTGGTTGTTGAGTAGACACTCAACCCGACATAGGAATCCTTCCAGGGAGAGTAATTTCCAGGGACACATTAGTGATAGCCCTGAATTCTGAGTTCATGAAATCTGACTCCATAGGCGCAGCTGATCTGTGCCTCTGTCAGCCCAATCCTCCTCTGAGTTTTAGTGATTCCATCATTTGATAACACCCAGAGGGTAAGCATGTAGGTGGGCCTAGGGCACCTGTGAGTGGTTGGCACAATTATCGAAAAGTTACCAAGTGCCAGTGGACTTCCCAGTGTGCCCATACACAGCTGATTGCAATTTGGTTAAACAAGTCATACGTGTGTGACTATTTATGGACATGTGTATATATATTTTTATATTATATGAAAGTATTTTTTGTGTGTGATACTGGGGATTGAACCTAGGGGCATTCTACCTCTAAGCTACACCACAAGCCCTTTTTTTTTTTATTTTTAAACAGGATCTCACTAGGTAGCTAAGGGACCTGCTAAATTCCTTAGTTTGGCCTCAAATTTGAGATGCTCCTATCTCAGGATGCCATGAACTGGAATTATAGGTATGTTCCACCATGTCTGGCCATAGAACATAAATATTTTTTAATTTATTTTTATTGGTGCATTGTAATCATACATCACATTGGAATATAAGACTTGAGAGGATATACAAGCACACATCATCCAATTAGCCCTCATCCAGTCCCCATCCCATTCCTTCCCCCTCCCTCGATCCCATGCTTGTTTGGTGATTAACTTTGATACATATGTTTATGTACCTCCTGCCTTTTAAAGAGGCTCCATCCTCCCCTATTCCATACTCTCTGATTGGTCACCTTAACCTTAATTGTTTCACTATAGGGCCCTTTCTATAGCTCGACCACTTCCTGTTGCCCCTTTCCTCCTAGTTATTGCTGATTAGGGGAAACATCTGGTTTTAATTTTTTGCGATATATCTCTGTGCATGCCGCATTGTAAATACCGATCCCACTCTTGATGGCCCCAGTTGTGGCCTGGCTACCCGGTGGACTGATCCAGACCTCGCTGGCTCAAGCAGCGGCCTTGCCTCATGGGAGGCCCCGGTTCTGGTCTCGCTGGCCCCGACACTGGCCTAACTCCTCAGCTGGCTCCGATCCTGGCCTCGGAGGCCCCAGCACCGGCCTCCCTCACGGCAGGCTCCGATGTTAGCCGATGGTCCCAGCATCGGCTTAACCCCTTGGCAGGCTCCTATCCAGGCCTCGGAGGCCTCAGTAGCAGCCTTGCTTCATGGAAGGCTCCGATGCCGGCCGTTTGCCCCGGCACTGGCTGAACCCCTTAGCAGGCTCTGATTCCAGCCTCGGAGGCCCCAGCACCGGCCTTGCCTCACAGCAGACTCCGATCCCAGCTTTGCTGTGTCCGTCACCGGCCTCACCCCTCGGCAGGCTCTAATCTGAGCACCCTCTTCGCCCAACTATTTGTCCCACATTCTCGAGGGTGTGTGGTGGTGGTAGCATTCTGCTTCTGGGGTCATTTCTTCAAAAGTTCCAGATGTAATGCATCAGATCTCTGCCTCCCCTGAGTACTGGCCACTGCCATTGCCACTGCCTCCACCATATCAAATCTTTCCCAAGCTCTTTTTCCACTCTGAATGTTGCTGGACCCACTTTCAAGTTCTTCACAAACACGCCTAGTGACATGTAGATATGTGTGCATCTTTGTACACTTGATTCTAATATTTCTGACCCTTTCCACCATTAAAAATGAAATAAAGAAAGAAAAAAAGTCAATTGGATGAAATTTTTTTTTTTTTTTTTTTTTTTTTTTTTTTTTTGCGGGTCTGGGGATAGAACCCAGGGGCATTTGACCTCTGAGCTACACCCCCTACCCTATTTTTTAATATTTATTTTGAAACCGGGTCTCACTGAGTTGCAGAGGGCCTCACTTAGTAGCTGAGGATGTCCGCGAACCGCGATCCTCCAGTTTCAGCCTCCCGAGTGCTGGGATTACAAGCGTGTGCCACCATGCCCTGCAATAACTTATTTTTAAATTTAGATTTATTTAACTGGAGTTGACTCAAACTCTTAGCCTTCTGTTTCTTTATTTGTATGTTATCTGTTTATTTTTTTGTCCAATATTTATGTTGGAAATGTTAGGAGTTTCTATTTCTTAATCTCTAAAACTTTATACATAGATAATGTTCTAATTCAATTAATGTATTTGTTTCAAAATGGTTTACATTTACCTTTATTTGCCTTTAATTCAATAGTCTTTACATATTTTTTATTACATTTTCAAGATCATTAATATTTTTTTAACTTGCGACTTATTTCCA